>NC_138381.1:10252711-10261692 GCF_054177405.1 Leptonychotes weddellii | reverse complement strand
TCAAAATTCTGCTAACAGAAACAGAGCAAATGCAGTAAGTTTTCTCTGAATTCTTTTGGCTCCAACATTTGACGGATTTATAATTTTTGTGTTAAGTCCTAAGTGACTAAACAATTAAAGCTATTCTGAAAAGATTCAAAACACTACAAGACTCGTTGAATTTCCTCAATTCATTCTAATTATTTGTTAATTCAGTACACACACAAGTCAATAATAAGTTATTTGACACCCATCTAGTATTTTTGTGCAGTGGAATAGCCCCCTGAAAATATCTGTGTCGTAATCTCTGGAACCTCGGAATATATCACCTTAAGTGACAAAAAGAATTTTGTATATGTGATTAAGGTTCCAGATGTACAATAGTGAGACTATTGTGGGTAATCACAGAAGCCCTCAAAAAGAAATTTCTCCGGCTCAAGTCAGAGAAATGCGGCAAAGGAGAATCAGAGCGATTTGAAGCATAAGAGGGTCTTGTCCCCCTCCTGGAGGGAGCCGCTCCAAAATGAGTGGGGACAGTTTCTAGGAACAAAGACAACTTCTGGTGGGCAGCTATCAAGCATCATGGACCTTAGCAATGACTGAATCCTACCTAGAGCCTGAATGAACTAGTTAGCAGATTCTTCCCCACCAACTCCAGTGAGGATCCTGGTCCTGTGAACACCTTGATTTCAGGCTTGTGAGATGCTAAACAGAGGACCCACCCAAGCTTACCAGACTTCCGACCTACGCAAGCCATGAGGTAATAGATTTGTGTTGTTTTCAAGCCCTAATCTGGTGGGAAGTTGTTACAGCGGTGAGAGACAGCAAATAGCCTTGCTTGAGGAAGCAGACATTGCATAGAGTCACTAGGACTCTGCAAAGCGCCTGGCCACAGCATGAATCGGATGCCCTGGCTGGGGGAAGGCTGGGAGTCGCAGAGAGCAGAGGATTATTACTGCACTTATTTTCCTCTCAACTGGAGCATTGCCTCTGAATTCTTGGTACCATTACAATAAGTACAAAGCTAAAAATAAAATCAACTCAAAACTCGTAGTTCAGTGTGGAATAGTGCCCTGTTTTTTTGATTCATCTATCATGCTACTATGCCACCTGGCTCATCCTGAACCTGGGCTGCGATGTGTAACTTTGATATTCACAATATTCTGTTGCCATGAAATGTGTTAGAGGACATGTTGCAAAATCACCCTTTTGAACACTGCCAGTTTCTGACAATTTGTGTTCCAACTCAGACCTCACTCCTGGATTGCTCCCTTTAAATGACTTCTCCTGAGATGTTAAATGATTTGGTTTTCATTTGAATAAACACTTGAAGAAATTTTTGTGCAACTTGATTATGTTTCTTGTCAGATATCGGTAAAAGACATTTATTTTTTTAAATGGCACCCTGTCCTTAGAATTTAAAGACCTCCAGGTAGCATATCAGAAAGGTTAACAGCAAATGAAATGAGGCATTTCAGTGATACTGTGGACTCCATTAAAATTTAGGATTCATTATTGGTCTTTTCTAAGATTACAAGTTCCATTGAATCATTTGATTCTGCCCTTGGAGTTTCACTAATAATTCAACAACTTTGTTTCAAACATCTCTTGTCGGCATCTTTAAGTGTCATGCTCATGACCTAATACCACCCAAATATCAAAGAAAGGAACCTCCAATAGAGGCAGGCTTATCCGTCAGGATGAATGAGTTTCTTTTCAACTTGGCTTCCTGACTGGATGACTGGTCTCCATCTATATCCAAGAAACCTGTCCTCTGAGCAGGTTTTCTCTACCAATAGGAATTCAAGTACTTATGTGATGTGGTGTTTGTGTCATGGTCCATAAATAATACATTATTTATCAAAAATTTGAAATATAGAAAATAAAAATGAAAAATAAAAACAATGGATTATTTCTTTGCCTGGAGAGAACCAACATCATCATTTTGGTATATTTGTCTCTAGTAATTATATATAACTAAAATTATACTGTGTATATAGATTTTCAATATGTCTTTGTTTTTGCCTAACACAATGCATATTTTCTATTTTCAATAGTTAACATTAAAATTTAAATGTGAATAACCATCATACGGATACAGTACATTTAACCATTTATCTGTTACTCAATTCAGTTATCAAAGTTGTGCTATTGTAAATGACATTGAAATATAGGATGTTTGCACAAAAATTTTTTTCTACCCTTGAGAGACGGCTATACATCTATAAAGTTTGAAAGTTCATGACACATACAATCAACTGCTTCCCAACTCCAGGAAATAGTGTTCTGTGGCTGTCTCTCCATCTTTTAATATTATCTTCCAACTCTGCTAATTATATAGGTGAAGACCAGTATTTCATTCTTTTAATTTGCATTGCTTTGACTTCTATTAAGACCATATGTTTTCAATCTATGATTATCTTTAAAAGAGTTGATAATATCTTTCTTGTTTAGCTGACAGATTTATTTAAATGTTAAGTTAATCTTCTATATTATAAGACTTCATGATGCCATGTGCCTCTCCAGCACAGTAAAACTTGCAAATGTTACCACAGTACAGTATCATGGTACTGGCACATTCACTTAATGTCTCTCCTTCACACTAAACTATACTGCTACATACTTTGAAGCATGGACCATGACCGTTTTTGCTCACCTAGAGTGGGTCTAAGTTTTATGGGTTCTCAAAGTAGGATGAGCTTGAAACCTTACAGGGGCTTAATAACCTTTAATAAAAATGCAGTGGAGGGGCACCTGGGTGGCTCAGTTAAGTGTCTGCCTTCAGCTCAGGGTCCTGAGATCGAGCCCCGCATCAGGCTTCTTGCTCAGCCAGGAGTCCACTTCTCCCTCTCCCTCTGCCACTTACCTCTGCTTGTGCTCTCTCTCTCTCAAATAAATGAATAAAATCTTTAAAATTTTTTTAAAAAATAAAAATGCAGTGGAAGAGTGATGATGCTAAGCAAGAATCACCTTACATCTTTATTTCCACTAACCTCAAAACAACATGTAACAAATATAGTAGTATTTGAAGAACATATGTCTTCATCATCAAAATAAGTCAGACATCTTCACAGGATACAGAAGGACAATTTGCAGCTAAGCAATAACAGGTAAATAAACTTTATACAGAGTATTAAAAGTACAAGATGCTCACAGATGCAGAAAAAAGCATTTGACAGAGTAAAATCAATTCATGATAAAAACTTTCAACAAAGCAACATACCTCAACATACTAAAGGCCGTATGTGAAAACTCTCAGTGAACATCATCCTAAATGGGGAAAACTGAGAGCTTTCCCCCTAAGGTCAGGAACAAGACAAAGATGTCCACTCTGACCACTTTTATTCAACATAGTACTAGAAGTCCTAGCCTCAGCAATCAGACAACAAAAAGAAATAAAATGCATCTGATTGGTAAGAATGAAGTAAAATTTTGACTATTTGTACATGACATGATACCATATATAGAAAACCCTAAAGATTCAACCAAAAAACTATTAGAATTGATAAATGAATTCAGTAAAGTCTCAGGATACAAAATCAATGTTCAGAAATCTGTCATATTCCTATACACTAATAATGAAGCAACAGAAAGAGAAATTAAGAAAACCATCCGATTTACAATTGCACCAAAAAATAATAAAACATTCAGGAATAAACTTAAAGAGATGAAAGACCTGTACTCTGAAAACTATAAAATATTGATGAAAGAAATTGAAGATGCCACAAAGAAATGGAAAGACGTTCCATTCTCATGGATCAGAAGAACAAATATTGTTAAAATGTCTATACGACCTGTACCTCTGAAACAAATAATACATTATATGTTATTTAAAAAAAAGAAGAAGAAGATAGCAGGAAGGGAAAAATGAAGGGGGGTGGAATCGGAGGGGGAGATGAACCATGAGAGACTATGGACTCTGAGAAACAAACTGAGGGTTCTGGAGGGGAGGGGGGTGGGGGGATAGGTTAGCCTGGTGATGGGTATTAAAGAGGGCACGTACTAAATGGAGCACTGGGTGTTATACGCAAATAATGAATCATGAAACACTACATCAAAAACTAATGATGTAATGTATGGTGATTAACATAACATAATGAAAAAAATGTCTATACTACACAAAGCTATCTACAGATTTAATGCAATCCCTCTCAAAATACCAACAGCATTTTTCACAGGACTAGAGCAAACAACCCTAAAATTTGTATGGAGCCACAAAAGACCCCAAATAGTCAAAGTAATCTTAAAAGAAACAAAACTGGAGGTATCATAATTTCAGATATCAAGATATACTACAAAGCTGCAGTAATCAAAACAGTATGATACTGGCACAAAGATAGACACATAGGTAAATGGAACAGCATAGAAAACCCAGAAATAAGCCCACAATTATATGGTCAATTAATCTTTGACAAAGGAAGAATGAGTATACAATGGGGAAAAGACAGTCTCTTCAACCAATGGTGTTGGGAAAACTGAACAGCAACATGCAAAACAATGAAACTGGATCATTTTCTTTCATGATACACAAAAATAAACTCAAAATGGATTAAAGACCTAAATGTGAGACCTGAAACCATAAAAATCCTAGAAGAGAACACAGGCAGTAATTTCTGTCATCAGCTGTAGCAACATTTTTCTAGATATACTTCCTTAGACAAGGGAAACAAAAGTGAAAATAAACTACTGGGACTACATCAAAATGAAAAGCTTCTGCACAGCAAAGAAAACAATCAAGAAAACTAAAAGGCAGCCTACTGAATGGGAAAAGGTATTTGCAAATGACATATCCATTAAAAGGTTACTATCCAAAATACATAAAGAACTGATACAATGCAACACCCAAAAAATAAATAATCCAATTAAAAATGGGCACAAGAGCTGAACAGACATTTCTCCAAAGATGACATCCAGATGGCCACCAGAAATAGGAAAAGATGCTCAACATCACTTATCATCCGGGAAATGCAAGTCAAAACTACAATGAGATAGCACTTTACCCCTGTCAGAATGGCTAAAATCACAAATAAAAGAAACAAGTGTGGGTGAGGATGTGGAGAAAAAGGAAACTTGTGCACTGTTGGTGGGAATTTGAAGTGATGCAGCCACTGTGGAAAACAGTATGGAGTCTCCTCAACATTTTAAAAATAGAATTACCGTATAATCCAATAATTGCACTACTGGGTATTTACCCCCAAAATATAAAACACTAATTCAAAGGGATTCGTGTACCCTTTGCTTATTGCAGCATTATTTACAACTGCCAAATTATGGAAGCAGCCCAAGTGTCCACTGGTAGATGAATGGATAAAGAAGATGTGGTGTATGTGGTTGTATCACACAATGGAATATTATAGAACCAAAAAAAAAATGAATGAATGAAATCTTGCCATTTGCAATGACACGGATGGATCTAGATAGAGTGTATTGTGCTAAGTGAAATAAATCCGTCAGAGAAAGACAAATAGCACATGATTTCACTCATATGTGGAATTTAAGAAACAAAACAAATGAGTAAAGGAGAAGAAAAAAAGAAACTAAGAAACAGACTCCTGACTATAGAGAACAAACTGATGGTTACGTTGGAGCGGAGGGATGGGTGAAATAGGTGGAGGGGATTAAAGAGTACACTTGTCATGATGACTACTGAGTAATGTATAGGATTGTTGAGTCACTATATTGTACACCTGAAATTGATAGAACACTGTACTTTAACTATAATGGAAATAAAATAAAAAGCTTAGTTTAAACAGCGCAAGATGCTCAAAATACTCAAAATTTAAAGATCAGGTAGAAAAGTAAACTCCTAGGAGGAAAGCATGGAGCATGTCATTTCATTGAAGCCAAGAAGGCAGTGACAACCATGTCCAAAGAAGCTGAGTGGCCAGGTTAGATGGCGGAACAGAACGATGACTGGATTTGGCCACATGCAGAGTATTGACGACATTACTAAGGGCAATTTCAGCATGATGCTAGGAAACCTACAAATATTGGAGTGGATCAAAGAAGAAATCATAGTGAATGATGGAAACTGTAAAATCGAAGACATTTGAATAGCAAAAGATACCATTAGACTCTGATGAGGAAAGAAAGTGGTTGCTGTACTTAAAAGTATATATGAGCTCAAGGTGCTTTTTATTTAGTGTTGACATAATGTTGGCTGATGTCTATTAAGGGCTTCCTACATGCCAGATGCCGTGCTAAGTGCTTTTCCATGCAGTGACACTTATGAATGTCACAACAATCCTGTGAGTTAGGTACTACTATTCCTATTTTATATCTGAGGAAGAGGGAGCTCGTCACTTGTCCACAGGCACAGAACACACGAGGACAAAATTAGCCTTTTCGATTAAAGAGGCTCTTTCTCCACAGAAACAGAATGGAAAACAAGTCCAGAGGCACGTATGGACTAAGAAAAATGCTTACTTTGGTTCATGTAATTGCCACTTCTCTAAGGGGGACACTTTTAACCAGTTTCCTCACTGTGCTATTGCAAGAACAGTTCAAGTCTTGGACATTCCAACTTCTGCAGCTCTGCTGACAAATTTCCTGATCTCATCTGCTTTAAAATTTGAGCACTTTGGGGGCGCCTGAGTGGCTCAGTCATTAAGCGTCTGCCTTCGGCTCGGGTCATGGTTCCAGGATCCTGGGATCGAGCCCTGCATCGAGCTCCCTGCTCCGCAGGAAGCCTGCTTCTCCCTCTCCCACTCCCCCTGCTTGTGTTCCCTCTCTCACTGTGTCTCTGTCAAATAAATAAATAAAAATTTAAAAAAATAAAATAAAATTTGAGCACTTTCTACACTTGTTCTTAATCTCAGACTCCAAAGAGCCTCAGACAACCAGCTCATGAGGACCCCTCTCTGCTGGGAAGCCCCCACACTTAGTGCCCTAATGTAGGACCGCTCCACGTGCAGTCTATGGCTCTCTTTTTACGAGCTTTATGACGTGTCAAGTTCTTTATTCCACTGAATATATTAATGCTGCTTTAGAATAAGCAAAAATTATTATTTTTTTATTAGAAGTCATGGTGAATCTAATATACAAAGAACATATTTGTTTTCTAAAATAACCTACATCTACTGAAATTTATTTTATAGCTACAGTGACTGTATTTTTGGCATAAAATTGGTATATGCAGCTAACACATAACAGTATATTTGGAGGGATAATGGACATAATCGGGGTTGCACGTTTTCATATTTATATTTATACCTGCATCCCAACTAAAGTAGCACAAGCTTTATTTCCAGAACATGAATATAAACATGGTGTAATTATAATCTCTGTATATAACAAAGTACAGTTTTCGTATCCAAAATGTATTGCATTATATTTTTTTCTGCCTATTGACTTCCTAAATCTAAGTATTTTTATTTACCCCTTCCCTCTCTCTAAAACATATTTGAATTCACATTTTACAAGCTAAATTTTTTTTTAAAAACAGAAGAAAAACCTGAAGAATGCAAATAAGCTACCTGAAAGTATTATTTATTTTCAGACTGAGTTTAAAGTGATTGTGATATTCTTTGGATTCTGGGCAGTAAGGAAGGCATGATGATTTATATGATGAAGTATTTTTTGTTAGAAATTAAATTTGGAAAAGAAAGAAGAGGACATGGACTTTTTATTTTTCATTATTTTCCTAAATATGAAAATTCAGTCTCCTAGAAAGGCACAATTTTTACTCAGTCTAGACCAACTTAATTTACTGAGTATTTGTAGAACTCTATGCTGATTTTGTGTGCGATATTCCTCTTTCTTCATTACATGTACCCCAGCCAAGAAAAGCAGAGACCACGATGATGGAGCAGAGGCAATACAGTAGGTAGGAGTGTAATTTTAATGCCTAACCCCCCCCCCCAAAAAAGTCATAATAAATATTATGTCTTGGGGCGCTGGGTGGCTCAGTCGTTAGGCATCTGCCTTGGGCTCAGGTCATGATCCCAGGGTCCTGGGATCGAGCCCCGCATCGGGTTCCCTGCTGCGGGAAGCCCGCTTCTCCCTCTGCCACTCTCCCTGCTTGTGTTCCCTCTCTCGTTGTGTCTCTCTCTGTTAAATAAAATATTTTAAAAAATATTATGTCTTGATTTAGAGTAATTCTTAATAGGTTTCTTTTTTAAAACTGTGGTTCCTGGAATACTGAGGACCATTCTGCAGAGGGCTTTGGGAAAGAAAAAAAAAAAAGCAAGGCTCTGAACTCATTTGAAAGGCACCTGCTGAAGCCCCAGCTCATCTGAGGTCCTCTCCTTTCCTTCTCTGGGGAAACCAGCAGGCAGCAATCACTGCGTAAGAAGTACAAACTGTGCGATCACCTGCAGCCATTCAGGACAGGAACTCTGAAGAGCATCTAATCACCCAGGTGATTAAAAATCATGAAGCCTTCACCTACCAAGAGATCGGGTGTTCTTGAAAAGGGAAAACGCAGCGCTGTCTGACGATGATCGTGACACCGGACGAGGAGTGGTTAGAGGCTTAGTTCCTCCCCTCAGGAAAGCCTGGCGAAGCATCTCCCGAGACTGTGGGTGTGCACTCCCCAGTCTCCTCACCAGCAGGACTCATCTACAACAAGGCTCCGCTCCTCTCCCACCACCAATAGCAGAAAACCTGTCCTTTACTATGCAGAGCTAACATGGAAATACCATAAAGGAAACATGCAACTATCGAGAATGTCCTTACTCAAAGACTCCTTTCCAAGCAAGGGCAATGTCATTCATCAGCTAATGACACAGTGCTTGCTGCGTCCGTGATGCCTGGGTTTAAATCCTACCGCCACTGTCTGGTTATGGGGACACCTGAGCAAGGGATTGTATTTCTTGGTGAGCTTACTTTTTTTTTTTTTTTAAAGATTTTATTTATTTATTTGACAGAGAGAGTCACAGCGAGAGAGGGAACACAAGCAGGGGGAGAGGCAGAGGGAGAAGCAGGCTTCCCGCGGAGCAGGGAGCCCGATGCGGGGCTCGATCCCAGGACCCTGGGATCATGACCTGAGCCGAAGGCAGACG
>NC_138381.1:10214299-10252611 GCF_054177405.1 Leptonychotes weddellii | reverse complement strand
ATTCCTGACTTCTAGGAATATGTATAAATTCAAAGAAAGGGAATGTATTACCTGATATGACTTTGACCACGTTAATTCTAGAAATGCTTTAGTTTACCAAGGCTCTGTCTTATTCAGATTTGATTAATTTGCTGACACCATAGCCTGGCCTTTTACAAACAGATCTCCCACTTCCCTGTGGTATCTTAAGGATATCTAAAAATAATAGAATTTCCTTGTGGCCTAAAGATGTAGTTGGCATTCGCAACACACAGGTAGGAAAGAAAATAACCCAGACAGTTGTTAGAGATATACATAGGGCTCAGCTTCATTTAATTTACTAAATCACCAAGTGCTTTCCTGCTATAGATTAGTTTGTTTGCTCTTGTAATTTTCACTTATTAGTGTGAAGAATATGTCATTAGTGGAAAGGATGATTTATGATGATCATAGGCAGAGTAATTAATATGCATACATAGTATAAAGTAAATATTTGAGGCATTCTTACCATCTCAATCAACGTTCCGGAAACAAAGCATAATAGTCATTTAATTAGTTTCATCCATGACTCTGATTACTGCCAAATGATACATTGCAACAAAAGAGTCCAAGTGTTCACTTTAGAATTTGGGAAAATATTAAGTCTAAACCTTGCTACGCTGCTCAAGAAGGTGATTTTTCTACTTTCTCATGTGTCTCATTCCTTATTCTGATAACTATGACAAATGAAAGAAGTGTGCTACCCCACTGAATTCTTTCAAAGGTTTCTATAAGTTACGAGAGAATGCAGAAGGCTTTGTGAATTGATATGTTTAGCTCAGCAATTTAAAATCTTTTGTGCTGGCTTGTAGATTACAGTATTAGCTTCAAAAGGGGAGACGTAGTGTTCTGTTTCCCGGCAGCTCTTCAGCTTTTAGATGCCAAATTTAAACAAATTTCAAACTGCCCCATGAGAGCTTAGGATTAGTTCTAGGGAAGAATTTCCCTGAGAATTGGATGGTTAGGTGGGAGACATCCTTCCTATCTTAACATTGTTTAACGTTCCCTCCCATTCCCTTTCGCATTTTATTTTCTTCAAGTCCTCAGATGGGATTGCCACCCAGAGTGTCTCCCACCCCAGGGAGATTTATTCCCTATCTTCGGAGAGTCATCTTGTGACTGCTGCATCCCCCACTGCGTGTCACAGTTCACCATCTCCCCCGTCCCATCCTGTTCATCCTCCTCCTGCCCCTGAGGGTGTGGACCACCCCACATGCCCCCGAGTGCACCCTAGAAATATCTCGCCTCACAGTCCCCTTCCCAGCCTGCTCCATGCTGCAGCAACACACATGACCCTTTAGAGCTATTTCCTTTTTTTTGTTTTTGTTTTAATAGGTAAACATTTTTGGAACAAATACATAGAGAGAAGTGGATAATAAGTTACAGCTCAGTGACTTTTCACCAAGCTGACACTCCATTATAAACCATAACCGGAGAGGACACAGAAGGTCCCCAGGTCTCTAGGATCTCCTCCTCTCAGGACAGTGGTTATTCTGACTTCTAACATGACAACTTTGTGTGGTTTTGGACTACATATAAATAGAATCATGAAATTTGTGTACTACTTGTGTTTTGATTTTCATCTCTCCACATTATATTCGTGAGATCCATCCATGTTAAGTGTAGTTTGTTTCTCCATTGCAACATAGTGTTATTGTGTTAATATGTCACAGGTTGGTCATCCATTTATGGAAATTGTTTTCTTTCTCATTTGGCTACCATGAGTAGTGCTAAGAATATAATTATGTCTTTTGGTGAACATACATATGCACTTCTTTTGCATATCCTGGTATCTTGAGAATTACTAGAATATAATTATGTCTTTTGGTGAACATACATATGCACTTCTTTTGCATATCCTGGTATCTTGAGAATTACTAGTTTATAAAGAATATATATTTCAGATTTTTAGATGGTCCCAGTTTTCCAAAGCGGTTAGGACAATTTGTATTTCCACTAGTAGTATATGAGAAATCTGGTTGCTTCCCACATGCTTGCTGACAGTTGATAGATTCTGCTTCCCTTCTTTTAGCCTTTCAGATGAATATCTGTAGTATCCCATTAGAATTTCAGTGTGCATTTCACGGACAACCATTAAATTGAACATCTCTTAATGCATTAATTGGCTTTTAGGTATTTTCTTTTGTGAAATGTGTATTCAAATTTTTTATTTTTTATTTTAAAGCATTTGTCTTTTTCAGACTGATTTTTAAGAATTATATATTCATTTAAGTCATTATTGAATACGTATTTCTCATATTTCTTTCACCTGTGTGATTTAGATTTTTACTAAATGATAACTTTCTACAGAGTTAACTTTAATACAATCCAATTTATATTTTTCCCTTTACAGTTAGTATGTTTTGTGTTCTACTTAAGAAAATGTTGTTATCTGGAGAACATGAAGGTATTTTCCCATGTGTGCCTCTAAAATTTTTATTATCATTTATCTTTCAAAATAAATCAACACTCAATATAGATTTTTTTCTTTTTTTGCGATGTAAAGGTGAGTTAATGTTCATTTTTCAGGAAAGCCATAAATTAAATGATCATTTTAGCAGGTCTGTTTCAGACTCTATTTTATGTATATATTTATCTGCCCTTGGCCCACAACCACACTGTTTTAATTACTATAGCTTTATTATCAGCCTTGACATATGGTAGTATAAGGGCTCTCGTTTTGGTCTTTTCAGGATTCTACTGAATGGTTTTAGACTTTTGTATCTATAGGTTCTTTAGATTGAGTTTGTCAATTTCCACCCCCCCACCCCAAAAGGAAACATTGCTGAGATTGGGGTTGGGATTGGTTTTAATCTTTACATAATTTAGAGAAAATTGACATCGTTATAATACTGAGGCTCCCAATCCATGCACATTGCAACATCCTTCCTTTTACTTAGATTTTCTTCAATTTCCTTCAATTATAATTGCAGTGTTTTTAGATTTGGACTTTCTATATAAAGTGTTTTGATGCTTTTCCAAATAGAATCACTTTTAAAATTTGACTATTTCTTTGTTTCTGATAAGTGGTTTTTTTTTTTTTTTACTTTGTATCTAACTCCTTGTAAATTTACTTATTAAATTCTACTTTGAGAGACCCCAAATTCTAATTTTTTGTCTCTCCAAACTTTCAATGATCACAAAAGTCTTTCCTGGTCCCTATCCTTAGTCACAGCAATCTGCTGTGGCAAAACTCGAAGTTTTAGTCTCTTGCCCTGTGCCAAGATTTATCATTTGCCCCAGGGAAAGAACTACCCCAAGCTTACGCCTCTGAGTCACTTTCTCCCTTAGAATCTCAACACCTTAAAATCTTTGTTTCAGCAGCCCTGATTTAAATAGATTGTTTTTGTACCATTTTTTGGTTTTCTGTTTTTTTTTTTTTTTATTTTGGTGGGACTGTTGGTCTGCCACCATCTACTGTTGCTAGTTAGAGTCAGAAGTCCTGCTTTGCCAAATGTTGATCAGTGTGTGTGTGTGTGTTATAATTTGCTCGATACTGGTGTGGTAATTTCTATCAGATTCAATTCTGAGCATAGTGGGCCATTCAACGTGAGATGAAATAGGCAAATACACTGCTGGCTACTGTCAAAAAAAAAAAAAAGTAAAGTAAAACATGGAACACAGAGAAACGCAAAGAAAAATTACAGCTGCATGTTTCAATGATCATCTGAGACTCAAGAGCATATTAGAGGGTAGGGTCGAAGTGTTAGACAGATTTGCTCAAAAACATAGCTCTGAAGACGAACAAATTGCAGAGTATTAAATGGATGCATTTTATAGTCCCTTTGAGTGGTTGTTATCCTGTAGTCAAGATTGTATTGTAGCTGCTGCTGACTCACTAGTTTTGTTTTGAGCTTTTTTAATCTACACAGTGCCAGAAAAATCCTGCAATCTAAAACTGTGCTGAAACAAAAATGGGTTGCCTCTATTTTTTCTTATGAAATCATACCAACGTTATAGAACATTAGAGCTGCAAGGGATAATAAAGGTCACAAACTCTGTATCCCCTTTATGGATATAATGAAATTCAGAACAAAGAACATTAAAAAATTTACTAAATATCATATATTATTTAGTGGTAGAACCAGAGCTGCAACCAAATTTTCTGACTCCTGGTTCAGGATCTTTGCTTTCTACAACCGAGATTCACTTCAAATAACAATGTGACATATATCAACACCATTTTTAGGTTATGTACACCTATTTTCCCCCTTTGGTTTAAATCTAAACCCTGATTGTTTACCAGTACTCAGTCCGCCTCCTTCATGTTTTCTGTTCACTCATTTCTTTTTTATTTTTTTTTAATGTGTATAAAAAAGTACCAAGTTGAAAGCAGAGAATTTATTGCTTTAGGTAGATGGTGGGAACTACTATGGAAGAATATTTCAGGAAGAAAAAGTTGGTGAACTTTGTGTAGACTTTCTGGTGTGTAAGTGCAATGGAGAAATGCCACAGGAAAAACACAATTGCAACCATAGTCCTGTTTATAAACTCTACCCTGAGATGCATCACGGATAGGCAGTACTTAGACTGGTTCTCCTTAGTTCCTTTTCCTTCTACAACATATATACATACACATTTATAACAAAATATTCTGTTGAGATTTTTATTAGCTAAAATGTGTTAGAGATGCCACTATTTAATGAGAAAATAAGTCAGAGTACAAGATTTCCACCAAAGCAAAATACCATTACATCTGCCAAAAATCCTTTTTTGTGAACTTACAAATTGCTATAATATCATACTCCAAATCCGCATGGCAAAACCTATATTATAGATAAAAATGAAGTTCTCTTGTTATATAAATGATACTGTACACCACCTTAGACTGTACTTTACTGGGTCACGTTATTTATAACAAGATTCATTTGATGAAAAAAAAAACCTAAAATCAAGGGGAAAAAAAAAGTAATGTAGCCTGGAGCATCAATCAGACTATTTATAATAAGTTAGGATGGTGTTAAAAGAAATCAAGCTGAAAAATAATTGAGTTGTCATTTTAGTGAATCTTGAATTCTGTTCAATGCTATAGTCATGTGATTTTTCACACTAAAAGGCTACTATGAAGTGAATGACTTCTGAAATATTGATGAATAGGGTAGGAATGAGAAATATTTTCTCAAGTTATATAGATATATTGTTGATTAGAGAGATAGATATAGATTATATAAAACTGTATTAATGGTATTCACAAATATCAAGGTTTTTCTTACTGTGGTATTAAAATCAAAGATACCTTATTATCACCACTGCTGTAAAAAGCAGATGGATTGCTATAATTTAAAAGCTGGAATTACTATAACAAGGTATTTTCTGTTTATGTTCTCCATTTTTCCTCGCTTTTGAAAATACTTTAATCATCTAGTACTTTAGCTAAATAACATTCTTGTAGTACTGTTCAATTTTCATTATTTCTTATTTTAGATTGTAATCTGTTTAGGATTATTTGTTAATGTTTGCTTTTGCTTAATTGCTGAACCACATATGTATAAGGCCAAACGTAAGGATTTTGAAAAATGACATCTTCTAAAAAACACAGCATATTGTGCAGAAATGATACATCATAGGTTTTCTTATGAAAGCAGTTTTCAGATGCTAATAATCACAAAAATTATAGGAAATCTACCTTTCATTAGTTTTCACCGGGAGACTTTTAGTTAACTCACGTAATGGTTTTGAACCTCAACAAATAAGTTGATAATATCTGGAGCGCTTTATTGGTATATAAAAGCTAGTCACTTTGATTTTGACATAGATTCTGATAGGCTGAAATAGTCTTGCAAAGTACGGAAAGGCAAATTATACAAGCTCATACACCTAGTATAATGGAAAAAGTATGTTTCAGATTTGGACAGACCAAGTGTTAATAATTATTTTAGCCATTTCCCAATTCTGTCGACTCAAATTATGACTATTTTCCCCTCCTAGAGTTGGTACTGTGCTCTGAATTGTCACTGCATTCTAGGTAGTTCAACAATTGTGCTATGTAAATATAGCTGTATATTTTTGCCAACATTAATAACCTAAGTCTCAAACAGAATGAAGTCTCAAAACAGAACACCTTGACACCTGTCTAAGCATATAATAATTATCTACAAAACTAACTTAACTGAGTTAAGGATGCAACTAGCATCCCCTACTAGCTAGAACCATACTTTCTAAAGTTATCTTACCGTACACTTACAGCAAACTTTTCATGTAGGTGTTATTTTTATTTGGGTTATGTAGTGAGGCTCACAAAGGTTAAGAAAATTAACAAAATTCACATTTTGAAAACTGGTTGGAATGGTACTACCACCTGGTCTAGCTGAATCCAAAGTACATGTTCTTTCCATTACACTATGCTAATTAATATTTGAATAGCATGCTCCAATTCTCTGTATGAAGATGCTTTCTGGCTATATATAGTTCTTTACCTTCTCTAAACTGTATCCATATGTGGTAGATTCTTTCACATTTTCTAAGAAAAAGAAAGAACCAATATTTACTGAACACTTACATGTGGGTGATGGTATAATTATATACGATGTCTAAACAGATGTATGCATCTGAGTTAGATATGTAGGTATCTGTATACTATACTAAAAGTGAGTACTGAATGTATAGATATTGATGCTTCATAATTTTGTTTCTAATGATTTTCTTTCTCCACTTACTCAAGACTTATTTGATTCCTAATGTTGACTTGGTGAAGAGAATTTAAGAAGAGTAAGAACATATGCTTGATCCTAAGCAACTACAGTTTAGTGGAGAGTTGTATTTACAATCAGTTACTATAAAAAGTGGTCCCTCTTTAATGTTTCAAATTTACTTTCCTTCATTTTTTCTAACATATGCTCCTTAAAATTAAGGAAAGTTGACAGAATTTAAAAAAATAAATGGTTTTCAAGTCTCTTACAATCTGAGCATCCCACATATATAAAAATGGCATGGAATGAAATCTGTATTATTTTACACACACTATTATCAAGTATATTATTTGATATATTGCTTTTCTCAAATAATTCAGGCAACAACTAATCCCTTTGGATACTGTTTAGTATCTTTTCTTACCTAGAGATACTCTGAAAAAACAATTCTAGTTATTTTTTTTTAACAAAAGAACACTGTATCAACGTGGCATGGCTCTTTTTACCAACCCCATGGATCATGTTGTTTTTTTTATAGCACAGTGCCCAACACTTAGGAAGTCTTCCAAACTATTTATTTATTTAATTTTTTTTTAAAGATTTTATTTATTTATTCATGAGAGACAGAGAGAGAGAGAGAGAGGCAGAGGGAGAAGCAGGCTCCCAAGGAGCAGGGAGCCCAATGTGGGACTCGATCCCAGGACCCTGGGATCATGACCTGAGCCGAAGGCAGACGCTTAACCATCTGAGCCACCCAGGCGCCCATTCCAAACTATTTATTGAATGACGGGTCAGAGTAGACTGAATTCAATTCCTAGATATTTTATACGTTAGCCTCTGAGTCCATATTTTTTGGACTTTTACCAAAACATCTGAAACACAAAGACCAGACTCAAAAAGAAGTACAAGCAACTGGTTTTGTCTCCAGCAGCTCTTAGATAAACTGACCCTTTAAACATCATCACTGATAGAAAATATTTAGCAATCAGACAGAGGCAATATTGAGTCCCACGGTGTTTATCTGTATCACCTCCAGAGGTCGCTAGTTTCCTGGCTGGGAGTTAATATCTGACTTTGAGCTTGGCTGGCTTCCACCAGAAAGCAGATGGTTGTGAGAGAAGTTTATTCCAACCGTGGTCAGCTCTTTAACTATACCTCCAGGATATCACAGGGTTTGAGGTAAGCTTTATACGGCAGACAAAAATGGGCAAAGATTTTTAAAGGATTATGAGTTTACCAAAACCCTATTAAAACTAAGACATTTTAAGTTGTCAACTTTCCAGAGAAATATTAATTTAAGAACTTTGCAGGAGGATGGATGGATAGATGAATAGATGGATAGTTACATCGATAAATAGATGATAGATAGATGATAGATAAAAATAAAGTGAACACTAAAGGCAACTTTAGTGGCTTCTCTTGAGACTAGCCTACATTTTCTAAAAGTTCTAGCAAATACAAGCTTCAAAAATCTTCTGACAGTTCTCTTTAAACTACATCTACCAGTCTTGATGAATTTTTGCAGAAAATAAAAGCATATTAAATATTAAAAGAATATTAAACTTCCTGTCAACTTACTTTTATTGAAAAGATAAGCAAAATAGTAATTAGTAGTTTACATGATCGTCTAAGGGATTGCTCTGTATCTTCCTTTACAAGGCCTCAGAATAAAAATTAAAAAAGAAAAATCCTAAAACTGAGAGCAAGAAATCCCTTTCCTCCTCTAGAATACTCTCTGCTCATCCCATTCACTTGATTGGGTTGGTTAACATACTGCATCATGGAATGGAGCTGAGATTATAAAGGGACAGATAATTATGGAGTTTATTTCAAATGAGCAATTATTTATTCAGCATCGACTGTATGAGAACTGGGTATAGAAACAGTCAATCTTTCAGTTTTCTGAGAACCTGAAAAAGCTACGCACTTTCCCTAAATTCTTATGTTCCTTTTCTGTAGGAAGATGAATAAGAATTAGGTGGTTATTTTTAAATTAAATAAATTATTTGGAATACTGTGTCAGCAGTCATAGATGCCGACATTTGAATGTTACATGGTTAGTGTAAACCTGATGTCATCTCCGATTTTTGCCAGGACACTGATATTTTCCCAGGAACATCCTCCTGCTCAGTTATTACAAGTAGGGATTATTTCCTTTTCCTCTAATACATGAAAACTTTCAGCAGCAATTAACTCCTTTGGCAAATTTTCCTACAGCTGAAAATAATACATATTCTTAGAGCTAATCTATACACTTGAGTTTCAGGTAAATTTTAATTTCACCCTTTTAGCTTTTGCTTCCACCTTAAAAAAATATTTATAGTAGATCAATCTATAGCTCAGGGAAGGAGGCTTATGACAGTTGCACCAGAAATACCACACATTAAAGGGAAGTGATTTACCATACCCGTGAATGCATTTTCTAGCATGCTGTGTGCGGGTTGACTTTTATCGGGTGATTATGTTGAATCTTCTCCTAAACCTTTTGTTCCCCGGGCAGCACCATTTTTGTGTAAAACATCATCAGTATGCCTTTCTCATACATCATCCATGTGACAGCTTCAATGGTGTGCTGAAGCAACAGCTCATCAGAGCCGCAGTGCCCTGTGATGATTTATCATAGTAACATATCATCAGAGGGAGGCAGCAGAATAATATATGGCCCGAAGCATTCAGGAGTGCTATGCAGGAACATATTTAGTTGCCCAAGAGGATCCAAGAAAACCCGAAAACTTCACTTTAGCAGACATGTGTCGTAATCCACATGGGGGGATATTTGTGGGCAATGGCTATCATTTACATACAGTTGGACTCCCGCCTGTAGTTGGCTGTCCAAATATTTTCAGTATGTTCTTAGAAACTCTTTGCAAATACAATTCAGATTGTATGTTATAAGAAAATGTGTGGTTATTGAAGGTGACAGAAAAGAGCAGATACTGCTCTATATTAGAGGCACTCTGGAGTTTGTCCCTATAGCATTTTTTAGAAGGATGTGCAGCTTTAAAAGAAAATACTTACTCTGGAAAGCCACTCTCTCATATGAAATAAGCATAGTCAATAAGTGAATATTCCAACTTGAAAATTAATGCAAAATTAATTGCAATTAAAAATATGAAACGCTTATAAAATTCAAGTGTTAAGGAAAATCACCATTTTAACATGGCTTACAACGACACTGTCGCATGATTTTCAGGAAAAAGGTTTGGTGAAATTCTCAGGTCTTAAGGAGTTCCTTATATAAACTGAGATACTAAGTAAATTTTCAAGCCTGCAGAAAATTCACCCTTTTATTTTCATGAACACTTGAAATTATAAGATTAAAAATCTTCATCGGGGACACTGATTTTATTCATCTTTGTGGATAATTCAATTTGCAATGTTCCTAGTCATAATTTTTTATATATGATGTCTGATGGCCTCAGTTACATCTGAGATGATTAGCGGAACATTAAAATAGGTCCTGTTTGGGAAGCACATCATCTCTGTTAGTGAGTCCTACTTGTAGAGGGCAGACATGTTCTTGCCCTGATTTTGATGTGGACACATGTCCTACTTCTTGGAGGTGCTACTAGGTTAGAAATATCTCTTGGCAAACCTCCCAACCCAGCATTTGTCAAGATTTTATCAATCCTTAGTCCCAATTGGATGAGAAATATTTCCTGAGTGAGTTATTTCTTCTTCATGCAATAGGAAGCTGTTGTCACCAATTTTATGGGGCAGTAAAGAGGCTTTAAAGAGTCTAAATTGTACATTTTGTATTTTTGATGTCCTCAATATGTGGTACCTTATTTTATGAGTTTGGATATAACATTTCCCCAAATTCTTCCTGGCCAGGCTGTGATCCTATCAAATTATTTTTGTGCAACTTCAATAGCACTTATCCTTATATAATACATCATCGTAATTTATCTATTTATGTGTATGACTTTCCTCACAGGCCTTGAACTTCTTGAGAAGAATTATGTTTTATCAATCTTTGCATTCTCAAGGGTAGCCCATAAGTGGCCAATTGATACCAGCTGAAATTTAGCCATTCCTCACTTTTGAAAGTTCTCATGACACAACTTTGCTTTTACAAAAGACCCACACTAGTACCTGTTTTTGCCAGCGCAAAGAAATCCGAAGAGGATTTTCTCTTTTAGAAGAAAGGTGAAAAGTGGAAACAGCATTCCACATTTGTTCAGCATTGAGCCCTGACAGAGGCAAGACGCACCCTGAGCAGCGAGAGTAGCGCCCCCTGGCTCCATCCCCGGGAACTACACTCAGCATCTCAGCATCCAGCCGCCTGAGCTTTGAACTGTGTCTGTGAGCATTTGTGCTTTATCTCAGTTTATCGTGTGCATCCGTGCCCTAAGGTACCAGGAAAACCTAAGAGAGGTTATTTTTTTGGGGGAGGGGGGCTGGGAATGTTAAAATATATATATATATAAATTCATGGTAATTGCTTCTTTGCTTTATGCCCTACGGCTCACAAAAGATTTCCTAAATTGCTCTATTCTTGGATAGTGAGGGAATCCTGTAATTTTGTTGTTATTTACAGTGACTTAAACATATAAATTACTATTCACCTGAATGCGCTTCTATTTATATGGGTCTTATATTTATTTTGCTTATTTCCTTCATACTATATTTTTTTTACGTTTGGTGGATGATGTACCTTAACTGAATTTAGTTCACAAACATTAATTGAAAACACACTATTTGTCAGGGTTGCTGTTATCAGTCAGGCTAGGAAGAGCACAATTAGGTAAGTATATACTTTCAACATAATACGTTCAATACTGTCAGAGGAACAGCTATAATACTGATTAGTCATAGTAGCAAAAATACTATTACAAACAGTAATTACTGAATAATAAGTAACAAAAAACAAATTTATGCTTATAAAGCAGAATGCACTGTGCTTAATGGTTTGTATTTGTTGCTGAATTACATACTCACACTCACTCTGAGGCTGATGTCATTACTGTCCCAACTTTATAGAGGTTGAAGCTAGTTTAAAGAGGATACGTCGCCTCATCAAAGATACACAATTACTATGTGGTGAAGCAAAGACTCATTCCCAGGTGAGCCCAGGTTGAACCTAAGCTCTCACTACCTCTAAAGTGCTTTATTAACAAATGCACAGATGCTCTGAGGATATCGAGGGAGTGGTTTCCACAGGCTAAGACTTCCAGAAGGGATTTCTGGAGGAGCTCAACTAAGCTGAGTCTTGGACTTTATCCCCTGGTTATGAAGATGTTATAAAGTTTTAAAGACACATAATGTCAACAGATTTGTGTTTTTGTTTTGTTTTGTTTTTGTTTTTTGGCCAACTCTGGTAACAGAATTTATTTAGGAAGGTAAAGAGTAGAGATACTATAATAGACAAGAGTGGCTCTTGGACTTTGATATCCATCAATATCATCTGGAAGACTTGTGAAGCCGACTGCTGGAAGCCATCCCTAGAGATTCCATAGGTCTGAAGAGGGCCCCAAAATTTCATTTCTAACATTTTCTGGTGATGCCCATGCCTGCTGGTCTGGAGGCCACACTTTGAGAAGCACCAATGCAGATTACCACAACAGTTCAGGACACTAATGCCAAAGACTTAAATTAAGACACACAATAAGGCCACAAAAGAAGGGGAGATCTTGAGAAGCATTTAGACTTTTAAAGTTCAATTTCCAGGAATGAAGCAATAACTTCACTTGAATTAAAAAAAAGAAACAAAAAACTCTGATAAAATTCTCATATATTTTAGTTTGGGTGGTGGTATTCATGGAGAGAAATCAATCAACAGGTCCATTTTTGAAAGACTAAGGAAGAGGTCACATTTTGGGAAGGATATTGAAATTTGACATGGTTGAGAGACAATTCTCCATGAGTCTTATTTCTGCTCTTCCCATAGCAACTCTCATACTAGGTTACCTTTTTAAGGATACAGGTGTACCGAATACAGATAGAGTGTCTCCTTCTGCCTCAGCTGTTAACACAATTCACCAGGGGTACAGCATCTACCAGGGACACTCCATATTGCCTCATGGGACTTGAAGGGGAGCAATACATAATTTAATCTATATCTTCTTTTTGAAGCTTATTAAAATAACAAATCTTCAGATTTCAACTTATCTTAGGTCATTAAAATTCTCTTCTTTTTGACCTTCTATTACTTGCTGTTTTTTTTCATACAAATATTGTATTTATGATGTTGGCATCATTTAGATAAACTCAGCACATTTCCTTTCTTTCTCTACCTTGAACTGATGCCACAATAGATTTTGTATTGCTTGTTAATATATAAATTTTTTAATGGCCTTGGAATATGTCACCTTAAACTATTCAATTTTATATGATCTTTCAGCTCTTGGAATCTTAAGATGACAGGACCTTGACTGTGTCCCACAAGAGAAATAAAAGAGAGTGGGTGCTAGTCCAGAATACCAAAAGATAAATCATGTCTGTATTTGAGTCAGGCTGTTTTTGAAACATGCATCTAATTCAAAGAAAACTATATATTTTTTTTAAATCAGAAAAACCTGAGTTCTAGTCCTAGGGTTTTGCTTGGCTAAGTCACAGAACAACTCTGCCTGTTTATTTTTAAAGATTTTACTTTTATTTTGAGAGAGAGAGAATGAGAGACAGAGAGCATGAGAGAGAGGAGGGTCAGAGGGAGAAGCAGACTCCTTGCTGAGCAGGAATCCCGATGTGGGACTCGATCCTGGGACTCCAGGATCATGACCTGAGCCGAAGGCAGTCGCTTAACCAACTGAGCCACCCAGGCGCCCACTGCCTGTTTATTTTTAAATGAAATATAATTAAATCTTCACCCACAAGTGTATTCCACAAGAAACAAAAAAATGGGGGAGGGCAATAACAATGAACATGTTATTTTGGTAAATGCCAGAGAATTGAATGTAGTGAATAATCAGAATTTCAAGGTAGTTTAATGGAACGGTTTCTCTCAAAACTACTAACCTCTCAATATCCTGTTTTGCAATGCATTAATTAATTCATTTATTTAAAAAGTTCTCATCTAGTACGTATTAGCCTTGTGTCAGTCACTAGGCCACAGCTGGGTATACAACATTAAGCATATCAAATCCAATCCTAGTTCTCAGATTGACTACAGTCTAGTGGAAGGTAGACATCAATCATATCAGCATCAGAATAAATGGATCATAAAGAGGTTTTTTTTTAAGATTTTATTTATTTGTCAGAGAGACAGAGCACAAGCAGGGGGAGTGGCAGAAGGAGAAGCAGACTCCCCGCTGAGCAGGGAGCCCGATGCGGGACTCGATCCCAGGACCCTGGGACCATAACCTGAGCCAAAGGCAAAAGCTTAACTGAGCCATCCAGGCACCCCCATAAAGAGGCTTCTTATGGAACCATAAGAAATTCTTCTAATAACTGTTTCTGGTTATTTGAAGAAATACCATTAATTATAAATATTCTCAGTGACGTATTTTATTTTTCACAGATATCACATATGTTCAAGTAATTTGACTTTTTGATAGATAACTGCAGGAAACAAATAACATCAACTATTCATTTTATTCTCAGATATAATTCACATATATTTTAGCACAAGTACATCATTTATATTGTGGAACTTCATGATTTAAGGACAAGTGCTGTGTATGGTTCCATTTCTACAGTGTCTAGTATGATTTAGATGTGTGATGAATAATTTATAGAAGTCATGTTATATAGGAGTGCATAACTAAGAAATAGCAATTCAATCAATAAGCGATTATTGAGAATATATACAAGAGTGAGCACACCGAAACATATGTGCACATGTTGAATTATGTTATTAAATTTAATACTTGTCAGGTACTAGTGTTATTCGCATTTTGTAAAATTAAATAGAATAAGCTTAATTGTGAAATTAGCATAATTTATCACCTGATTCATTTAATTATATTATAATAAGCAATCACATACCATTTTTTAGAAAAATATTTGGCATATTGCAAGCCATCTTATATTGTAATGGATATTATCAATGAAATTTATTTTTTATTTTAGTATTTCTGTTATTTCTAAGAAAAGGAGATCAAAATTTACTTGACAAGTTTTTTTTTTTTTTTTAAAGATTTATTTACTTACTTGAGAGAAATAAAGAGAAAGAGAGCAGGGGAGAAGGACAGAGGGAGAGGGAGGGTCTTAAGCAGACTCTGCATTGAGCACGGAGCTGGATGTGGGGCTCGATCTCATGACCCTGAGATCATGACCTGAGCCGAAACCAAGAGTCGGAGGCTTGACTGACTGAGCCACCCAGGCACCTTGACAAGTGTTACTTTAAGAAAAAAAAATACTTGGGTTTAAAAAAAAAATAGCCCTTCATTTGACAATTGTAATTATTTAATAAAATAAAATTATAGAAAAGAGACTTGAAAATTATATTAGAGATCATAACAGTGTACATTACTCTGTGGTTACAGATGATTACCGATAATATTAGACCTTCTGCTTAGTTAAAATCGACATACATGTGATACAGTCAGAGTGGCTAAATGTATTCATTTCCTACTGACCCCATAACAAGCCATCTCCGATTTTTGGCTTAAAATAACAGAAATTTATTATTGTACATTTCTGCAGATTAGAAGTCTGATACTGGCCATACTAGGCTAGAATCGATTTTGAGCAGGGCTGCGTATCTTTGTGCAATCTCCAGGGCAGAATCCATTTCCTGGCCTTTTCCAGTTGGTAAGGCCCCTTCCCTCCATCTTAAGAACCAACAACATATTATCTCTGATTATTTCTCCAGAGTGACATCTCCCTCTGACTCTCCCCCTCTGCCTCTTATTCCATGTGTAAGTACCTTTCCTCACATCTGGGGGTCACCAGGGTAGTCCAAGATAATCTCCCCATCTCAAGCTCTATACCCTTAATTACACCCTCAAAGTCTCTTTTGCCATATAATGTAACATATTTACAGATCCAGAAAATTAGGATATGGACATCTTCAGCAGTGGAGGCATTATTCAAATCTCCAGGATCTTCATGACATGCATTTCATTAAACTGAATTTAGCTTAACACTGTCACTAATTAAATCAACAAACATCTGTTAAGAGTTATTATAGTCAAGTACTGTACTAGGAAAGGCAAAAAGATAAAAATAAATTATACTACTTCAGTGGAGGGAAGTATAGCAGGAACCATTAATAAACCAACAACTATAATGGGATGTCATAATATGTGAGCATATAAATCAGACTCAGTTGAATGGAGATGAGTGGAGGTGTAGAAAGTTCAGGAGTCTTTCCAAAAGAGGTGGTGCATGAATTTGTCCTGAAGAGCATGTGAGAGCTAATTTGTTAAAGAAGGAAAAAAACTCTTGAAATGTGTGAACTTCTTTAAATAATTTAGTCCCCAGTGGTATAAAATGAGCATTAGAGGGCCACCTGGGTAGCTCTGTCAGTTGAGCATCCGGCTTTTGGTTTCGGCTCAGGTCATGATCTCAGGGTCATGAGATCATGCCCTGCGTCAGGCTCTGCACTTAGTGCAGAGCCTGCTTAAGATTCTCTCTCTGCCTCTCCTTCTGCCCCCTCCTCCAAAATAAATAAATCTTTTTAAAATATAAAAAATAAAATGAGCATTAGAGTTCTATCTTAATAAAATTCATCATTAGATTCAGGGACATTGTTTTTGTGAGGAAGATAACTTGGCACTTTTCAACGACAAATGAAATGTACAGCGTGTAAACTTAATTTTCTACTTATATTTTACCCACTTTTTGATAGAATATTCACAGTTATTTCCTTTTTAGAAAATTCTGTTCCATTTTAAGACAGATACTGCTGCACTAAGCAGGAAACGTGGCTAGAAATAATCACTTTCATAGACAAAGATTATATTCTCAAAGATCTTCCAGGAAGGCTCTCCTCATTTCCTCTCCTCTCTTCCCTAGTTCTCCAATATTCATCACTGCTCCCCAAAATACACACTAAGCATAAAGACCAGGCAGTGTGCCCGACGCATAAGCTTCCAAGAGATTCCTCACTTACCCTTTTTGTAACATCTGATTTAACTCTCCCCACATGGTAACTTCTAACAGACTTGTGTGAATCTCTAAATAAGCAGCAAACATTTTGTGAAAGGGCACAATATTTTCTTCACTTTTATATTCCCATGATCTATTAGACTTTATAGAAGCAAAATGTCACAAAATAATTTCAAAATAACATTTTGCAGAGTATATATTTAAGATAATCAGGTCTATATTTATCTATTTCAGTAGATGAGACTGAGGCTTATAGGGATTAAGCAATTTGCCTGTGTTCTTGGTTAGCATGTGCTAGAACCTGAATTCTAATCCCTATGTGATGGTCTATAGACCCTTTCATGTAACCCCTATGTAATTCTGCCCTACTGGGTTAGATGGACTGAGGAGAGGGAAATGATAGCTCCTTCCAAAACCACAATGCTTGTGGGAACTCCAGCCTCCAAAATGGAGAAAGAATTCCTCAAGGAAGTGAACCTGATAGAAGGCATGATAGAGATGGATCAGTTGTGGAGTCAGAAATTCAGTGGTGGGAAAGTGCTCAAAACTACCTATGAACCATTAACCTGCTCTTGTCTCTTGCAACGATTTTAGGGAAAATAACACATTATTCCATTCAGTGATTTTGTGTCTTTGTTATGCTCAAAAGGGATTGTAACAAATCCAATGTTCACTATCCTTATAAAGAAATGTTTCATTTTGAATACATTTTGTTTACAAAACAAAACTTCTATCTATATCATTAATATTGAATAAAGAAAAATGGTGTAGGAACTTAATGAGATTTTAGCTATCAGAAAAGAAATAATAAATTATTTTCAATTTTGGAATATGGAGTCAAACAAACAAATTCTCAGCTGCATATGTGACATACGAATGAGGGCCCAGGGATGGGGGTCCTGTCATTTGATGTGCTGGCATGGAAAAAGTGTGGACTTCGGGGTCAGGCAAAACCGCCTTGGTTTCTCCAGCCTCTTTCTCTGACTGGATCATGGATTCAGTAAATATTAGGCATCCTATCAGGCTTCCTATATGCTAAGCATCAGAAGAGAAGATCTGATTACAGCATTTCCTTCTTAATTAGATTGCCTATGGAGACTCAACATTGCCATCAAAAACTTTCTAGTTATTTCAAGGACTTAGACCCCAGGGAGGTCATGACTTCCCGTGACTAAGAGAGAAGCCCATTATTAATCTAAGAATATAATTTGCCTGAAGATTGTATAGTTTGTCATAAAAAGAAGTTTCTTTACAGCCTTTAATTTGATAATGAGATTTTAGCTATCAGCAATGTGTAGAAGATGACAGAGTCGAGTGATGAAGCCAGTGGTTCCACCTTATTAGCAGTAAAATTGTCTGGTCTCCATACCCATTAAAATAGATTAGTGGATAAGGAGAGGAGCTAAGACATCTACACACTTAACACTGGATAGAACAGGTGATCTCATCCTAACTTCTGAATGCCACTACTGTATACCTTTTAAAAGCAAAGTCATAATATTTGAGGGACTACTGATTTATAAATCAACCACTGACTGTACAGTTTGCGGATTTTTCAAAAAAATTATTTTATGTTTTTTCCCTTTAAATACTGAACGTGTGCTCAGGCTCTCTTTGCTTTCATTAGAATCTCAATTAGAAACACGGCTATTTATTACAAGTTATGACAAAAGATTATGGCAGATGGGGAGTGGGTAGTAAAAATTCTGTCATTTGAACTTTCCTAATTCCCGTAGGATTTTTTTTTTTGACCTTTTTTTTTTTTTTAAAGATTTTATTTATTTATTTGAGAGAGAGAGAATGAGAGACAGAGAGCATGAGAGGGAGGAGGGTCAGAGGGAGAAGCAGACTTCCTGCCGAGCAGGGAGCCCGATGCGGGACTCGATCCCGGGACTCCAGGATCATGACCTGAGCCGAAGGCAGTCGCTTAACCAACTGAGCCACCCAGGCGCCCTGAGCTTTCTTTTTTATTCAAGAGTTCCCTTAGAGAGGTTACTTCAAAAATCCAGTCTCATTTCCCTCTAAAATGTCTTCAGACAATTTTAAACAATATCTCTAGTTAGGAGACAGAGGAACCACATGTGCATTCCAACATAAATTTCTGAGTTTTACCTTGTTCCTTCTATGCTGTGATTTTCTTTTTACTTTTGTTAATTTCATGAATGACAGTTAAAAAGAAAACATTAAATTCTCAAAAGGTGCCCAAGAATTATTAAAGCATTTAAAGATGCACTTTTAGACCTGGTTGGTGCTTTATGCCCATGGCAATCTTGGCTAATGAGGCCATTTACATTCATGAAATAAAAAGATGGTCTGCAGAAAGTCATGAGATACATTTTTACACATTTAAATACATTAATGGTATTATCTGGACATTATTGAACTGCAAGGCCAGGAGCCTCAATTATTTGAGGAGCATATTTAAAAAAGCCAAATTCTCGTTGCAAAGAATTTAAATTTTTTAAAGTTTATATTGCCAGGATACCATTTATGATGGGTGCTAATGATTATTCGTATTAAAAAATAGAGCTAGGTTATTTCTCATGAGATGGACCATTAAAGCTTATTTTCATAATTTTCAGTTGCTGTAATGTTATAATAGAGTTTCATAGTGTTTAAAACATTCTCTGGTCCCAGTGAGTTTAGCCAGCTGAATTAGCTGTTTCAAGATATTAAGGTGGCATTTGAATAATTAAAGAAATTATTTAATAATATCCCAGGTTCTTTCTTCAACATCCAGTAGCAGCTTGGGCAAGAGGAAAATGTAACAATATTTTACAAGTGATTTGTCTTTTTAATTTTTGTCTTTGCATTTCAGCAATACCAATAAAAATAGTATCCTTTGAGGTCAAGAACAAGGTGGAAATAACTTCAATTTTCCAAGTTATGTTTCACTTCCTCTTGCACCCTGGCACCACTACTAGCTTCTTGATCCTCAGAAAATATAGAGCTGAGGGGCGCCTGGGTGGCTCAGTTGGTTAAGCGACTGCCTTCGGCTCAGGTCATGATCCTGGAGTCCCGGGATCGAGTCCCGCATCGGGCTCCCCGCTCAGCAGGGGTCTGCTTCTCCCTCTGACCCTCTTCCCTCTCGTGCTCTCTCTCATTCTCTCTCTCTCAAATAAATAAAATCTTTACAAAAAAAAAAAAAGGAAAGAAAATATAGAGCTGAATCAGTATTTCCTTTTAAGAATTTGTGCATACAGACACCCCCCCACGCACTTCTTAAAATGATAATATAGTTCAAATTTATTTTATTTAATTTTTAGAAAGGAAGATGCTTCGCGACCCAGAGAAGGACTTTTCTTCCTAAATCAGAGACTTTATCTTGAAAATGTTCATAACAACTCATATAAAACAATACCAATACTTATGTTTTCTAAGCTTTTCTCTAGGAGAATGTTTAAATAAGTTTGATATACATACATGATTTACTAAATGCTTTTAGTACACTGCAAAAAATTTATATTTAAATAAAAAACACATATGTTTTCAGAGATTAGTATTGGAATAGATATTTTTCTTGAGTAAATAACTCAATAAAAATCCACTGGCATTTGAATTTTAGTAGACTAGGGACAGCATCAATAATATGTGACATATTTCTAAATGGTGAAGTAAAAACTTTTAATGGATTCTTTTAGAAGATATCCTTAGATAATTTCATTTTGTAACATGTCTAAATTGTAATTTTTATAACATACTATAAACTGTTTTCTCTAATTTTCTCTCTCGACAAAGTACTCTATGGATGTTTATTTTTGTTAAGTATTTATTTTGAACCCCTAGCTTGGCCTGATAATAACTAGTCGCTGAACTATCACCAAGCTTTTATTTATTATATATGTCAAATATTTTTTAGTATTAATCATATGACCTTCAATCACAATAACATTCTACCTTCAATGAATCATGTATTCTATCTACATATGAGATACACCTTTCTTTAGATAGCATTAGTTTAGGATATGGAGTTATATTTTAGCTTCATTTCCATATCTGAAATTTCTAATTATACATTTGGATGAATATGAGTGATACTCTAATTTTTCAATTTTTTAAATATTTATTTATTTATTTGACAGTGAGAGAGAGACAGAGAGAGCACAAGCAGGGAGAGCAGCAGAGGGAGAGGGAGAAGCAGGCTTCCCACTGAGCAGGGAGCCTGATGTGGGGCTCGATCTCAGGACCCTGGGATCATGACCTGAGCCAAAGGCAGACGCTTAACCAAATGGGCCACCCAGTACCCCTAATTTTTCAGTTTTTAAATGACATAAAATTGGTCATTTTCATTGATCAGTTTTGTAAATTAGAGTCAGCCTTACTATAGAACTCATTATTTGCTTGTCATATGTCCAAGCAATAAAAAGTGTTAATGTTGATAACTTTTCATCATCTTTTAGTGAATAAATTCTCAAATTTTAGGTTTTGCTTTATTTGTACAATACTTATCAATTAAAACCTTAAAAATTATTTTCTGCCAAAACTGGGGGAGAAAATTCAAGAGGACATGAATTAGCCTATGATATTGGAAGGAAGGAAGGCAGGAAGGCAGGCAGGCAAGGGGAACAAGGGGAACGAGGGGAAAAGGGGGGCAAGGAGGGAAGGAGGGAAGGAGGGCAAGGAGGGAAGGAGGGCAAGGAAAGAATGGAAAATATGGGGGAAAGAGGAAGAGAGAGAGAGGAAGAAAAAATCTCTTACAACCTAATTGCATGATCCCATATCACCCAGATGTCACCGACACTCTGATAGAAACAACAGCATACCAGCACTGCCAACTTCTCTGGTTCCTTCAAGTTCTCAGAATCAGGGGCACAGTTAATGGTATACTTGTAGGAAAACAGACTCAGTTTCAGCCCTTTTCTATTTATAGCCTAATGGAAGAAGAGCATATAAATCAGGGATTGACTCCAATTAATGTTCAATCACAATTCTAATAAGAGTTACGGAGGCATAAAATGGGGGGGGGGTGGATTTGACCCAATACTCAGGTTAAGAAAGTCTCCCATGGGCAGTGATGTTTGAGCTAGAAATATTAGAAATGCACAGAAGAATAGGCTTCTTAGATTCCAGACAGAGTGCACAAATGACATGTGAAGTCTACATAGATCAGGCATTAAAAGGAGAACACAGGGTCTGGAGCACTAGAGCACATGGGACTATATTGTCCATGAAACTACCAACTTCGATGAGACCAGAACATGAAGGGCTGGGTGGGCCATATTATGGACGTCAGTATTTATGTTTACAGCATGGGACTTCACTGAGTTTTTTAAAATAAATTTACATTTGAATTTGTAAAAGATACTCAATCTTCAGAGTAGAAAATGGACTAGTGCATGGGGGATAATGCTCTGTGTGTGAGTGCTTCTTCAGTGGTCTCACCTATTGCTATTGTTGCCGTAATGCTAACAATCACCAAAATACTATTTATTGAGCTCTTAAAGCAAGTTTATGTGGTAAGAACAAATTTTTTTAAATTTTGTAATATGAAGAAAATAAGGCTTAGAGAAGTTATTCAAATTGTGAAGAGTAAACACAATTAGTAAGAAAAGCAACTAAACATTGAACCCAATTCTTCAATTCAGAATCCCAGTTTTTGTTTTCATTTTTTTCTTAAAGATTTTATTTATTTATTTGAGAGAGAGAGAGCACAAGCAGGAGAGAGGCAGAGGGAGAGAGAGAAGCAGACACCCCCTGAAGAGGGAGCCCAATGTGGGGCTCGATCCCAGGACCCTGAGATCATGACCTGAGCTAAAGGCAGATGCTTAACCGACTGAGCCACCCAGGCGCCCCAAGAATCCCCAAACACCATATTCCTTTTGTAACTTGCTCTGATCATCTGACTTGGGGTCAGGGGGGGCCTCTCCTAGTAGCCTGAAGAGGGTTGCTGCTCTTCTGGGAGAGGGAAGGCCACCCTGCTATACTGTTTGGGTGCAGCTTCTTTGAAATTCTCTCTTTTCTCTGAAATAATTCAGGTTAAGAATTCTTCATATTTCTCTACCCCTTATATCCACTAGGACTATGAAAGTTAAGAGTTCTGTCCCTTTGGTGGCCACCAGTTATTCCATGTTACCAAAGTCAATGGCAAATCTCAGCCCACATTTTGTGTGTTCCCTCAGCAACATTTGACACAGTTGATCTCTCCCTTCTGGAAACATTTCACATGTTCAACACATCACACTCTATTCTTTCACATCATTTGCCACTCTTTCTCATTCTCCATAAGTGAATCTTCCATCTCTTCCCCAAAACAAAGCATTATAAGGCCTCAAGTCTTGGTCTTTAAATCAGCACTGAGTCTTTAGGTGAAATCTTTCAGTCTCATTGCTTAAATAATATCAATTCAATGAATCCCACAAAGATAAATTCAAGCGATAAACCCAACGTGGGGGCTTGATCCCAGGACCCTGGGATCATGACCTGAGCTGAGGGCAGACGCTTAACTGACTGAGCCACCCAGGTGCCCCTGTTTTGTTAAACTTTTTAAAACAGTTCATTCTTAAGTGTCATGTTAGATCATGCTGTGAAAACAAACCATTATATTATAACTGTATGCTAAACCACTCTCATTGGAACTAACCATAATATGCTGTTTTATAGTTTGTCTTATTTTTTGTATCTGTTATATGCCTAAGCATATAAGTCATACTTTTAGTTTTATGTAGTTAATTAATTATCTTCTAGCAGAGAAAGAGTGGTCATTTATAGGTAATCTCTTGTCCTAAACCCTCATATGCTGAATTTGGGGGGGGTAATCTCTTTGTTAAAATATCCTTTTACTGTTTGTTAAAAATTTGTAATATCCCATTTCCATTTTCACCGAAATGACTCAAATTAACCAAAGAAACATGCTTTAAAATAATGTAGATGATAAAACTGTGCTTGCAGAGCAGATGCCTAAGAGAATGCTTATCCTTACATTTTATGCTAGATCTGTGGCCAATTATATTTAGTCTTCAGTTTAATGGAGTCAATCCCAAGCAGAACAAGAGGTCTAAATGAGCCACTGAGATGTGCTGTGCTTCATAAGGTAACTCTTTAGTTGACAGAGGTTTTATTCATTGAATCGTGTAAATGGATTTTCTATTTACTCCTCAAATATCTCAGAAAATTGACGCTTGAAGGGTCAGTAATATAAACATGGGACTTTTTAAATAGAATGGGTAACTGAGTCATGCTTCTAGGAATTCAATACCTCCTATATTCATACTTCTGAGGTTTTTATTGATCGACTAATGATGAGGATTATTATCAACTTATATTTGTATAGAATTATTACATATTCCAATACTGTATTTTTCCTGTGTTCTGAGCGGACAGTTTTGGAAGATCTAGGGAGAGGGTTCTCTATATTTCTCTGCTGTGCAAGTACCAACTACTTAGGTGTTGGGGTGATATTATTAGCCCTGTCTCAATATTCCTGATGAGTTTTTGGAAATTTATCTCACTAGGCTCAACTTTTCTCTTTGAAAAGAAAAGGTTTGAACTAAATGGTTCGTAATGTTTGCCTGCTTCTCTGGCTCGTCTGTGTTGTTTCATTGTCTAGAGGGGAAGCTCTGGCACAGTGGCTTTGAGCAAGCTTCTATGTGATGCGTTAATCCAATGATGAAATACCTACTTCAAATGGCATTTGTGTTTTAAAACTGTTAGGGGAAAAAAATCTCAGCCATCTTCTAGAAAATTCATACTATAATATATTATTCAAGTCAAGCATCCAGACTATTCTCATCACACAGTAGCTAGAAGATTTCATCTCATTCCCAGTATGTGTGAGAGCCACCACCTACTGGAGGCTCATTGTATTGATTTTGCTCATTCTTTAAGAAGTACACAGTTTTGTTTTGTTTTGTTTGATAAATGACATTTTTCTTAGATAAATGACCAGTTCCAACAAGAATGTAAACATAACAATCTAAAATCTTCAGAGATGTTCCTGAAGTTAAATTCTATCTTCTTGCTCATTTGGGGACTCAGAAATAAATATGCAACATTTTAAATATAAAAAGGCATCTACTTTCTGCAGTTAAAGGATGCTACATTTATTAATATTTATTCATAACATTATTATTTTGGGTGGTGATATAGTAGAGATATTGGAAAAGATATCAGTAAGTTAAACTGATTTCTAGTAAGTATGTAAGTGGGTCTTAATGAAGTTTATTTTGCTTCACTCACATGAAGAGAGTCCACATTATAAATGCATAGCTATCCATTTAGACATGTTTCGAATACAAGCTGCTCCCTGAAATGAATGTTATCGCTTTTTCTCTTGCTTTTCAGTTCAGCAGAGTGTGTCCTGATGGTAGTTCTAATTTACTATTGAGCATAAATTAAATATGTATTAATCAGTTTACATGCAAACACACTCAAATATTTAGATGCAGTGGCCTTCAATGTTTATATTTAAACAACCTTCTCTTTAACAATCTCTGATAGTTCCCCCACCGCAGGGAGCAATAAAACTGTACAGATGGCTTAGTTTTATATATGGGCTTTAAATAAGTATTGTGTCTTTCTTTTCTTTAAAAAAATCAGCTAGAATTTATTGATTGCTCATTATGTGCCTAGGGATCAGACTAAATTTTTACATTGAGAACTGTGGAAATAACTTTTCTGCTTATAGAAGTGAGATATTTTCCTCTTATATTCTGTAACTCAATCCTTCCAGTTGATCAGCTCAACATTGGTTAAAGTGTAAAATGACTCAAAAGACTTTAATTTTTCCTGGTAAAGAATCAGAATATAGGGCGCCTGGGTGGCTCAGTTGGTTAAGCGACTGCCTTTGGCTCAGGTCATGATCCTGGAGTCCCGGGATCGAGTCCCGCATCAGGCTCCCTGCTCGGCAGGGAGTCTGCTTCTCCCTCTGGCCCTCCTCCTTCTCATGCTCTCTGTCTCGCATTCTCTCTCTCTCAAATAAATAAAATCTTAAAAAAAAAAAAAAAAAGAATCAGAATATATGACCAATTTGGAAAGTGAAGAGGTCGTGCAATTGGTAATCTATCCCCCGGACTTTGAATGATTCTTATTATCTCTCTGCCTCTTCATTGTGAGTATTAGGATACTGAGAGTCCATGTGTATGGAGCATCTCACTGGAAAACCACTTCCACGCAAACTTGGATATATTTTTTTTTCTCCAGGTAAAGTTACAGGTGTTCCTCCACTTTTCAAAAGTTCACATTACTCTACTTCAGTTTTGCAAGACCTGTGATAGTACCTGTGTTTGCGATCTGAAAGAAATCTGAAGAGGATTTTCTCTTAGGTAAAAAGACAAAAAGCAAAAATAGCCTTCAGCCTGTGTTTGGCAGGGAGCATGTATAGAGACCCTGCTCACCTGAGCAGTGAGTGTGGTATAGCCCAGTTCCCTCCCCAGGAACTACACTTGGCATCTCAGCTTTGAGCCACCAGATTTGAACTGTGTCTGTGAGCATCTGTGCTTTATCTCAAATCTATTTAGTGCATCCATTAGCAAACCATGTCTTAAGACCAGAAAGCCTAAGAGAGGTTATTTCTTGGGTCTGGGAATGCTCAAAACATTCTCCATGTAGGTTAATGCTAATTGGTTTTTTGCTTTCTGCCATTTCAGCTTATGAAAGATTTCAAAGAACACACTACTTTCAGATAGTGGGGGAAGCCTATATTAGTTGTGGAAAGTAAGCCCAAGCTAAAAATTCAGGTTTACTGTGTGATTTTGCACAAAAAGAAAAGAAGCAATTGAAAGTTGCTAAAGAAAGAAATGTATCATGTATTCTCTGTCTAGGTAAGAGTCTAGACAATCTGGTAGACATTGACAGACTGGAGATCCATGCTATACTATGACAAAATGTTCAATTAAACTGCCCCATGCAGTAATTTGGTTGGCCTGCTCCGGAACATCGATGGCCTTGCAGTAACATTGGTGCTGGCTCAGCCTAAACTCCAAAGGATGACACACAAGATTAAAGCTTAGAACTGAATGTTGGCTTCTTTGACTACCCTTCTGAAGGTGTTGAAAGAAAGACCTGAGTTTAGAAAACTTCTGACCAGATTGAAAGCCAAGGAGAAAGAAAAATAAAAAGAATGGGATTATAAAGAGCCCTGGTAATTAAGGCCTTAAAGTTAGAAACTCCAAAAAAAAAATAGATGATATTTTAAAAAGCTTTAGAAGACAAAGCCTAGCCAAATTACTCAGTTGAATAAAGTGATTCTGGGAAAATGTTATAACATAATCAGAATGTCATAACCAATGAAATTACCCAATTTAATAAAACAACTCAAAGAAAAGATCAGAATTATAGCTTGGGGTAGGCTTGAATTAAGGAGACAGAGAGAGAGAGTACCAAAAACCAAAGAAAAAAATGAAGCATATTTTCCAAATATATAAAAAAAAAATTCTGGATATTATTATTGGCAAATGGGAACAAATAATCTTGTACAATTCAAACTCAATGTATATTTTGAGAGAACTAAATTGTCCAAAAACCCATGAGCCTGGATTTTTTTAAAGGCCTCTGAAATTTTAACTTAAAACCTCCTTTAGGAACCCATCCTTCCATTGGCAGGAGATAGCTAAGAGAGATGTATGGCTTCCTCAGAAGGGCTTAATCCCAAATGTCTACTTCAGATGTGGTATAAATCACGAAAGATGAGAAGTAATGTACACAGTGCAGAAAGCTGGTATAGAGAAAAACAAGCAAGAATAGGGCAATATTATTAGTTAGCCCCTTCCTGACCACAGCAGGAAAACTTGTCAATCCATTATTTTCAGGATTATAATAATGCTATGGAAAAGTAACTACTGTTTTATTCAATTCTCTCACTTTCTGAAGATAGAACTATACATTATTTATAGATCCTGAACTTTAAGCAGAATTTGGTGACTGGGAGTGACTTTGTGTTCTCTCTCTCCAAAAAGGGGTTAATTGTATTCTCTTTGCAGGATGTTAACAAAATGGTGTCTTATATCCAGAGATACAGCAAGGGATCACAAATCATGTGTTCTTCTATAGTTCTCAGACTCCCTGGTAATTAGGTATGAACAATATACCAGGGTTCTGGCCAATGGGATGTAAGTGAAAGTGAAGGAAGGCTCTTTACAACATAGTTCTCAAACCCATCTTTCAGCATCCTACTGTTCCCTCTTATCTGGCTACACATCACAGGGGAATCTATACAAGAGTCAAGGTCCTATCCAGTCCTAATTGAACAGAGATGTGAGCAAGAAATAAAATGTATTTGTTTACTGTGTTAAGAACTTGGGTTCATTTATTATCAAGCACAGGCTAGACTGTCACTTGTCCTCCATTGTTGCTTTTGGAATAACTTTATACTTTAAATTCTTGTAAAATTGTGTTGGGGGGGTGCTCATTTTAAATATATTTTTTATTTGGCTTTCTGAGGTTTTATAAGTTGTGAATTTATTTCTATTATTTTTTATTGAATATATTGCAAATCTTGCATCTGAGAATTGGTGTCTTTAATCTGCACATTCTATGACTCAAATATTCTCTTCCTTGTTTTTGCTCCCCTTTCCCTGAGAATCCTTTAAAACACATGCTAGCATTCCACACCATTCCTTTTCTCCTCATCTCTTGTCTCTCTGCCACTTTGTAGACTTTCTCTGACTTGTCTTTCAATGTATCAGTTCTCTTCAGCCCTGTTTAATTTGCTACCAAATTTATCCCTTGATTTCTTAATTTGTTATTGTATTTGTCTCTTCTAGAAATTAATTTTTTCTTCAAATGTGCCATTTTGATTTTAGAGTTTCTAGATCATTGCTGAGGTTTTCAAGTTTGATTTTAGGTTCCCCCCCCTCCTTGGTCATTTTGTCATGTCTGTTCCTGATTATCTTTGATTTTACATTAGACACTGTTTAAGAAAAATAGATACAAATAGCAAGAGTCCTCAGATAATATTCTATTCCTCAGGAGAGTACTTTTGTTTACTTTCACTGCACCCCCTTGAGTGCTGACAGTATGGGACTCTTGAACTTCATTGATAAATCATAAAGGCAAACTACAGCTCCAGAGAGAACAGCTCTTCTGACCCTTTAACTACCAGGGTATAGCCTTTTAGGAGCTCAGCCCAAGTGTGGGCTAGATTACCTAGTTTCCTGCTCTTATTGGCTAGTTGATGGTTCCTTGATTTCTAAGCTCTGATGCAACGAAGTGATGTGGCTTCATCTCTTGGGAAAAAATTGTTGAAGTCACAAAAGCAACCAGAGGATGTAGCCAGTATACTGAGAGATAACACACTTTATTCCTTTCTATTATTTCCCACAGTTATTTAGTGAGGTTAAACTGAATCTAACATCATATCCAGCCACACCATAATTAAATCTGTATCTTAATTATAATTTTGTGTGTTTATATGAAAACTACTATTTACGGGGGTAAATATTTCATTTTCAACTATGCCTTTCTGTTAGATTTTAAAGGACAGGTTATATACATACGTATATTTTTACACATACACCTAAGTACTTCATTAATCGAAATTGGTATGTGCATTGAAAGATGGTGCCTTGTTAAGGCAGATGAGGTAAGAAGCATGCCTCACAATATGGTGATAAAATATGGTTAGTTCCCCTTTGATGATCTAAAATCATCTATATCACTCATTTCAGCTAAACTTTATTTCCTCTCCCTGATTTCTGTTTTTATACTTCCACAGTTCTCTTCCCTTTTAGGCTCTCAGATTCTTTCTTCCATCTACCAAAATTTACTTGCTTAGAGGAAGTAATCAGAATCATTTTTAATGTAAAATCTGGCCAATGAATACTTTGCAGATTCAAATTTATCTCTATGAAAAAAAATAATTTTCCATTCTTAATCATTTAAGGTTTTATACATTGGGTTGGTGGCATAGTTGTAGTCATGAGAGCAAGGAGGTAAAAGTGTTGGGCACTTTTTTACAACCCATAAAACACTCCAGTGAAGACCCGTTTCAGCTGATTTTAAACCTAAAAATCAGAATTAAGTTACAAAAATTTATTATCAGAAACAGTTGCCACTAGCCAGGAGAGGGACTCAAGAAACTTAGCCTTTTCTGACAGTGCTTCTGGTCAAATGCTTAAGCTTTCCTCCTTTCAAGAATTTATTTAGGAGAGACTGTCAGCTTTACTCTGGGATCTTCCTCTCTAACCAAAGAGAAATTTGAAATTTTGAAAATAATTGTCATTTTGAAAGGCAGAATATTAAATTTGTATCTAGAGGACATTACAGCTGTTAAAAATGTTGATAGAGCATCCACAAGGACAGCAAGCAATGGTTTACATTTTCAATTCTAATGCCTGGAAAGAAAATCAAAAGAGAAGTCTGTTCATACGTCTTGTGAAAGTATAGAATCTGTGTCCTGCCTGACAGAGAGAATAATTTTAAAAGTCCCCAGAAGTGTTAACTGAATGTAATGTCAAACTGTCTACAAGTGCTTTCAAAAAATAAATTACCTCTAATACCTTGTGTATTTTTTCACACCTTCTATTCCCCTGTTACCAATTAGTTAATACTCACTTTGTCAGTGAGATGATGATTCTCAATAATCTAGAACTTCAGATGTAGCATGAATAACTTTGATAATGCTCTTACAGGAGAAAAGCTCTCATAAAGCCTCACTATATCAAATCCTAATTTAGAGAAATGCAGCAACAAGCTGCAAAGTGCTCTCAAGTTAATGTGCAAATGTTTATTGGATACTCATTTCTTGTCAGTTTCATGTTTCACTGATGTTTCTATCCTCTCTTAGGGACATATTTCCTAAAGGAATTTATATTGTTTTTATTGATCGCCATAGAAAATTAAAGTTATATTCAGCAAGAATAAAATATATCATTCTTGAATTACTAAACAGTCTGTGCTATGATACACATGAGAAGCATAGTTATCAGAAAATGAGGTCACATTTTAATGTGTCTGAAAGAAGTATTTATATGAAGAGGTTGGGGATGTGGGCCAGGGAATAATAAAAATTATATGTGAGTCAAGTAAACAAGCTAAAGAACTTTCAGACTAAATAGCAAGGCAACTATGTCTTAGGTAGCAGGTAAGAAAAAATTAAGGTTGTATCAGAGAAACTGGATGATTCTAAGGTATTACACTATAATCAAAATGAAATTGCTATTGTCAGAATTGAATTTTAGCAAAACTCCAAGTTTATGATCTTTTACTTTTGTGATACTCTGCACCTCCCCTTCCACTGGCTCTTCTCCTTCACTGACCTCTATCCCCAGCCCCAGGTCATCATGCTACTCCTGGGACCCTCAGGACACTGCGGAGCACCTGTGTCTGCCTCTTTTCTGTACTCCTTCCCTTTCCTCCATCTTCTTCCAGTGAAATATTATTAAGTCCCAGAGTCCACTACTTGCCCCATTTGTCATGGCCATGATGGCTTTTGATATAAAATGAGGCTCTCCTTATCTTGTGATAAATACATAGCAAACACTGGGAAGAAATACACAAATTATTTCTCTCAATTCTTTACTTTCCATGCTGGCACAGCTGGCTGAGTGATCTTATTAAAACCGAAGTCAAATTATATCCATTCTTTGATCACAACTCTCCAATGGATTTCTATCTTACTCAGATTCAAAACTACAGTCCTTGCAATATTAAAATGATCTACAAGACCCGACACAGTCTGCAGTTAGACAACGAGTCTCCTCCGCCCATCCTGCTTGTACTCTCTGACTTTTCATCCTTTTGCACTCATTTCCAGCAACACCTCTTTCCTTGGTGTCTCTAACATTTTGGGACACTTCTGTGTCAGAGCCTCTGCACTTGCCCTTCCTTTTTCCTGGAATACTGTTTATCAGTGATCTACATGGGTGAGCCCCTGACCTTCTTTAGGCTTTGTCCTAAATGTCATCTTTTTAAAAGAGCCCTTTCCTGGTCATGCTATAGAATTACATTTCCTGGTTTCCTTTCTCTATTTCTTTTCCCCCCTTAGATCTCACTACTATCCAGCATACTATATATGTGACTTATTATTCTTACTTCTATCTTCTCATTAGAAAATAAGTACCATGACAGTAGGGATTTTTGCCTGTTTTGCATAAAACGGTGTCTAAATGACATTTGGTACATAATATACAAAGAAAAATGCTCATGTCAAGTACATGGATATATCTCCTAAGGTGGGCATTAAAAACTAAACCTGTATGGACTGAGGCACAGAAAAATTACTCAGGTCCAAGAATTGAAACTATGTCTTTCTGGCTTTTATAGCAAAGCAATTTAACAGTTTTTAAATCAGTGGGGCTTCGTCATTTAACACTGGCTTTCTTGCAGCAATTTTTCATCAAAAGCATTGTGTTACAGTTAAAGTTTCAGTTGCCATGCCAAATTGTTAAAAATCATTTTGATCTTTTCCCTCAAATCTCACAAATAGAGGGTACTTTTCTAATGAAACCAGGGCTCACGTGTGTTCATATCATCAAGACATTAAGAGCCCATGTAAAGGCCCAACATGGAATAAGCTGCCTTTTCTTCTGTCCTTATAGGTAAAAAGCCAAACACCTTGAAAATCAAGGACCTGTCTGGGAACTATCTGAAAACTGAGGTCACAGGAGAAACCACCACCTTGAAATCTGGAGAGGTAGGTAAATCCAGAGTGTCACAGCCCAGATCAGCTTGCCTGGAGCAGAAACCACTGGGCCATAAACTGATAGGAACAGTTAAATACTAATTTTGGCAAATTGCTAGAGGCTAAGTGTGAACTGGCATGAGAACAAAACCCCAGAGCCACAATTTTCAGTCAGGCCCCACATTTTTACAGATTTTACTTTTAGGGAGCCCCACTAAGTTCTCACAACAAGAGATAGGAAAGATCCTCTGGTGGCTGTGGCAAGGGAAGAGAAAGTTACCATCATGAGATACACCAAGAGTCTTTTCCATAGCTAAGGCTTGCTCTCCAAGGGGAAACAATTTGCCAGAGTCTTATCTCAGGAGGGAGAGGGCATTTCTCTGACTCCACTCCCCTCTAGCCTTCCTGTCTCATATAAGGGTGAAAAAAATCTAAGATACAGCTGTGAAGGTCACAACCTTCACAGGAATTTAGATCAACTGAAACACTGAGATTTAGTCATAATTTTGTAAGATAAATAATCCTACATCTTTCTAGCACATCAACAGGACTCTAGTATAATAAGAATGGATTACAGCTGTAAAAGCTATAAAATGAAGATTCTATTTTTAGGAGTTTTTAGGGAGACCCAAAGAGAGACAAAAACAAGAACAAGAAGAAATCAAAGCCTCTGACACCGACAACTACAGCAAACATTAAGCACAGCCCAATGCAGCCGTCAACATAAAACCTCACACTAAAGGCTTATAACCACATTTACTACTGCTCTATGTACCATATCTGTCTTTCAACAACACCAAAAAACTATAAGGCAGGCTATAAAAGGCATAAACACAGTCTTAAGAGACAAAATAAGCATGAGAATCAGATTCAGATATGGCACAGATTTTGGAATTCGTATACAGGAAATTTAGAATAACTATGATTAATATAATAAGGTCTTTTTTTTTTTTAAAGATTTTATTTATTTATTTGAGACAGAGAGAATGAGAGAGACAGAGAGCACATGAGAGGGGGGAGGGTCAGAGGGAGAAGCAGGCTCCCTGCCGAGCAGGGAGCCCGATGCGGAACTCGATCCAGGGACTCCAGGATCATGACCTGAGCCGAAGGCAGTTGCTTAACCAACTGAGCCACCCAGGCGCCCTATAATAAGGTCTTAATAGAAAAAGTACACAGCATGCAAGGACAAATGGGTCATGCAAAGTGGAGAGGTAAAAACTAAGAACCAAGAGGAAATGCTAAAAATCACACACACTATACAGACATGAAGAATGCCTTTGATGAGCTCATCAGTAAATTAGATCCAGCCAAGAAAAGAATCAGTGAACATGAAGAAATGTCAACAGAGACTTCCAAAACTGAAATACAAAGAGAGAGAAGAATGAAAAAAACAAAAACAAAAACAAAAAAACACCAAGAACTGTGGCACAATTTGAAAAGATGTAACATATGCATAATTGGAATAGTGGAAGAAGAAAGGATAGAGCAGAAAAAAATATTTGAAGTAATAATGGTTGAAAATATTCCCAAATCAATGACAGACACCAACCCATAGATCCAGGAAGTACAGAGAACACAAAGTAGATTAAATACCAAAAAATGTGCATACAGGCATATCATATTCAAACTACAAAAAACATAAGAGACAATGATTTCTGCTGAAAACAGAGGAAAAAATCACCTTACCTATGCTGACACAGTTACAAGAATTACAGTAGATTCTTTGTCAGAAACCATGCAAGCAAGAAGAAAGCAAAGTATTTAAAGCATTTAAAGAAAATAATAAATCACTAGAATTCTATAGTAAGTGAAATTATCCTTCAAATTGAAAGAGAAATGGGAATTCCCCAGAAGAAAAAAAAAAAAAAAACACAAATTGAGGGAATTCATCACTGCACAACTGCCTTGTAAGAAATGCTAAAAGATATTTAAGCAGAAGAAAAATAAGGTAGTTCAGAAACTTGGATCTCCATTTAGAAAGAAGAAGTATTAGAGATAGAAAATGAAATAAAATACTTCTTTTATTCTTAATTGATCTAACAAATAACTGTGTGTAAAATACTAGTAAAAATTATGGGATGATAATAGCATGTGGATGACTGGAATAAATAGCAGCAATATTATAAAGAGAGAAATTGGGAATATTATGTTATAAATAATCTAGAATACATTTGAGGCAGATACTGTCATTTGAAGGTGGACTTTGATTCATGAACAATATACATTGCAAACTTCAGGGAGCCACTAAAAAATTTCAAAAAATGTGTACTTGCTATACTAAGAGAGGAATCACATAAAACACTCAAAACCAGTGAAGGCAGAATAAAGGAGAAAAGGAAACTCAAAATACAAGTACAACAAATAGAAAAAGTTACAAACATGGTGGATATCAATCCAACTATATCAATAATCACTATAAATGTGAATGGTTTAAAGATACCAATTAAGATGACATATGTCAGAGTGTATAAAACAAACAAAAAAATGAGACCCAACTATATATGGTTTTCAAGGAAACCACTTCTTTATATAAAGAACCCATCTAAGGGATTCCATTTGGTCCTTAACAAATGCCATTGAGTCCAGCTAAGTGCCAGGCCAACCATTGTGTTAGCATCAAGGACGAAAGAGGGTGAAAACGCACCAGTGTCCTTGTGAGGATCTCATGGTTCCAATCTTTCCTGTGATCAAGGTATGTTACGGACTAAATGTTTGTGTACCCGCCAAATTTATATGTTGAAACCCTAACCCCCAATATGACACTCTTTGGAGATAGACACTGTGAAGTGGTAATAAAGGTTAAATAAGGCCATAATCTGACAGGACTGGTACCCTTAGAAAAGGAAGAGAGTTTTCACTCTCTGCTATGTGAGGACATGGCAGGAAGGCAGCCCATCTGCACACCAAGAAGAGAACCCTCAACTAGACACCATATTGCCTGGCACCTTATCTTGGACTTCCCAGTTTCAAAAACCGTGAGCTTACTAAGACTTCCCCTACTTGCCAAATAACCCCGACTATAAACCATCCTATCTGTAGCTTGTCTATTCTTCCCTATAAATATCTATGACCACACCACTCTGCCAGACACTGATCTTAGGATCTGGGGTGCTTTCTCCATTGCAATAGCATAAGTAAAATCAATCTTGCTTTTCCAGTTTTTATCACTGACTGTGCCATATTGAACATGGATTGACCTGCTTTTTTTTTTTACCAATAAAGGCAATTCATACTACAAAGAAATCCATACCATTTAAGGCTTAATGCACTTTTAAGGTACATTTATATAGGTACATATTCATTAATTCTTTAGTTTTTGTTGAACTATATCTAGGAATATTTTTTTTTTAAAAGACTTTATTTATTTATTTGAGAGAGAGAATGAGACAGAGAGCATGAGAGTGGGGAGGGGCAGAGGGAGAAGCAGACTCCCCGCTGAGCAGGTAGTCTGATGTGGGACTCGATCCCGGGACTCCAGGATCATGACCTGAGCCGAAGGCAGTCGCCCAACCAACTGAGCCACCCAGGCGCCCCTAGGAATATTTTTAAAATGAGACTATAGCTCATTTGTATTATCATTTGTATAGCTCATTTGTATATTATCATATGTATTATTATTATGTGGATCATTAGATTATATTCAATTATTTCACAGGCAATGCTGCAAAGTTTACTTATAAATGTCTCCATATGCATATGTATTAGTTTCCCCTAGTTTATAATAAAAATATCATACTTCAAGTGCTTTGCATGAGATTACCCATTTTATTCTAGTATTTTTTATGATGGGTGCCAATATTATTCCAGTTTTACACAAAAGATAATGCAATCTGCCCAAAGAGAAACTATTTTCAGTCAGCAGGATTATGCATTTTCAATTGTGTTATATAATACCAAATTGCTTTCCAAAGTGGCTGATCCATTTTATTTGTTCACCAACAGTGTAGGCGTGCCCTTCCCCACATACTCATCAATAATTGATAATGTCAGACTTCTGAACTTTTGCAAGGATGAGTGAGAAATAATATTTGTTTCTATTTAATTTATTCTGATTAGTGGAGATTTTCCCTTTGCTTTCTTTTTGTAGATTGTTTAATATTGTTCTTAGCCAATTTTCTTCTTTGTTTAAATTTTCCTCCTTGATTTGTAGGCACTCTGTAAATATTAATGTTTTCTCCAAAAAGATAGGTAGTATTTATAATTTTGTTTCTTATTTCTTTGTTTACATCAAAAGTTCTTAATTTGGATGTTGTCAAATGGATTACTGTTCAGTTTAAAAATTCTGATATTTATCTTAAGAAAATTATCTTTTCCAAGTTCACAAATATAATTTGTTAGGATTTAGATACGATGATAAATTATATCTATTCTACCTACTTCTGAGCTCAGAACAAATTAATAAAAAATAAATAAGATTTGGGGAGACGAAGGTTGCCAGAGTAATCCACTTATAGGCAAAGTTGTTGTGTGCTTGGGTTTTCACAGAACACAAGTTTCTACCATCAGGTAGCCACCAGATGGAGTGTTTGAGATTGCAACACAAACAACTCGTGCTAATTAAGCTTCAATTACAGGCAAAGAAGGTAAAAGAGAGCAGGGTTGGGTACTAATCCAAATATTTTTGTGAAATAGAAAGGAAAAGCATAATTGAATTATCTTGCTGTAATTTTATTTCCAAAATATGTCTTTTTTACAATATTGAACAAATTTCCTTCTATTCTTAGTTTGCTAAGATTTTATCCAAGAATGGATACATGGATGAATTTTATTTTTATTAAGCATTGAAATGCAAAAATGTTTTCATTTATTCTACCAGTGTGGCAACTTACAGTATTTAATTTTTGAATGGTAAACCAAATTAGTATTGCCAAGAGAAATCAAACTTGGCACTGATCTTCCAGTTCATGAATTTGCTCTTCTATTTTAAAATGCTATTATATCTATCTATTCAGCTCCAAGTTTCAACTACTGCATTATTCAAGTTAAAAATTTCCATTTGATATTTTTCATAGTATGGAGTTCTCTGATGAAATTCCTTATCTCATCTAATTTCTGGTTTATATAAACCACACACATTTTAGAAACTGTGCCTGATCATTCTGATTCTGATGGTCGGCTGTTTGCTCTGTTTCTTATCATGTAGCCTTATTTCCTGGTAAGGATGGTAATGCTGGATTGAATGCTAGACATTATATATGAAAATTATTCTGGAAAATGGTAATAGAACTAAATTGCATTAGACTTTAATAAATCAAGGATGTATATTTCAATCTGTAGTGTAATCACTAAAAGAATAGCAAAAGATGTAAAACAAGCTAGGGTAGGGTCACAAAATGGAATATTAAAAATACTTAAATAATCCCAAGAAAGTTCTCTCCTAATGTCAATTATATAATGAGGAAGAAGCAAGAACTGTTCACCTAGTCCTGATAAGATTTTAGGAACAATAAAATGCTCTAGTTCTCAACATTCTAATATTTTAAACTTCAGGGTATGAAGTAATTACTGTTTTATTTCCTCTGCATTTATAACAGAATATCTAATGTTTTGACAAAGTGTGTTAAGGTCACTGAATAATCATATATGTCCCATTGACCATTAAGATCATTTTGCAGTTTTAGATCACAAGACCATTTTCACAGTCCTGAACTACCATGCAGAACGAGGTCTAATCTGAATAAACAAACTTTGCCATACTTGTCACTGAAAATGAAAATAATTACAAGAAACTGCTAGAACTCATATAGGAATTCAGTAAAGTGACAGGATATAAAATCAATGCACAGAAATCAGTGGCATTCCTATACATCAACAACAAGACAGGAGAAATTAAGGATTCAATCCCATTTACAATTGCACCCAAAACCATAAGATACCTAGGAATAAATCTAACCAAAGAGGCAAAGAATCTGTACTCAGAAAACTATAAAATACTCATGAAAGAAATTGAGGAAGACACAAAGAAATGGAAAAACCTTCCATGCTCATGGATTGGAAGAACAAATATTGTGAAGATGTCAATGCTACCTAGAGCAATCTACACATTCAATGCAATCCCCATCAAAATACCATCCACTTTTTTCAAAGAAATGGAACAAATAATCCTAAAACTTGTA
>NC_138381.1:10149319-10213799 GCF_054177405.1 Leptonychotes weddellii | reverse complement strand
GCACAACGCCAGGGAGACAGAGTTGGCATAAAATATCTACCTCCTAGAACAAAAACCAGTAGTCGTTAGTTGGTCCCCACCTTTAAAGGAGTGGTTAATGTATGGAGGAAAGTGAGAATTGGGGATTCAGAAGATAATAGAGAAATTAGGGGGAAAGATAGTATGGGAATAGTTAAAAGTTGAGATTTTTTTTCCCCCAGAGGAGGAGAGCCAAAAAGCCTAAGATCTGGGGAGTACAGGGAGTAGAAAGAAAAATAACTACTTTTGCATGTCTTTTTGCTTCTCTTTCCTCTTCTAGACTCCCTCCAACTAAGGCAGGGGCTCCAAGGCCAGCCCCTGCTGAGGCTCAAGTGCTCCCAGGGAGGACCACAGCCTCTTAACTCCTGCCCGCTAGAAAGGCATGTGCCTCTCTAGACTTTAGTTGAAGTTCCTTTGCAACCTCAGTTCTCTGATATCTTTTAATATCATTGATATCATGTGTCAGTCATATATCATTGATATCAATGATATCAATATCAATTAAAAATAAGATGTTAAATTCATCTGATTTTGTTATAATCTTTTGTCATAAACTTCTAAAATCCAGAGACAAAAGTGCTGGTATGTACTAGTTATACCTTTTTGTATATATATCACAATAAATTAAATTTTTTTTTTAAAAGATTTTATTTATTTATTTGACAGAGAGAGACACAGTGAGAGAGGAACACAAGCCGGGGGAGTGGAGGGGGGAGAGGCAGGCTTCCCACCGAGCGGGGAGCCCGATGCGGGGCTCGATCCCAGGACGGTGGGATCATGACCCGAGCCGAAGGCAGGCGCTTAACGACTGAGCCACCCAGGCGCCCCAATAAATTAAATTTTTAAATAGAGTCAAGTAGATACTAGCTACTTTAAGGTTTAATAGGTTAATAGCTAGGGTTTTCAGAATAACATGAAGAAATTAGTAATTTCACTGAGACAAAATTTAATTACAAAAAAATGTAACTGGGTGATGTTACTATTAATGTCTGTATCTCCAGGAGGCTGTCTGCCTCTATCCGTTTTCTTATCTACCATATTCATTTAAAATGATACAAGTATTGTTTATTTGGAGGAATTTACCTACTACTGTTACTGAAGGAAGGTAAAACTAAGAAATTTTAGAAACTGATACCAAGTAATTGGAAAATGTGTGTGAGAACTATATCAATTCTCAGTGGTTTAGATCAGTTAGATGAATAAACCTGTTGTTTATTTATATCACTCTAAATTTCATGAAAGAAATTATGGGTTATATTACCTGCAAATGTGAAGACTACTAAGTTTTTCAAAAATATCCTTTCCACCTCTCAAAGTTCTATTTATAGTGATTACACACACACACACGCACGCACTCACACACACACTGGAGACTTTATACTTTGAAAACATTTCTTTTACAGTTATGTACCCTTTCAGTGGAATTTTTTTTTTTTTAAGATTTTTTATTTATTTATTTATTTGACAGAGAGAGAATGAGAGAGAGAGCACATGAGAGGGGTTCGGGTCAGAGGGAGAAGCAGACTCCCTGCCGAGCAGGGAGCCTGATGCGGGACTCGATCCAGGGACTCCAGGATCATGACCTGAGCCGAAGGCAGTCGCTTAACCAACTGAGCCACCCAGGCGCCCCCTTTCAGTGGAATTTCAATCAGATTATTTAGTTGCTTCTTTAACATTTTCCTGAATAACTTTTGTGAATGGGCATATATATATATTTTTAATATCGATTCTAAATTCTTCAACATGGCCTTCCATTATTGGACTTCTAACTCGAGCTACAATCTTAACTCCTATACTCCTAACTCATTACCATCCTATTTACAATTATTTCAGTTTACCAAATTTCCTATCTGCCTCAAATCCTTACACAGTTTCTTTCCAGTGCTTGAGAAGTTCTTGTCCTCCTCTGTGCCTACTCGTATGTATCTTTTAGCACTCCAGGGAAATTTCAGTTTCCTACCTTTTCATGTCAAGATTATTTTATTATACATTCTTATAACAAACTGTACTTGTTTGATTTGTTCTTGATAATACATCACCATTGGTATTATATAATTTTTGTGCATTTTTGACTTATCATTCTTCTCCATTAGATTGTGGTTTAAGAATAAGTTATTTTATCTGTATATTCACAATTCCCCAGGCCTGAACATGATCTGGTATCCAGTAGGTATCAGCAAATATAGGCCTAAAGAATACCTAAATTCATCAACCTAAGTTTTGTCTTACATTTGAGCAAACAAAATTATCTCTGGGTATCACTCTAGATTTTTAATTTCCATCTTTTCTTTGGCTACTTAGGTATTATTTCTCAATGGATTTTTCTGAGTTCTCTTTTAAAACCAATTCAAGATAGAAAGTATCACCAAGGATTCACTGCATAACATATGCTTCACTAGAGCTTGTTATAATCTTTTTCTATAATTAACTCATATAAAATAAATGAGCCATGAAAATAAATGCATTAATTTTCCTTTTCTCAATATGGATCTATAGAATAACTTGGATGTACTACTTTGTATTGATTGTATTAATGTCTGTGTTAATACCATTTTAATTTATCTGCTTGCCTCATATCCTGTGATCTTTTTTATCACAGAGTTGGAGACAGATAATTTTGGCACGATCATTAAAAAAAAAAAAATCACATGTATACGATTCTTTCTCCTGAGCATTATTTGATTTTCAAGTAAACCAACAAATCTTCACTGAAATGAAAGTCAGATGGTCACTTTCAAATACTTTAAGTGAAAGTGTAAATCACTATTATGTTTCTAGAAGAAACATTTATAATATGTATGGAGAGCCTTATACATATCCATTACTTCATGTAGTAATTTAATTTCTAATAATTCATTCTATGAACATAACTAGATAAACCCACAGAGAGGTAGCTATATTTTCATTGCAACACCTTAAACATTACACAACCTGGAAAATGAAGTAAATGCCCATCAATATGGAAATGATTATATAAAATTAGTATATTCATACAGTATAATACAATGTAATGGTAAGCATTCATTTAATAACATTTATGATTCCATGATTTGGAAAATGATGTTGGCATAAGGCTAAGAGAAAGCTGATGCAAAATTATAGATGCAATAAAATGCCAATTAAATATGGATGTTTAATTGTACACATATACACAAGCACATAGTACAATACTAGATAAAAAAATAATTTAAAATATTTCATGTAATACTACATTATTAAAAATAAATGTATGTTGTGCATGAGAATACACATCATATTACCCACAGACACACACCTGGGGGAAAAAACAAATATATCCTATTATGTTTTTCTCTGCATAGGAATTATGCATAATTTTTCTTCTCCATGCTCTTCCACATTTTCTAAAAATAATTCTATGAATTAAAGATTGCATGTTTGTTGCTTATATAATAAGATGGCATATTATTTTAAAACTTATCTTACTTATAACTCAAATTCAGCAATAAATGTGTTAGTATGATTATTCCTAGGTCTGGGGTTTAAAAAAAAAAAATCTTAACTATTCCTTGCTTAGCAGTCCCAGTGGACACAAATCTGTGTATTTGTTTTACTTCAAAGATACATACCACACCAAAAGTTTTAAATAATTTCCTATTCTTTCTGAGATTTCCACCTTATTTTTCCTTCTTTCACAATGTGTTCAGAAATAGATTTAAAAAAACAATAACACTATCCATATTGTATTTCTCATGTGAGAGGAAATGATGAGCAATCCATACATTGATTTTTATATGGGAGGTCTTCAAAGACTGCTGTACCTCACTATCCTTTGAGAGTTATAATTTTCCTTGGAGTTTTTATCCTGACAGAAAGATAGATGAAAATTGAATTTTTATGTTAATGTTGCATTTTCTGAAATGTAAATACCTTGATCTGCAAAGGTTTTGCGGACTCAAATTTTTAAAAATTTCCTTTCATTAAGAACTTTTGTGAATGAAAGAAAACAATGTGTTGATTCGCAAATAAAAATAATCAGCATATAGATATCAGAAGTGTCATTATATGTTCATATTAGAATAATCATCTGTTAATATTCTGCATTTCGTGTCAGGGGATTGCTAGATCTGGAAAACTGCAGAATTACAGGTGGTAATTCTGACTTTACAGAAGAGTGGAAAACAGGTAAACATTCTACTTCTAAATCATAAGTCGTGAGAATATAACTACAGTATAAAATTTGTTCTAGAACCCACTAGCTACTAATGAAACTGGACTGAGTTTCTCTGAAAAGATTTTCTTTGCTTGGCTTCTATGATACTGTTTTCTATTTGTTTTCTCCCTATCTTTCTGGCATTTCCTTTATGAATTCATCTTTTCTAAGATGTCCTAAGATGGTTCTAAGAGTCCATCATGGAGTAGGAGAAAGAGGGGAAGGAATTATCGCAAGCCATGCCAGGATAAAATTAAACTGTGTCCTGTAAACTAGTCTAAGATAAGCCTTATCACAATTTAAATGGTACAGTATTGGACTAGACGCCAATATTAGACTAGCCTCCAACAGTGCAGTGGAATTAAACATCTAATACTGGGGTAGTTCCCCTTGTTCACATTTCCCTAGATAGCTTTTTGCATTTGATTATGATAGCATGCAATATCTGTATTACAATTCTCTTTTGCTGTGATTGTCTCCCTATAGACATGCATTCTTTGAAGCTGGGGGCTGTGAAATATTCATCATCACATTTGCGTTGCTTAGCTATGTGAACATACAATGAATGGTGCCTTTAAACTGACATCCTACTGTGTACCCATTTAGTGAACATTGAACTCTTATGACATAAGTATTATCTTCACACCAGTCAGCAGTATTACACTGTAATTTGGAAAAACTGTTTGAAAAGTATGTTCTTTTTATTGTGATAACAATTCTTAAGTGAATGCTTAGAGGAAATCATAAACAAAGAGGTGTAACCAGCTAGTCTACATGGCAACTTTCTCATTTCAATGAGATCAACTTTTATTTTATTTTTAAGATTTTATTTATTTATTTGACAGAGAGACACACAGCGAGAGAGGGAACACAAGCAGGGGGAGTGGGAGAAGGAGAAGCAGGCCTCCTGCGGAGTGGGGAGCATGATGCAGAGCTTGATCCCAGGACCCTGGGATCATGACCTGAGCCAAAGGCAGACACCTAATGACTGAGCCACCCAGGCACCCCTCAACTTTTATTTTAAATGTAATATGCTTCTAGATCGACTTACGGCTTTTACATGAGTTCTAGAAAGTTGTAAAGACCTGGGGTCAGAGAACACCAACTAATCAAAAATTTAAGGACAGATAAGAGCATGAGATTTTGCATACCTGGCTATGTCAAATGCTGCCAGACATGTTTTAGAAAACTTATCTAACATTTTCAATGGATTTGTAAAGGATAAAATGTATGTTAGAGAATAAAGAACCTTTAGTGACAGAAAATACTAGGGAAATTTATACTCATTCATAGGCTTTTTCCTACAAATGCCAGCAGGTACTCCCAAAATTCATTGATAAGAATCCCGAGGAAACATTTTTAATGGTACAGGGCTGGGGCGGGGGAAGGGGGGGAAGAGAAGCCACAGGGAGAAATGGAACCCTGCTCTACATTCTTCCAGCTAGTTCTCCTATGTAGAAAAAGGCTTACACTCTTGGGAGAAATGGCAACATGTAGTGTCACACCTAAGAAACCAGTCAAAACCCATTTCAACTGGGGAAAAAAAAGAAAAGAAAAAGAAAAACCCTTTTTTTCATGAAGGAAAGCAAGAATACAAGTGGGACAAAAACATACACTTGAGGTTGGGCTAAATCACTGAGAAGACCACACCCCAAAGATCCAGAAACACAGTGATTACCTATGAATGAGGCTTAATCAGAATAACCTAGAACTTGCCCTATCCTTTCCCTCACCATCAAGCTAAAATATGTTAGGTTGCAAATTATAGTTTAGTTGTAAAGGAAGATGAAGAACATGGAAACAGACTCTCTCTCAGATGCAGCACAAGAGAAGGCCTAAAGATGACGGTAGACATTGAGAAAAATTCGGCAAAATAGTCCTCAAGCTAAGAACGAGATAACATTAAAGGTGAAGGCAATATAAAGCATACAGTGCACCAAGAATAACTGTAACTATACCTATTCTTAAACACAGAACAATACCTAACTATTTTAACTCAATGACTCACCCTAAAGTTCTGACAGAAGGAAAAGCATGCCAATTTCTAGGCTGTTCTATGAAGGACATGTCCTGTATGTCCTATGAAGATGTTAAGCACTCAATAAAAAATTATCAGCCACAGGAAAAAAGCAAAAAACACATTGTAGAGACCAAGTAATCCAAAGAACCAGATTCAGAATATTAGACACTTGTTAGAAAAATCAAACAGAAAATTTAAAATAACTATGATTAATATGGTAAAGGCTGTTTTAAGAGGTAGACAATATGCAAGGTCAAATGGATAATTCTAGAAGAGAGATTGAATCTATAAGGAAAATATGACTGTGCTTGAAATGAAAATTTAAAAAATATTTTAAAAATGTATTTAGCAAGATAACCAGTGGAATAAGGAAAGGATAAGGAATTTGACAGAAGGGTAACAAAAATTACTGAAAGCAAAGATCAAAAAGATCAAAGAATTGAGAAACGATATCCAAGAGATTTCAGACATGATCAAATGGTCTAACAAATGCGTAATAGGATCCTAAAAAAATAGGGAGACAAAGAATGGGGAAATACTTAAAAAAAAATGACAGATATCAAATTAATTCCCAAATTAATGACAAATACCTAACCACAGATCCCCAAAACTCAGAGATGAAGAGAGATAAAGACAAAATAAATAAAGCAAATCCTTACCCCACCACCCACACACTTAAGCAGAATATACTCAAAATGCTAAACATCAAAGACAAAGAAATAACTTGAAGTCACAGAGAAAAGACAAACACAGGAAGAAATGTAAGATCTGTAGCTGATATCATCATAAACTATGTACACACACACACACACACACACAGCAGAAAATAGTCCTCTTTAAAGTGATAAAAAGAAAAAAAACCTGTTAACCCAGAATTTTATTCAAAGCATAAATAGAATTTAAAAAGGAAGGCTAAAGAAAGACTTCTTTAATGAAAACAGAGAATTCATTGCAAGCAGGCCTGCACCACAAGAAATATTAAAGGAAGTTCTTCCAATAGTAGGAATGTGGTAAGAGAAAAACATGAACATATACAAATAAATGAAGATTTCTGGGAAATCAATAAATGAAGATAAATACAAAATTCATGTTTTTCCTTAGGTTAATCTAAAAGATAAGTAACTTAAGTATAAAGAGAAATAATGTTGTGTGTTCAGAGCAAATATAAAATTAAAAAATATGACACCATAGCACGAAAAATGGAAAGGAGATTTGAAGTATGTAATTTTAAAGCCCTTACACTATATGAGAAGTAAAATAATATCACTTGAAGGTAGTTTCTGATTAAAAATGTATATTGTAATCACAATGTCAAACATAAAAAAAAAATTCCCAAATTAGGCGTAAAAAATGAGAAAAAAGACAAAAAAATACATGGAATAAAAAATTATGTCACAATGATAGATTTAACCACATATCAATCATTATCTTAATTGTAGATGTTCTAAATACATTGTTAAATGAGAGATATTAAATTAGACTAAAACAAGCAACACCCAACTAAGTGTTGACTCCAAGAAACCCATCTTAAATACGAAGAAACTTACAGTATAAAAGTAAAAAGATGGAGAAAAGTATATCAGGCTCATAAAAGAATTTTGAAGTAGCTATATTGAAACTAGAAAAAGGATATTTCAGAGCAAAGAATATTGCCAAGTATAAAAAGTGTTATTACAGGGCGCCTGGGTGGCTCAGTTGGTTAAGCGACTGCCTTCGGCTCAGGTCATGATCCTGGAGTCCAGGGATCGAGTCCCACATCGGGCTCCCTGCTCGGCAGGGAGTCTGCTTCTCCCTCTGACCCTCCTCCCTCTCATGCTCTCTGTCTCTCATTCTCTCTGTCTCAAATAAAAAAAAAAAAAAAAAAAAAGTGTTATTACATAATGATTAAAGTGGTCAATTCTTCAAGAAAATAGAAGAAACCTAAATGTGTATACAACTAATAACAGCTTAAAATACAAAGTTAAGAAATATGAAAATCCACAATTATTTTGGAGAATTTCAATATTCCTCTCCCAGTAACAGAAAACACAGGCAGAAAAAGAATATAAAGAATTTATAGACACTATTCACCTATTTGATTTAAACCACATTTTTCAATGACTTAACCCAACAACAGAAGAATACATGTTTGTTTACAATATATATTTGGCATTCACAAAGATAGACTTATTTTAGCCCATAAAATACTAAAATTTTTAAAAATTAAAATTATATGAAGTATAGTTTATAAATATAATGAAATTAAAGATCAATAATAAAAATTATTTAAAAATTCCCAATTAGTTAGAAATTAAAAAAAAACACTACTTAGGGTGCCTGGGTGGCTCAGTCGGTTAAGCATCTGCCTTCAGCTCAGGTCATGATCCCAGGGTTATGGGATCAAGCCCCGCATTGGACTCCTGCTCCACAGGAAGCCTGTTTCTCCCTCTCCCACTCCCCCTGCTTATGTTCTGTCTCTCGCTGTGTCTCTGTCAAATACGTAAAATCTTTAAAAGAAAAAAAAAATTAAAACACTTCTAAATCACCCATGGTTCAAAGAAATATCCCAAAAGGAAATTTAAAATATACTGAAATAAATGAAAATAATATACATATATCAAGATTATGACTTAAACTTATGAAACAAGGGGAAAAAGGCAAATAAAATCCAAAATAATCATGATACAAAGATGGCAATAAAGCAAATAAATTAAAAGTAGAAAAATAAATGAAAATTAGTGAAAGTAAAAGTTTGTTCTTTGAAAACTTTAAAAATATAAATTAAATTCTACCCAAACTAAACAAGAAAAAAAAAATTGAAGAAACTAATTTCAATTTTGGGAAGGAAAGAGGGAACATCATTGCAGTTAACATTAATATTTAAATGGTGGCAAGAGAATACTATAAGTAAACAGTTCATAATTGAAAAACTTAAATGAAATGCACCAATTTTTTTTGAAAGATACAAACAACCAAAACTCACTCAAAAAAGAAATGCAACATCTAAATAGTTCTGTAATCCATTAAGAAAATTGAATTTGAAGTTTAAAAAAAAATGTCTTCAAAGAAAACTGCAGGTCCTAATGATTTCACAGGTGAATTACATCAAATATTTAAAGAAAATATAATACTAATTTTTAAAATCTCTACCAGAAAACTTGTTTTAAGTTTTAAGTTTCTTTTAAGAAGAAACAATTTCCAACTCATTTCATGAGGCTAGCTTTTGGGCCCTAACAGCAAAATCAGAAAATCCATTACAAGAAAATGTAAACTCAACCAAAATATCCCTCCTGAACATGGATTCATATACCTCCCCTCACCCCTAAAATTAATAAATCTTAAAAATCCAAATCTTTCCTGGATAGTTGATGTGCAAATTTAAATGGAAAATAGAAGGAACTAGAATAGCTAAAAATGGAAAAAGAAGAACACGATTAGAGAACCCATGACACCCAATTTTAAGATTTACTATAAAGCTAGAGTTATCAAGTCAGTGTGATGTTGATATAAGGATAGACATATAAGCCAATGAAATAGAATAGAGATTCCAGATACAGATTAAGATAACTGCTATTCAAAAGACATTATTAATTGAACTAAAAGACAAGCAAACAATCTGTAGAAGATATTTGTAAATTGCATGCCTAATACTTGGTTCCTGAATATATAAAGTTATTTAAAATCAACAATTAGAAAACAAGCAAACAAAAAATGGAGAAAGGTTTTAGATGAATATTTTACCAAAGAAAATATATGATAGCAAATAAGTCCATGGAAATCTGTCCATCATTAATCATTAGAGAAATACGAACTGATAGCAAAATGAGATATTATTATACCTATCAGAATGGCTTAGAAGGAAAACTAAAAATTGAAAAACCAAGTGTTGAAAAAGATTTGTAGCAACTATAATTCCCATGCTTTGCTGGTAGGAATAAGTAGCACAGTATCTATAGCATTCTTTAAAATTTCCTTCCCTACTCATTTCTATATTTATCAGCTTGGGCAAGTTACCTGTGAAATAAAAATAATCTATTGTGTTTCTTCAAAGTTACAGCTTTCTGAATAAATTGTGCTGAAACTTCAGTGCCTGGGTTAGTTTCAAGCCTTGGGAAGTTAATTTACAGCTGCACAGAAAGAGAACTCAGAGATTTATGTAACTCTGGAATTGTGTGTTTTAGTTCAAGGGAAAATGAAGACTGCAATCTTAGAGACATTTCTAGGTCATGAAAACCTAAACAATGACAAAGGGACTTATCAGGCCCTTGGAGAGATGTATTTACATTTTATTTTATTTTTATTTTTTTAAAGATTTTATTTATTTATTTGACAGAGACAGAGATAGCAAGAGCAGGAACACAAGCAGGGGGAGTGGGAGAGGGAGAAGCAGGCTTCCCCTCGAGGAGGGAGACCGATGTGGGACTTGATCCCAGGACCCTGGGATCATGACCTGAGCCAAAGGCAGACGCTTAACGACTGAGCCACCCAGGCACCCTGTATTTACATTTTAAAAGGTCAAAGTAAGAATCCAAGATCCTTTCCATTCTCTTTCCAAAGAACAAAAGTTTCTATAACTCCTTTTAGAAAAAGGAAGGAGAGGTAACTTTTTTCTGAATATAAGCAGAAAAAAAATCTACTTCCTTGTCTAAGGCACTGTGTTCACACAAGATTGTTCTTTATTGAGATATAATTGACATAATACATTAAGTATGAAAATACACATAATACATTGTGTGAGTTGAACAATGTGTTGATTTGACACACATACTGCAATATGATTACCCCAAGAACATTAGTTAACACCTCTAACATATCACATAAACATTTCTTTTTTGTGGTGAAAACAATTAAGATCTAGTCTCTTAGCAACTCTGCAGTATTGTTGTCTATAATCACTATTCTGTGCATTAGCTGTCTAGGACTTCTGTATCTAGTGATTGCACACATAGAAGACCTGGCCTCACTTTCATCACATCATCCCAGGGGTAGGAATCAGGGGATGTATGTGGAATTACACAGTTATTATTTGCTTTTGAAGTGAATAATGACAATCTGTTTGATCCAGAACACCTGTGTTTACATCCATGATACAATCAATAAAGATGAATATTAAAAACACAACTATACCTCATCCTAGTCTGGCCTTCTGGGGTCCCGATCCCTGGCTCACTTCAAAAAGAAAAGAGACTATTTGAAAGCATAATAGAAAACTACAGAGCCGCTGAGGGGTACTGGGTGGTTCACGTCTGACTCTTGGCTTCAGCTCAGGTCAGGATCTCAGGGTCCTGAGATTGAGCGCCAAGTCAGGTTCCATGCTCAGCACTCCGTGGGGTGTCGACTTCAGATTCTCTCTTCTCCCTCTGCCCCTCATCCATTCTCTCTCTCTCTCTCAAAAATAAATAAATAAATCTTTAAAAAATAAAAAATAATAAAAAATAAAAAAAGAGAGCAGTTGAAACCTATGAAACTACCCCAATTCAAGAGTTTGGTAGAAGTGAAATGGAGAAGAGACCCTAGGAGTTGATTTGATGATAGGAAGAGTAGTGCAGTTCCACTCCCAAAGCTGACGTTTCCACTGCTTGTCTATGTGGCTCTTTAATTAACCAGTGCCCGCTATGTATACATACATATATATAATATCTGTAATATAACTGGATTATAGAGATTTTTAGTGGCATACATATTCATTTCTCCCTCTTCACATGAGCCTGGAACTTAAAATTATAATAATATATATATTTATGATGCTTTTCTCTTTTCCTTTTTCAGGTTTAATCTGAAAATTTAATCAGTTGAATTTAGTGTGCTTGTAGTCTAATAGGTTAATCTCTGCAATGAAAGGTCACTGAGGTTCAACCAGACAAGATAAACTCTTCTAATAAAGAAAAATTGAGGTCTTTGTCCTCAATTTTTGCATTTAGACCTTTTTAACATACTATCCAACATAATATTTTAACCTCTGGTTTTAAAATTGGAAGATTGAAATTATAATTCCAACTCTACTAAGTTAAGATAAAGGTTCTTGATCTGGCTGAGTACTACCTTCTAAAATGAAAAAAATTGACAGAAAAGGGTAAAGTTATTAAATGATTAAAATGAGGGCTATTTTAAATAATCTAATGAAAGATTGTCCTTACAATGGCAAATTTCTCAGTCTATTATAATTGTCAAATTATTAGAGCAGAATAATGTAAGAAGGATTATGTTGAATCAGTGTTTTAGATTTGGATTTGACGTGTTAATTATCTTTTTTGTCTGCTATAGTAAATACAAAATAGTATCTAACTTCATCACTTTGCTATTTTCAAAACAGGATGAGCATCAAAAATACAGTATATAGCTTATTATTATAGTATTCAGAGGAGAAACCACAAAATATTACCCATCACTAACAGAGTGTGAGAGCTAATGTAGTTCCTGTTCTCTTTGAATGTTGTTCTGTTTCATAACACATTTGAGAAAACCTAATTTTCCTCCCTGGCATATGCAAAGTGATAACAGTATAATGTCGTAGCCAGTCCCTTATCTCTCTCTAATAAACCTTAAATCTGGGGCACCTGGGTGGCTCAGTTGGTTAAGTGCCTGCCTTAGGCTCAGGTCATGATCTCAGGGTCCTGGGATCGACCTTAAGTCTGTTACACACCCAGTCCCCTAAACCTCTGGGTGATATTTATAAAATACCTATAGTTTTTATTCTTATTTCATTCCTAACAATATGTATACCACTTGATTGATTTCTATGTGAATATCACTCAGAAGCCTTATTTAGACCATATAGTGATGAGTTACATCTTTATTTAATAGAAATGGCAAGTAAAAGATAAGGAAATATTATTATTCTAACTATAGGATGTTCTGGAAAATGCAAATTTATGGAGACAGTAAAATGATCAGTGGTTGACGGAGGTTTGGGAGTGGGGAGGATTAAACAGAACACAAAGTTTTTTTAGGGCAGTGAAATTACTCTGTATCATACACTACTGATGGATATATGTTGTTATGCATTTGTCCATACCATAGAATATATAACACCAATGTAAACTATGGACTGTGGGTTTTCCTGGATAGATTATCAGAAATTACATTTTTGTAAATTCACATGCAAGATTACATGGAAATGTCTTATTAAAACAGTGATGTTTTAGATGTATTACCATGAACCATAAATGATACTTTATGTTGCCTTACTATTTCATCCTAGCACAGTGCCAAGAATATAATAGACATTAAATCTTTGTTCATAAAATACTAATAATGAAGGAGCATGAATGAATATATCAATTTTGAATTCTATCTATATCGCCCAACGTGATGCTGAGATACCAATTAATTTGTTTTATGTATCAGTTTTTTTGTCTGCGAAATACAGTTGCATTTATCAATGAAAGAAAAGGCAAATAGCTTCAGGATGTGTTCATAACTTTTTTTTCCCTTAATTAGCAAATAACACATACTATCAATGAATGGATTTTTCTCCCCAAGTAGTAGCCTTTATTATCTTGTTGCTTGTATAATTGAGGTGATATTGTATCACATTATTTAATATTTTATATTATAAAATATAATATTTTATATTATTATATTGAAAGCTAGTTGTAATTTCAAATCCACAGTGAATACAGAATATAACTTTTATCCCAGTGTGTTCATAATCTAAGAGATTCTTCTATTCTGCTTGGGTATTCAATATCGTAGAGGTGGATTGAAATTCTTTAGGCATTCAAAATAATTATTGCAAAATATAAACAACAATTAGAATTTATCCCAACAACAAGATAGCCTCTTTGCTAAGTCTACAAACTCAAAAGGATAGGGAAAAAAACCTATAGAACCAGTGATCAATTGAAAGATTGAAGTCAATATTTGTTGGGTGCTTGGCTGGCTCCTTTGGGAAAGTTTGCAACTCTTAAAGTCAATATTTGTTAAGTGTGTTTCTGTTTGTGAGAGAAAGAGTGTTTGTGTATGTGTGTGTGCTTTCATTTTGGAATGCAAATTGCAAGGGTATGTACAGGCAGGAAATGAATTTTCATGGTTTATCCTTTGCACTTAGGCACATCAGTTTGATTGCAGAAGAAGTAAATACTGCTCAGTTTTGTGAAATAACTTTAGTATAGAGACATAATGAGTTATGCCTTTGAAAGAATTCAATAAAAATAAGTGATAAGAAGCTCCTAATAGGGGCACCTGGGTGGCTCAGTTAAGCAGCTGCCTTCAGCTCAGGTCATAATCTCAGGGTCCTGGGATTGAGCCCCACATTGAGCTCTCTGCTTTGCGGGGAGTCGGCTTCTCCCTCCACCTCTCCCTCATGCTCGCTCACTCTCTCAAATAAATAAATAAATGTTAAAAAAAAAAAAAAGCTCCTAATACAGCTATACAATCGGTTTATATTTTCTGAAGTTGTGCAAGATTGATTTTAATATTTTAAGGTTTGGTGGAATTCACCAATGAAGTCAGATGGACCTGCAGATTTCTTTGGATAAATGATGTCTCTTATGAATTAAATAATTTTAAAGACAGGACTATTCAGATTTTGTATTTCTTCTCGAATCCGTATTTGTAAGATTTCTCAGGTAATTTCTCTACCTCTAAACCATTAAATATTTTCTCACATAGTGGATAAAAATATTTTACTTTTTAATGTGTCTAAGATATGTATTAATATCCCTTTGATGATATGTTGATAATTTGTGTTTTCCTTTTTTACTTAATTAGTTCTGCTAGTTTTTTATCATCTTTATTAAACCTTTAAAAGGATAGACTTTTGGCTTTAACTTTCTTTCTTGTTTGTTTTCCATTTAAATAACCTACTCTTATCTATTCTACTCCCTTGGGGTTAATTTATTCTTCTATGTTAAGGTGAAAATTTCATATGTACTTATTTTTAAATGTATTATCTTTCTAATATAATAATTCAAAATTAAATGGCATAATAACTATAGCTAATAAAACTGTATTATGTACCTGAAATTTGCTGAGAGTGATTTTAAGAGTTCTCACCACACAGACACATGTAACTATGACAGATAATGAATGTTAATTTGAACATGATAATCATTTCACAAAGTATATATATATTAAATCATCACATGGTACACCTTAAATACATACAATTTTTATTCATTAATTATACCTCAATAAAGCTCGGGGGAGGTGTTCTCAATAATTTTTGTATCCAAAATTATCTCAATATTTTTGATCCAAAAATAAAAAATACATAAAAATACATAAAAATAATAAAAAATAATTATTTCCCTATAAACTCTATCTTAGCTCTATGCCACAAATTTTGAAATGTTTTGTCATTTATTTTGAAATATTTTCTTATCTCTTCTTTAACCCATCTGTTACTGAGAAATGTGTTGTTTAATTATTAAAGATTTGGAGTTTTTAAGTCTTGTATTTTTTTTATTTCTAATTTAATACTGTTGCAGTCACTGAATAGATCCTGTAAGCTTTAATCTTTTGACTTTTAGTGAGTATGATATTTTTGATCTGGATTACTTTGAAAAGTTTAATGTGCACTTTAAATAGGTTTCCTTCTATTATAATTTTTAATTTTATAATACTGATTTGTTATTTTGATCAAATTGTTCAGTATGTTTATAGATTTTTTAATAATTTCTGATTACTTAAAAATAAATCTTGTTCTACCATTTTAATATCACCCTATTTAAAGTGCATCTTTAAAAATACACATAATGTAGTTAAATCTTCCTCTTAATCTAGTCTAATAATTTGACATGTAATTGGAGATTTGTCAATTTACATTTTATTATTGATAATTTTGGATTTAGGTTTATTATATGTGAATTTGGTTTGATTTGTACCTTCTCTATTTTGTTCTTCTATAGGATTAAATGCATGTCTTTGTAGATGACCAAATTACGGTTCGGTCATTAGGTGGGCCCTAATCCAGTATGACTTATATCCTTATAAAAAGGGAAATTTGAATAGAGACAGACATGTATACAGAGGAGAGAGGATATAAAAATATAGAGAGAATGTCATCTACAAGCCAAGGAATGCCTCAGGCTACCAGAAACAAGGACAGAAGGCATGGAATGGATTCTTCTTCCTCCCTCTTCTCTCAAAAGAAACTGACCCTGTTGACACATTGATTTTGAATTTTTAGCCTCTGGAACTGCAAAAGACAATACATTTCTCTTGTTTTAACCACCAGTTGAGGTACTTTGTTATAACAATACCAGCATGTTAAATTGTAAGAAAAAACAGCCTTAGAAGATAAAGCAAACATCAGCATCCTATTCAGAAGTAGCACGGATTTTGGAATAATCACACAGGAAATTTAAAGTAACTATGATCAATATGTTAAGGCCTCTCAAGGAAAAAGCAGCATTCAAGAACAGAAGGATAATGTAAACAGATAAATGAGAACTATAAGAAAAAAAAAATGGAAATGACAGAGGAAAAAAAAAAAACGGAGATAAACATTGACTTTGATGGGGTCCTCAACACATTGGACACCACTGAGGGAAAAACCAGTGACTCTCAAGTCAATAGAAACTTCCTAATCTGAAACACACACACACAAAAAGAAAAAGAAAAAGGAAAGGAAAAGGAAAAGGAAAAGGAGAATCAAAGAAGTGTTGGAGAATTCACGAAAATGTAGCCCATGTCTAATTGGACGACCAAAAGAAGAAAGAGACTACAGGACAGAATAAATATTTGAAGTAATAATGCCTGAGAATTTTCTCTAATTAATGACAGACACCAAACCACAGATCCAGGAAGCTCAGAGAATACCAAGTTGGACAAATACTAAAAAATCCACACACAGTGATATTATATTCAGAGTGCAAAGAAACAGAAAATCCTGAAAGAAGAAAACAAAAAACAAAACAGAAAACTTATCTGTATGGGAAACAATAATAATCAGTTTAGAATAGGCAACACAATATTAAACAAGAATAAAATCAAGGTACTGACACTACCCAACTTCAAGACTATTATGAAGGTACTATAATCAAGACAGCATGATAATGTCAAAAGAATAAACAAATGGATCAATGTAACATAATAGACAAATAGGTCCACACAAATACATACTCTTCAAAATTTGTAAGGTCAACAAAAACAAGCTAAGCCTGAGAAACCACCACTACCAACAGGAGTCTGAGGAGATATGGTAACTAAATGTAACGTGGTATCCTGGGTGGAACCCTGGAACAGAAAAAAAGTGAAAACTAAGGAAAAATAAAGTACAGACTTTAGTTCATAATAATGTATCAGTGTTGGTTATTACTATAATAAATGTCTCATATTCATGTAAGATGTTAATAATAGGGATATTAGGCATGGGGTATATGGGAGCTCTGTCTTACTACCTGAATTTTTCTGTAAATCAAACTGTTATAAAAATTAAAGATTTAAAATAAAACCTGGAGCACACTGCAATGGCCCCATTTTAGAGGCCACCACTCTTAAAATATCTTAAAAACCGGATGTATGGAAAATCACCTTTCAAATATTTATATCTATATAAAATATGAACAGAAATAAAATTGTGTTGGGCAAAGTGTTCTGGAGAGAAAAAGAGCAGTCTCTTTTGACTTTATCCAAAATAATGAGGGGACAGAGTTGCACAATATATGACCAGGTAGGTACTATGTAGACCATGCAGGTCTTAGGACATTGCAGAGCATTTTCTTAACCAACTGAGCCACCCAGGCGCCCTGCAGAGCATTTTCTAAAATTTTAAATATTCTGACTGCAACTGTAGAGAGAGGGGTTTGAAGGGAAGCCCAAATACATGGAAATTTATTAGTGCTGTTGCATTAGACCTGGTAAAGACAATAGAAAATTGTTCCAGAGTAGTAAAAAGAGGGATAGAGAGGCAAAATGATATATATAAAGTAAAATAAATAGGACTTGTTGATGGATTAAATATCAAATATTGATATAAAAGGGTAAGAAATGTTGCTAAGAAAACCAAGGTTTCTGGCTCAGGTAACTCTAATGAAACTGTCATTTACTAAGAAAGGAAACACTGGAAAATGAATATGTTTATTCTAACTCATCCTTCAGATCTTAATATAAATTCTTCTAAGCACCACTACTGAAATTTTGGTTTTGCTTATCATAGTACTTATTATAACGTCTCTTCAGGTGGTACCACTGTGGGATAAAGGAATGCAGACTTTTTTTCTCAGTATTGTCCTCCCCTTTCCTGGCATGATATCTGACACACAGTAGGTGCTTAAGAAACAATTCATGAATAATGAATATATGTTTTAAGTAAAAAGTAAATGTGGGCAAGTCTTCTGAGTTTCAAATGTATGTTTGCATTTGAAGTTTGATGTGTGCCACTATTCTTCAAACTCCCCCTTTTGCCTTTCCTTCCCAAAATACTCACACAATTCCAAAAGTGTTGTCTTTATTTTGCTGTATTATTCTTAAAGGTAATTTATCTTCTTTCCACAAAGCTTAAAAATTGCTTCCATTTTGGGCGCCTGGGTGGCTCAGATGGTTAAGCGTCTGCCTTCGGCTCAGGTCATGATCCCAGAGTCCTGGGATCGAGTCCCACATCGGGCTCCCGGCTCAGCGGGGAGCCTGCTTCTCCCTCTGACCCTCTCCCCTCTCCCCTCTCATGCTGTTTCTCTCTCACTCGCTCTCTAAAAAATAAATAAAATTTTTTAAAAAAAATCGCTTCCATTTTATATAATTTGAGGTGTTGCATGGGAATTCTAAATTGATCCATCATGATGTAAAATTCACTATATGGTTCAAATGTAACAGTGCAGAATTGAATATGGAGGAATGCATTACCCTTCCTCTTAGAAATCCAGAGGAGTTGTAATTTCAAATTTTTGTGCAATTAGATTAAATCATAATGCAACAGTAAAAAAAAAAAAAAGTAATTTATCTTCACTGAATTATCAAGCACCTCATATTTATATTTAGAAAGCTCCTGGGCGCCTGGGTGGCTCAGTTGGTTAAGCGACTGCCTTCGGCTCAGGTCATGATCCTGGAGTCCCTGGATCGAGTCCCGCATCGGGCTCCCTGCTCGGCAGGGAGCCTGCTTCTCCCTCTGACCCTCCCCCCTCTCATGTGCTCTCTCTCTCTCAAATAAATAAATAAAATCTTTAAAAAAAAAAAAAAAAATAGAAAGCTCCTACCATGACCCTTACTTCTATGATATATCATTGCTATTTTTGTTTCTGTTCCTGCCACCCTTTTTATATAACCTGTTAAAATTGGGGGTTTTGGGGCGCCTGGGTGGCTCAGTCGTTGAGCGTCTGCCTTCGGCTCAGGTCGTGATCCCAGGATCCTGGGATCGAGCCCCGCATCGGGCTCCCTGCTCCCCGGGAAGCCTGCTTCTCCCTCTGCCACTCCCCCTGCTTGTGTTCCCTCTCTCGCTGTGTCTCTCTCTTCAAATAAATAAATAAAATCTAAAAAAAAAAAAAAAAAAAAAATTGGGGGTTTTTTTGGATATTGATGATGCAAACAGATGAATGTTCACTACAAAAGTAGACTACAAGGTATAATTTAAAAATTTGTTTGAGAGTGAGAGAGAAAAAATGCACAGGGGAAGGGAAAGAGGGAGAGAGAAAATCTCAAGCTAGACTCCCCACTGAGCTTGGAGCCCAGGCAGGGCATGATCTCAAGATCCCCGAGATCATGACCTGAGCTGAAATCAAGAGTCAGACACTTAACCACCTGAGCCACCCAGGTGCCCCTACAAAGTATAACATAGTACTAACATATACACTAATGAGATATATAATATATAGTAAGATGGACTATTAGTCCTGATTTTGAATCCTTAATTCTCATTTATTTGTACAAAATACTTTAATATGTACAGAAAATTTTTGTATTGGGGAATTTATCTTAGAATCTAAGAGAGTAGAAGTTTGCATTGTACTTTTGCACTTACTTTCATTAAGATGCTAAATTTTTTCTCATTGAAATATTTATAACCCTACTCCATTGTAGATAATCCTATGGTGAGTATACTATTTCATCAAATGCTTTATTAACTAAATAGAATTGAATATGATTTTAATTATTTTATATATATTAAAATATCCTTATTTTATTTCACAGACATCAAGACCCTTGTGATCTCATTTAAATATTATTATATTTGCTAATAAATGACAAGACAATTTTAGAATTTGAATTGTCTATGTTTGTATTGCATACACATATATGCTTATCTAAAACTGACATTTAAATTTAGGCAAAACCATGGTATAAATTTGGGAAATAACAAAAGCTAATAAGACACGACCTATGTTTTATTGATTCTTATATAGTGGTTCTCAAAGTATGGCATGGACACAGCAAAAGCATCACTTGGAAGATTACTAGAAATGAAAATTTCATGACATCACTCTAGGCCTATTTAATCAGCCTGTTTTGGGGATGGAACCTAGCCATGTTTTTAGTTTTTTTAAATTTTTTATTTTTTTTTTAAGATTTTATTTATTTATTTGACAGAGAGAGACATAGTGAGAGCAGGAACACAAGCAGGGGGAGTGGTAGAGGGAGAAGCAGGCTTCCCGCGGAGCAGGGAGCCCGATGTGGGACTCGATCCCAGGACCCTGGGATCATGACCCAAGCCGAAGGCAGACGCTTAACGACTGAGCCACCCAGGCACCCCCCTAGCCATGTTTTTAACAAGCCCTTTAGGAGAATCTGATAGAGGATAAAGTTTTCAAAACAAATCTAACAGATGAGGTAAAAATAAAGATTACAAGTAACTAACTAGAAAATTCAAAGTTCAATTTTAAAAGATGTATGCACTCCTATAGATCATTGCAGCCTTACTTACAATATCCAGGATGTGGAAGCAACCGAAGTGTCCATTGATAGATGAGTGGATAAAGAAGGCATGGTATATATATACAATGGAACATTACTCAGCCATTAAAAACAAAATCTCGCCATTTGCTACATGGAAAGACCTAGAAGACACTGTGTTAAGTGAACTAAGTCAGACAAATACTATATAATTTCACTTATATGTGGAATCTAAAAGAACAAATCAATAAAACAGAAACGGACTCATAAATGCAAAGAATAAACTGGTGGTTGCTAGAGGTGAAGAGGGTGGGGGGACAGATGAAATAGGTGAAGGGGATTAAGGTTTAGGCTTGCAGTTATAAAATAAGTCATGGGGATATAAAGTACAGTTATAAGAAATATAGTCAATATTATTATAACTTTATATGGTAACAGATGGTATGTAGACTTATTGTGACCATTTCATAATATATGTAAATGTGAAATCACTATGTTTTACAACTGAAACTAATGTAATATTGTATGCCAACTACCCTTCAACAACAACAGCAAAACACTACAAAAAAGCAAGACACTGTCAGATGGGAATTAAGAAGACCAATTGTATTTCTGTTAGGAAGAATATTAAAATGTTTTTCTGGAAGATGTAATACTGAAATTCATATGCAAAGAATTTGCCAAAGTAAAATTGAGAAAGACTATAGGACATCGTAAGCAGAATGACATATATGATTGATCAGGGTATATTTATGGGCCAGTGACCTGATTCCCTGGCTCTGTGTATGCATGTGGTGGGAGGGCAGGTCATGAATCAGGCAGATAAGACAAATTGGGGCCCCACTGTGATGAGTCCTAAATGATAAAAAACAAAATTCTTGATATTAGATAAAATTGCAATCCATTTTATATTTTTCAGTATGGATTTACATAAGACAGTATTTTAGAAAGTTTAATCTGGTATTCTTGCATAGAATGACTAAGACTAAGGAGAGACAACAGTTTTGAAAAGAAAAAAAAAAAATTGAGAGACATTTTGTTCCCACACATTTTCCCTGGAAATAGAATGAACAAAGATGATAGAAAAGTGAACAAAAATATCTATTGTTTTAAGTGGGAGTGATAGAATTATAATTTCATCTGAAAAAGGAAAGTCAAAATAGAGCAGATTTTTAGACTAACATGGGATATATATATATATATATATATTCAGTTTTAAATTCAAAACATTTTAATAATGTTGGAAGAGGAGTTAGAATTAAGGTTTCATTGATAAACTTCCACTAAAAAAGGTAGAACAATCCCTTAATATCACGGATTAATTTTGCCTATTTTTTAACGTTATACAAATTGAATCATACATGAGTTTGAGTTTGTCCTCTTTATATCAATATTGTGTTTGTGGAATTCATTCATATTTTGCAATGCTCATAGATTGAGCATTCTCTTTGGACTTCTCATTATTTTATTGTATGAATAAATCATGACTTATTTATCCATTCTATTATTTATATACATTATAGTTTTAGTTTTGAGAAATTATAAACAATTCTGCTATAAACTCTCTTGTAATTTATTTTTGTGAATACATATGCACTACAAGTTCACGTGGAATATATTTCTATTGCATATATATTTAATGTGGGATTCCTGTGTCACAAATTATATGCAATTTTTACTTTAGTAAACACTGCCAATCATTTTTCCTAAAAGGTAGTACAAATGTATATTCCCATCAACAGCATATGAGATTTTCAGTTGCTCCATCTCTCTACTAACACTTGGATAAAAAAATCTGTCCTTTTCATTTTAGCCATTCATTATGTAGGAAGTGTAGTGGTTTTGTCTTTTGATTTCAATTATGTTTCCCCTAATGACTCCTGAAGTTGAACAGATTTTCATGTTTTGGCTCTCTGGGTATGCCATATTATAAAGTACCTTCTCAAGTATTTTGACCATCTTTTAATTTTTCTTTTTCTGACTGACTTACAGGAGTTATTTTTTATGTTCTGATCTATGTAATGTGACTATATTAGTCATCCAATGCTTTGTATAATATGATGTCCCTTATTTTATTAATCTATCAAGAATTAGCTGTAACAGAGCCCCAGGTCATAAAAAACACCATCAAATTTATCCACAGGAGCAGATGAATTATTTTGGTAAGCACAGAGAAAAAATAATGGGTATTTTAAAGTTGTGAAAACATTTTGGAGTTGAAGTAGCAGGATCTACCAAAGAGTAGCAAAAAGAATCAGAAATGCAAAGCAAATATCTCAGATGAAATAACCTGAAATTTAAAGATAAAGAAACTTTCATGATTTTAAGATGGTTACTTGTATCACCTGTTGCAGGAAGTCAATGACTATAAATACTGAGAGACTACCGAATCTGTCTTGTAATTGGCTACTGTAACTAAAAAGATTAAATAGTTGGCTGGAACAATAAACCAAAACTCAGTGAGTGAGAAATGAGGAAATTCAGGCAGAGGATATATGCTTCTTTTTCAAGAAGTTTGTAGGAAAGGAAAAGAATAGCATGAGAAGAAACTGACATAACTATTTTGATTTCCCTTGTAAAGAAGAGCTATTCATAATGGAATATGGTTTTCTATTGTCAAATTGTCCATTTATTGTTGATGGTTTTAAGATCTACTTTTTGTGACAAAGGATAACCTTGTTATTGCTTTTATTCTTCACCTACATTACAATATGTCTGAATGAATTCTTCAAATACCCTTTAAATGTCTGTAGAAGAGGTACCAGTCTTTCTGTCATGCCAGCTCTCCTAGTCTTTTTTTTTTTTAATTTACTTAAGCAAACCTTGCTGCCTCCATAATTATGTCACAGTTGCCTAGAATATTCTTCCACCCAGACTTCTATCTTGATTAAGTCTTAGAAACTTAGTTTCCCTTCATAGTTATGTACTCAGCTTTTAGGATCACTCTTAAAATCTTTCTTCAATATGTGAAACATGTTGACAGTAGAACTAAAAACACATACATGTATAATGTAAATACATTAAAAGAAACCAGTAAAGAGCTCTAAAAAGAATTCAAATCTGTAGAGGTCTATAATTTTTATGTTAAAATCTAAAAGAAATACAAGCAAAGAGAAATATATATTTATCATATATATATGAGAAAAATAATGATCTAAGCAAAAGCTTGGAAGTAAACTCAAAATTATATTAAGAAATAATGGAAGTGAGGGGGACCTTAGTATGGATAAGGGGCTTGGAAGAAGGTAATGGGTTAATATAAACAAATAAATACATTTTGGGACAAATTGAACTTCAAGTAAATTTTAAAAGTTTTCCATGCTTTTCCCTGCTTAATTTTTTCCCTGAATGGCTAGCTTTCCTTTGGCAAGAATTGAAAGAACTGTGTTTTCTTCAGTTCATTGGATCATATATCCCATCTATGGGACTCTTTATTTTAGCCATTATTTTTTCTTACCTATTATTTCTATTTCTTATTTTGGTTTCATATCAGTAACATGTTTCCTGATCTCCTTCACTGTGCATATTGTGCCTGTTTAAAATCTAGGTTCTTCTATGTTACTAGTACTTGCCACTGATTGGCATTTATAATCCACTTGTTATTTTACATTTAAAGTGGTGTTTTTTTTCTGCTTTAGCTTATATTCCTTGGGTATAGTGACTATGGAAGGGCCAAAACCTAGAGACTGGTCTGTGTTCCCCTAGGATAGTTCAAGGAGAGACTGAATGAGTTTAAGGGCGGAAAGCCACAAGGACCACGTATCACAGGAAATCGCTCCCATTTCATTCATATCAACTCATCCAGGCATTTTCATGCTCAACACATCAGCTTTATATATTCAGGAAACAGTCTTGATTGTCAAGCATAATGGCAGTCTGGAGGAAGGAGTTGGAAGAAAATCCAAAAGCTGAGATTAATTCTTGTTTTGCAACTCCTGGCCTAAGCGTGAGTTTTGAACTGCCCTCATTTTACCCTCCACCCCCCACATCTACTCAAGTGTTCTTGACCTTGCCAAAATATTTGCAATAAATAATACTTTTTTCCAAAGCAAAGAAGGTGGGGAACAAGATAATTTAAGCCATATTTTAAGCAGAATTTTCCTTCCAGTCTTGCCTGCTACTTTTTTGGATTTCATGTTTTCCTTCAGAAGTTTCTTTGATTGATCTTTGGGGAAGGAGCATGCATATGGGCAAATTCATTATCTTAGCAGCAGCCGTAACTGGATATCTCCAAGATATTTCTCAAAAATTTCTTTTACACACTCTTGTTTTTGTGCATATACATTTCTTGGCAACAGTTAAGGTCTAGCTTAATCAATTATTAGTAATTTTCAAAAACAAAAGAGAGCAGGTCAGATCTGTGCCAATGCCCAGACTTTTTTTCAAAGAACTTTGGGTTTTTTGTTTGTTTTCTTAAGATAGTTGAGCAGAGGAAAAAAGGCTCTTGAAGCCTAACTCATGATATAAAATTTTATTATCAATGTAGAAATAGCACTGGTGAAGCCACGATGTATTATCAGATTAAGGGGTCTTTGTGTACATGTTGCCCTTTTTGGCTTCTGAGATGTAGAGTGACTTGTGTAAGGGATAGTTTTCGAAATGTTGTTTGCAATGATTTTAATAAGAGAATACAAACAAAAATGTCACTTGGAGTTTAGGGAACTTTTTATAGAACAATATATGAGTTATCTTTATAAAATAAAGTTAAAATCATATTGAATATCTTCAAGTTATGTATTTGAGTCTGTTTTGCTTTAGAAAGAATTGAATCAGGGGTGCCTGGCTGGCTCAGTTGATAGAGCATATGATTATGGATTTCAGGGTCATGGGTTCAAGTCCCACCTTGGGTGTAGAGATTACTTAAAAAAGGTAGAAAGAACTGAAACAGGGATATCTGAAGTATACTGTACAATAATCTTAATTATAGAGCAAATTACTGTGTAGGGCTTATTTACATTTTCCTAAAATTTCTCGTTTTGTTTTTTATAAAATAAAGAACTTTAGTCAGTATTTCAGCAACTTTTTTCCAGACTGAATCTCAGGAGAAAATAAGCTAAGGAAATAGGTTCTCCTTTTTGATGTAAAGACCACATAAATCATTGGGAACATGATTTACTCTAAGAGATAGTCTCAAATTTTAGTGTGCATCAGAGTCATCTGGAGAGGTTATTAAAATACAGATCATTAGGCTCTATCCCCTTAATTTAAAAAAAAAAAAACTCTAGCACTTTTTTTTCATCTTCCAAATTTTCCCTCCAAACAATTCTTCTAGGTATATTGCTCCCACAACCTCTACCTAATGGGACTGACCAGTGATGCTCTGGTAAGCCAGGTCTCTGGGACAGCTAGGGCACAAGGTGATTTGTATCCAATTCCAGTATCAGTGGTGTATATATTCCCACCATAGCCAATTTCATGCTACCAAACCTCAGCTTGCAAAATTTCTGAATATTTCATAATCACCTCTTAGGAGCTAAAGCTTTCTCCCACACACCAATACCCCTGTGCTTATGATCCTGCCAGGACTGGCTGTCCTCCAGGCCTGCTGAAAAGATGCCACTCTAGAGCTTAACTTACTGTTTATGTTGATTTCCATTTCCCAAGTCCCACTAGTTCTCCATTCTTGGTTTTATTCTTTGGTTTACAATAGCACAAACTGATGTAATTTCTCAAATATTCACAAATAAGAGAGTCCTTGAATATCTGAAAATGCATCTGTTTCTATGTTAACATGTTCCATAGTTCTTACCACATTTCAAATTTATTTTTTTTCTTTTTCAGAAGTCATTGCACTCAAATAACATTGTAGGTACAGTTTCTTCCCTGGGTACATTTTATATATATATATATATATATATATATATATATTTTATACTTAGTTTCTGAAATTTGATTTAGGGCCTACTCAGAAAATGGAGCTAAGAGACAACTGCAATAATTCAGGCAAGAAATACTGGAGACTGGGTGCACTGTCTGTATTAAGTGTACATATATGGTGAGCAGTCTGATTTCTGGGCATATTTTAAACATGTGGTTGGTTGGCAGGATTTACTTACCAATGGTTGTGGGTTATAATCAAGAGTGAGAGTGTGAGACAAAGACAATGATAAGTCCCAAAGTTTTTATTTGCGCTGAGCAACAGGGTGCTATTCACAGAGATGCGGAACCACAAACCCAGAGGTTTTTGAGAGAAGTCTCAAGTTCAGACTTTGACACGCCATATTTAAGTGTCTTCAGCATATACATAATTTCAAGTCCAAGAATCTCAATGAAATCACATAGGTTTTGAGTGCGTAAAGGAAAGAAGGGATTCAAAAACTGAGCTCTACAAAGCCAATGTTTAACACTCAGTATTTGGAGTTTAGAAAGTGGAGAAAAATCTAGCAGAGGATTACGACAAAGAGTAAGTAGTGGAACAGTACAAATGTCTACAGGTAATGATATTATACAAGGTAAGGGGAGAAACTGTTTCAAGACACACACAGTAATCATAAGGGCCAAATACCCTTGAATTGTCAGGTCATATGAGAACAAAGAATTCATTACACTTAAGGGATTAGAATATAGACCACTCTTTGACAAAATTTTTAATTAATGGTAAATAGAAATATTGGCTCAAGAGAGCTGAAGATGGGAGACGTTACAACATCTTCTGCTGAAGGAAAGAACCAGTAAATAAGAAACTACTCAAAGAAGAGAGATAGCTTAATTGTAGGAACAAAAGCCAGTGCACAGGGTAGAATGCATTTTTGATGAGTGAATTAGTTGATAGGAAGCACTTAAAACAGTCCTTGACAAAAAGTACATCAGCATTAAGTATGTGCTTTTGTGATGTTACTGATCCTCAATCTCATTCTAGATTTTAGTCTCCTTCAGAAGTCTTCCTAATTTACTAGTTTTCCTTTGCTCAACCATATATTCATTGAATCTAATTTTGGTAGCCCCCTTCTTGTTCTTTTTATTGTTACAGGTTTATATATTTTTTTTTTTAAAGATTTTTTATTTATTTATTTGACAGAGAGACACAGCGAGAGAGGGAACACAAGCAGGGGGAGTGGGAGAGGGAGAAGCAGGCTCCCCGCTGAGCAGGGAGCCCCATGTGGGACTCGATCCCAGGACCCTGGGATCATGACCTGAGCTGAAGGCAGTCACTTAACCAACTGAGCCACCCAGGCGCCCTGTTACAGGTTTATATTTAATCTGTTAATTTAATCAGCATTATGTTGGGTGCCGTGGAAGATAGGTTAAAAACATGTGTCCCATGTACCTACCACATCCGGAACCTTCATTAATAAGATACACATACATTGGTTTGGTTTTGGTTGTTTTCCTAATATACATATATAAAATCTAAATCACAGTGAAGTGATTTTTCTAAGGTCATAAAGTTAGTAAATTGTGTAAATGAAAATGCTAAGTTACCGGGGTGCCTGGGTGGCTCAGATGGTTAAGCATCTGCCTTCGGCTCAGGTCATGATCCCAGAGTCCTGGGATCGAGCCCCATATCGGGCTCCTGGCTTGGCGGGGAGCCTGCTTCTCCCTCTCCCTCTGCTCATGCGCTCTCTCTCTCTCTCTCTCTCTCTCTGTGTCTCAAATGAATGAATAAAACTTAAAAAAAAAAGAAAATGCTAAGTTACCTCTGACTCTATATAGAACTACTTTGCAATTAATTGAATAAAGTATGTATAAATAAAGCTGGCAACTGCTCGCATTCCATTTTCTAAATTCTTAGAAACACTTCAAATATTTTAAAATCTATTTTGCATCAGTGCATATCAGATTTGGAAAAAAAATAGAAACATTAGATTTGTCTTAGCTACTAAATCATAGTGAGCAGTCACTGGTCAGAGGACCCCCAAGAGTAAGTATTGTGGTTGCCCTTTAAAAGCAAATAACATGGGGTCAAAGAAAAAAAAAAACAACTTTTTAATGTCCTAGCATTATAATTGAGGGAATCTTTAGTTTTGAGACCTCATTCTTTCTGGTGTATAATTAAACACCTTAGTGGTAAATTTTTCCACAATGTATCATCAATCCTAAGCCCCTAAGGAAAACTGTTGGCTGCTAGGGAACTGCTTAAATACACTCTCAGCTCTAGTTTCCTTCATACTGAAGCAATGCCCCATAGGGTTAAGGAGGTTGAAACTAAAAAAAGTTTATTTTTTTCTCCAAGTTTTCATTTAAATTCCAGTTAGTTAACATACAGTGTAATATTAGTTTTAGGTGTAGAATTTAGTGATTCATCACTTACATACAACACCAGGAGCTCGTAACAGTAAGTGCCCTCCTTAATCCCCACCACCTATTTCACCCATTCCCCATCTGGTCCCCTCTGGTAAGGATCAATTTATTCTCTATAGTTAAGAGTCTATTTCCTGGTTTGCCTCTTTTTATCCCCATGATCATTTGCTTTGTTTCTAAAATTCCACATATGAGTGAAATCAAATGGCATTTGGCTTTTTCTAGCTGACTTATTTCACTTAGCATAATATACTCTAGCTCCATCCATGTCCTTCCACTGACAAGACTTCATTCTTTTTTATGGCTAAGTAATATTCCTCTGTGTGTGTGTGTGTGTGTGTGTGTACGTACACATACCACATTTTCTTTATCCATTTATCAGTCGATGGACATTTGTGCTCTTTCCATGATTTGGCTATTGTTCATAATGCTGCCATAAACATTGGGGTACATGTGTTCCTTGAATCATATTTTTTATCCTTTAGGTAAATGCCTTGTATTGCAATTGCTGGATCATAGAGAAGCTCTATTTTTTACTTTTTGAGGAACGTCCATACTGTTTTCCTGAGTGACTGCCCCAGTTTCATTCCCACCAACAGTATAGGAGGGTTCGCCTTTCTCCATACCCTTATCAACACCTGTTGTTTCCTGTATTGTTAATTTTAGCCTTTCTGACTGGTGTGAGGTGATACCTTATTGTGGTTTTGATTTGTATTTCCCTGATGGTGAGTGATGTTGAACATCTCTTCAGGTGTCTGTTAGCCATCTGTATGTCTTCTTTGGAAAAATGTTTATTCATATCTTCTGTGCATTTTTTAACTGGATTATTTGTTTTGGGAGTATTGAGTTTTATGCATTCTTTGTATATTTTGGATACCAACCCTTTATCAGATATGTTATGTGCAAATATCTCCTTGGGACATAGGTTGCCTCCATAGGTTGCCTTTTAGTTTTGTTGATTGTTTCCTTACTATGCAGAAGCTTTTTATCTAATGAAGTCCCAGTAGTTTATTTTTTGTTTTTATTTCTTTGCCTTAGGAGACATATCTAGTAAGAAGTTGCTGCAGCTGATCTTAAAAAGGTTACTGCCTGTGTTCTCTAGGATTTTGATGGTTTCCTGTCTCACATTTAGGTCTTTCATCCATTTTGAATTTATTTTTGTGTATGGTGTCAGAAAGTGGTCCAGTTTCATTCTGTTGTGTGTTGATGTCCAGTTTTCCCAAAACCAGTGTTGAAGAGACTCTTTTTCCATTGGATATTCTGTCCTGCTTTGTCAAAGATTAATTGACAACATAGTTGTAGTTTCATTTCTGTGTTTTCTATTCAGTTCCATTGGTTTATGTGTTTTTATGCCAGTACCTTACTATCTTGATCACTACAGCTTTGTAATATAACTTCAAGTCTGGAATTGTGATGGCCCAGCTTTGCTTTTCTTTTTCAAGGTTGCTTTGGCTATTTGTGGTCTTTTGTGGTTCCATGCAAATTTTAGGATTGTTTGTTCTAGTTCTGTGAAAAATACTGGTGGTATTTTAATAGGGATTGCATTGAATGTAGATTCCTTAGGGTGGGATAGACATTTTAACAATATTTGATCTTCCAATCCATGAGCACAGACTGTCTTTCCCTTTCTTTGTGTCATCTTCAATGTCTTTCATCAGTGTTTTATAGTTTTCAGAGTACAGATCTTTTATTTCTTTGGTTAGGTTTATTCCTCCGTATCTTATTGTTTTTGATGCAGTTATAAATGGGATCGATTCCTTGCCTTCTCTTTCTGCTGCTTCATTATTGGTGTATAGCAATGCAACAGATTTCTATATGTTGATTTTGTATCCTGAATTTGTGTACCAGTTTTAGCAAATTTTTTTTTGGTTTTTAGGCTTTCTATAGAGAGTATCATGTCATCTGCAAATAGTGAAAGTTTGACTCCTTCCTTTCCAACTTGGATGCCTTTTATTTTTCTTGTCCGGTAGCTGAGGGTAGGACTTCCAGTACTTTGTTAAATAACAGTGGTGAGAGTGGAACTCCCTGTCTTGTTTCTGACTGTAGAGGAAAAGCTCTCAGTTTTTCCCCATTGAGGATGATATTAGCTATGGGTTTTTCACATATGGCCTTTATTATGTTGAGGTATTGTCCCTCTAACCCTACCTTGTTGAGGATTTTTATCAGGAATGAATGTTTTATTTTCTCACTGCTTTTTCTATTGAAAGGATCGTAGGTGTCTTTTCCTTTATTAATGTGATGTATCACATTGATTAATTTCTGAATATTGAACTACCCTTGTAGCCCAGGAATAAATCCCACTTGATCATGATGAATGATTCTTCTAATGTACTCTTGGATTTGCTAGAATTGCATTGAGAATTTTGCATCCCTGCTCATCAGGGATACTGGCCTGTAGTTCTCTTTATTAGCAGAGTCTTTGTCTGGTTTTGCTATCAGGGTAATGCTGGCCTCATAGAATGAATTTGAAAGTTTTTCTTCCATTTCTATTTTTTGGAATAGTTTGAGAATAGGTACTTATTCTTCTTTAAATGTTTGGTAGAATTCACCTGTGAGGCCATCTGGCCCTGGACTTTTGTTTGTTGGGAGGTTTTTGATTACTGATACAATTTCTTTGCTGATTATTGGTCTGTTCGGGTTTTCTATTTCTTCCTGTTTCAGTTTTGGTAGTTTATATATTTCTAGGAATTTACCCATTTCTTCCAGGTTTTTCAATTTGTTGGCATATAGTTTTTCACAATATTATCTTATAATTGTATCTCTATGGTGTTGGTTGCTTTTTCTCCTCTTTTGTGATTTATTTGGGTCCTTTATCTTTTCTTTTTGATAAATCTGGCTAGGGGTTTATCAATTTTATTAATTTTTTCAAAGAACCAGCTCCTGGTTTCATTGATATGTTCTATTTTTTTTAGTTTCTATGTCACTTATTTCTGCTCTAATCTTTATTATTTCCCTTCTTCTGCTGGCTTTAAGCTTCATTTGTTGTTCTTTTTCTAGCTCCTTTAGGTGTAAGGTTAGGTTGAGATTTTTCTTATATCTTGAGTTAGAAATTTTAAAGTTTGCTTTTCAGAGAACTGTTTCTCCATAATCAGCTATTGTGTCCTTTCAGACCCAACTAACAAATCCACTAGTTGTCTCTGCAGAACCTGAACTCAAGGTCAACTGATATGTTCCAGCCTAGGAATAAACAAGACCCTGCATTCCTATACCAGCTCTCAGAACATGCCCTGAGCCCCTTCTCCTTTTCCTAAGATGACCTCCTTATATCAGAGGCTGAATTTTGTCTCATTCTCTTTTTAAGTCTCCACCCCAAAGTGAATATGAGATGTGTGTTATATAATATGGTTACTCGATGCACATGCTCCATATTCCTCATGAATAGTCATACATTTACCTGCTGTTTTCATCCATATGTGTGTAATCTTAACCCCCATGATTATAAAAAAAACTTGTTCAATCCCTGTTTGGGAGGCAGATTTGAGGTTTACTCTCCCGTATCCTTGCTTGGCTGCTTCTCAAACTTTCCTTGCCACATACCTGATGTCTCAGTGACTGGCTTTGCTGTGCATAGGCCGAGGGACTTGGGTTCAATTACAATATTGATTGGCAGTCTCCACATATGGCACTATTTCCCAAAGCAGGAAAGTGATCCACTGAAATTGTTCCTGCTATACACTTGGCATTGTACACAGTTGTCATTTCAGCAAAAGGGCAGAAAAATACAGAAGCTGCTCAATGATTTTGAGAGCACATTTAGTGTTTCTGCCCATCAGAACAGTTTCTAAATTCCTTTCTTCAATTTATTGCATATTGATGAAATACTGTTCTACTAAAAGGCAACCCCCAAATTAAGTCAGTACATATCCAGTCAAAGTATCTGAACTGAAGGATGAGAATGAGGTAATGCCTCCAACTTAAATGTACTTTTTTTGTAATGATTTTATTCAACCTGTTTTAAACATGAGAACATTTGGTTCAAACTATTTAAAAGCTTAGTTATATGTATAGGAGATGGAACACAGTCATGCTTCAAAGACTATGGAATCAGATAAAATTACAGCAAATTTTATAAGTTTCTCAAAGGTCAATAATGACCGGGAAGTTGTAAGAAAAACGGGCAAAACTACAGGGAAAATAACCAGAATTTATAATGACCTTTAAATCAATAAAATTAAAGTCATAAAGTGCTCACTTTTTTGCTTTTCCATATGGGTATCATTTTTAAAAGTTTCAAACAATATATGAAGTGAGAAAGCTCACTAGGGCCAGATCCACAGAACTGGTATTAGAATATTAACAATTTATGCAGAAAAAGCATTGCCAGGAAAACTGCACAGGCAGCCTGGGTGATGGAAGACAAGCACAATTGTATGGACAGACATGACAGGCTTTTAATCCCAGCTTGACCATTATGTGAGTATGAGACTCTGATAAATTCATTTAAATTCTTGGGGACTTAATGTCCTTATCACTATGTAAGAGAATGCTTGTGAGGATTTAATAAGAGACATGTGTAAAAGCCTTTACCACAGTACCTGGAATAAATGGTACTCTCATCAATCCAATAAGAATTTTGTGTGTCACACACACACACGGCCATAGTGGTAATACCTGCCCTGCTTGACCTTTCTAGATCCACCAGTGCTTGTAACAGTAAGTAAATTTTCAATCTTACTATTTATTGTGAGAATTCAAAGGTCAGAGTCTCCAAGCAACCCTGATCATCGTTTGTTGCATTTAAAACATGTATAGCGGAAACAGAAACTTCAGTTCCAAATATCACAAAACTCCAATGCAGTCAGGAAACACCTAATTCAATCAAGAATATACTTTTAAATGCATTTGATATGTTTAAATTAACCTTTGACTTTTTAAAGGAAACATAAAAATAAAGCGGTTTAGTATGTTTTGATATCTTTTCATATGAAATAAAAGCTATAAACCAAAACTATGTGCACTAAAATACTCAGGCCTGAAGAAAATTGTTTCTATTACTCAAATGTTGACAGTTCCTGATCCTGTAAGAAAGGATATCATTGCCACTTGGTATCTGGTTTACAGAGCTTAATAAACTTGCATTTTTGGTAGAATTTTTTGTATCTGCTATAAGACTAAAATCTATTTGTCATCTTAAAATGTGGTTGAGTCTGAGTTACTCATTCTCATTTTTATGCAATGGTAGGACAATGGCAAAACCAGACAGGTCATGCTGTTTAGAGCCAACAAGCACAATCAAATTTGGTCTGAGCTACGTGCCTCCCTGCTAGGTGTCCATGGTGTAGAATAAACCATACCTAGAAAGAAACAGTTTCCATAAAATTAAAGGTTCTGGAATCTTTTGCTTTAAGTTATATTGAATATAATGAACATTTATATGTGTGCATATGTAACCTCATCTATATTATATTGATAGTGTACTATTCTCTCATCAGTATAAAGTGTTAGTATGAAATTAGTATTTTTAAAACATCGAGGTTTGATAACCCACTAATAATCTCACAGAGAGTAAGACCAATAGGATAACCCTGTTAGTAAAATTCTCATTGAGAAAATAAGAGTTTGAAATTACAGCTGCTTCAATTGCATTGTGTTTGTAAATGACAGATTTTACTGGAAGATGTCTGAATTATTACAGAGGTTATCGATGGTGCTTCTATGAATAGTCAACCCAAGTTCAATTTTTATCAATGTTTTCAATAAAATAGCACCAAAACATTTCACCTAATTGAAATATAAAGATTTGCGGTTACATAGCAAGCAAAAATTCACTGATCATAATGTAGTTCGTCTATTTTTCCATCCAAGATTTTATACTTAATTTTTAGATGAGTATGAAACCTGAGCTGATCATTGGAATTTACCTTCCCAGATGTCAGTCTTCTTAAATGAAAAAGGCAGATCTGTAGTCTAAGTTTTTTTTTTTTTTTCAGTTTTGCTATTTATTTTTTCCCCAGCTAAAATTTCCTACTGAAGTAGATGTCCTCCTTTGGTTCCCTGTCTTTCTGCTTAAGTTCATTGCAATAATTACTCCAATCTAAAGAGATGAACACCGACTCTGTCAACATGTTAGCTTCTAGAAGATGGAGACATATCCCCACACCTAGCACAGTGCTAGGCATATAGGAGAAGCTATTTCTGAAGGTTTTCATTTTTTGTGTGGTAAGAACCCTTAATATAAGATCTACCCACTTAACAAATTCTAAGTGTTCAGTACAGTATTGATAATAATATGGATGATGTGCAGATCTCTAGAATTTATTCATTTTGCATAACTGAGACTTTATGCCCACTGACTAAAAACTCCCTATCCCCCCACCCCTCAGCTCCTGGCAACCACCATTCCACGCTCTGCTTCTATGAATTTAAGGGGTTTTTTTTATGTACTACATATAAATGGAATCATGCATTATTTGTCCTTCTGTGACGGACTTATTTCACTTAACATAAGGTCCTAGCAGTACATCCATATGGCAGGATTTTCATTCTTTTTGAAGCCTGAATAATATTCACACACACAGTAAGTATTTGCTTTATATATGTGAGGGCTTTAGTGTTGGGTATATAAATATTTATAATTTTATATCCTCTTGATGAATTGACATTTTATAGTGACCTTTCTCTTGTTACAGTTTTTAGCTTAAAGTCTGTTTTGCTCATAAAAGTACCCCCCGTGTTCTTTTACTAGTTTTTTGGAATATGTTTACCCATCCCTTCACTTTCAACCTCTGTGTCCCTTAAAGCTAAAATGAGTTTCTGTACGCAGCATATTATTGCATATTTTCTATCTATTCAGCCACTCTGTTTTGATGGGAGAATTTAGAACATTTAAAGTAATTATTGATAGGTATGAACTTACTATTGCCATTTAAAAATTTGTTTTCTGGCTGCTGTGTAGTATTTTTTTTTTTCCCCTTTCTTCCTCTCTTCCATTATGATGTGATGATTTTCTATAGTACTAAGCTTTGATTCCTTCATCTTTTGTATATCTAATATAGGTTTTCCTGTTGTGGTTATGAGGCTTACATTAAACATAGTTATAACAGTCTATTTAAGCTAATAAGTTAACCCTTGAGACATAAAAAAAAAACCCAAAAAACAAAACAACAAAAAAAAACTGGTTCTTCAATTTCCTTAACTTTCTGTTGCTCTCTGCACATTAGATAAAATAGCCGTATTTCTGAGTCTTGACAGACTGGTCTCTCATAGGAGATGAACTTTATTGGCCCAGCTTGAGTTCCTGGTTATCTCTCAAATGTTTGTGATAGATCTAAGTCTCCATATTTGTTCTTAGTGGTTCCAGGAGGTTAGGGTGCACCAGGACCCAGCAGTGCCCCACAGCGGAAAGTCATTCAGTACCTAGGTGCCTACTTATTAGAAGCTAGACCCTCGGGCAGCAGCTAGGAAAGTATTAAGCACCTTCCAGGGACAAACTGAGAGATAGGTATTTTGCCTGCCACGTCATTTCGGTGCCTGTCTTTTAGGTGGCAATTAAAAGTTAGGGCACTAGATGTATGTCATAGCTCCTTCCAGGGAAATATTGGTAATTTGGTTTACTGTTAGAGGAAGCAAGAGAAAGAAGCCCAGGAAAGTGCCAGCCAGCTCCCCGCTGATTCCAAAGGGATGGTGGGGGGGAAATCACAGCCAGTCCTTAAGTGCGTGCTAAATAGAAACCAGGCCCTCGGGGGCACTCAGGTACAAGTTTATAAAGCATACAGTTAATACCCTTTCAGTTTTGCTGGCTTCCTTTGCACTGAGCCTAGGGGATATAGCCAAGGTTAATGCTCACACTCTTAAGAACCTGCTTCTTTGTTTGCTATAATCCTCGAGGTCCCCTGGAATGCAAACCCAATTGGCTTTCAGAGCTAGGTGAGGTATTTTGGGGAGACGGGCAGTCTTAAATCTTGATGTGCTAGAAGTGCAGTCCAAACTCTTTACTCCTTAGGGAGAAGCTGGAATTTGAGAATTCTATCCTGATTGTATGGCTCCGTGCCAGGGCTGGGGTTTAGGGCACAAGTGTGACTCAGTTTTTCCTAGGCTTTAGATGTGGATATTTTCTCATTTACCTGATATGATGGGGTCATTCAGCTAGTCTCTGGATTTCTCTGAGTGCCTTGCTTTGTGTGTAGGGGTACATTTGGTGTACACCTGTAGGAGGAGTTAGCTCAGGAACCTCTTAGGTGGCTTAGCAGTGTCTTCCCTTTGCCTTCCCCTAAGGTGTGGGCCTCATCATGATTTTGATTTGCATTCCCACTGATGATTACTGACACTGAGTATAACTGATATACGTGTTATACGTGACCATTTGCATGACTTTTTTTTTTTTTTGCAAAATATCTATTCAAATCTGTAACCCATTTTCTAAACAGATTATTAGTTCTTTTGCTATTGAGTTGCAGGAGTTCCTTTTATATTTTGGAAATTATTCCCTTTCATAATATACGATTTGCATAATTTGCCTCCTATTCCATAAGTTGCATTTTCACCACACGAGAGTGGATGGGTAGTCAAGTAAGTGAATGAATGTGTTAACATATACAATTCTATACTTCTCTTGAACCTTGGCTTTATTAACCCTATTCTCTCCAACTGTTTTCCCAAATACCCCAAAAAGAGACCAAAGATTATTCATTTAAAAGAAGTGAAATATAAGAAAACAGTGAAATATATGTTTTCTGTAGCATTCTTGTGTTAACTTCATCCAATCTCAACTGACCCTTTGGCCAAGATTTTTATTAAGCCACTTTGCCGTGTGTGTGTGTGTGTGTGTGTGTGGTGTGCACAAGCTTAGGAAAAGTTTTTCATCACTGTTAGAGTAAGAGAGTAACAAAATAACGGACTCTTCCCTAAGGCAGATGGTAGCACATTGCCTTAGGGGTTGTTTGCACATATTACACTGACTTTATATTTTAAGCATCTGACATGGTAATTAGTTTTATAAAAATGCCCTTCTTGCGATTCCTTTTCTGATCAATTTGAAATACATTGCTTGCATTTTAAATGACTCTTCAAGTATGGATTAGACTTTTTTTCAGTGTTTGGTTTTTGTTTGGTTCTAACCAATGTCCAGCATTAGTACATATAGACCCTTCAAATCAATTAGGTCTCTAAAAGAACCATAGTCTTTTTTCTGTGATAGAGTGAGAAGAGTCATCTTTTATCACTCAACCTTTTCTAAAGAAAGACACACAGTACAGTAAGGAGGCATTTGTGCCAAGATGATTGACTTTCAGTTCATTAATCTGAGAGCTGGGATATTTTCACACATTCTGAAAGTCTCAGCCTACCTCCTAGCAAATATTTGATAGCAGAAAACTAGCTGTAAGGATTTAGAGTAAGAACTCATTACTGGTGTTAAATACAATAAACTCATTTAACAATATATCATCAAGTGTTAAAAATAATGGAAACAAATGGCACTTGTCAAAACAGTTTTTTAAAAGGATATTTTCTGAACTACTTGCTTCAGGTTTTTTTTTTTTTTTTGGTCGTCATTTTTATAACAAAAAGTAATTCAACAGATCTGGTCAGTCAAATTAGTTTTCCACATCATTAATGTGAACTCTGAAACTTTTACTAAGTTGAATGATAGATTTAGAAGTTCTAAAACTTTTTCAGAGACAAAGATTTTTAAAAATAATTTGATGAATGGCAGGAAAACTTGAATATCCATTTCTTTCCAATTCCTCTTAACCAAAATGACCTTAACGTTCCCCTCAGTTTGACTAAACTTTAGATAGGCTTCTTCCTGACTCTAGGACTCTGACCTCCCTTTCTTAGAACATTTACTTTAGAAAACTTGCTATTGTAAATTCTTTCTTTGTCCTTTGAAATGTAAATCTTTTCCCAGCCTCTTGCCAGTTTCACAACTCAGGAATATCTTTCTCAAGGACCTGGCAGTAAACCCTTTGAAATGTAATCATCAAGAAAGATAAGCCTCTATCTCCCAGTCTCTGTGGGAGGGTGAGAGCCTACCTTCCATAAGGGATGATTAGAAAGCAGAGATAGCCCTTGTCACACTGACCAACCTCCCTCCCCCTGTCCTTCAGTGCTTTTCTATTAATTCACTCCAGCATTTAAAAATCCTCCTGCCTTTTGTTTCAGAGAAATTGAGTTCAGTGCCCCCACATAGTGCAACAGTCTTGACTCTTATTGCAATAATCTTAAATTATATCTTCCTTGCCTGTTTAACCTGTCCCATGCAATTTTTCTTCAACACTTTAAAATTTTATTTATTATATGTATTTGTTAGCTTTTCTACATTTTCTCATTTCCATCTTTTATCTCCTTATTCTTCCTTTTTCCAAGAAAGAAAAATATGGAGTAAGGTAGAGAAATTATAAATGTGAGGACTTCCAAAGAAGTAACTGCATTTCTCCCTCATTAATTGTGAACAATCAGTTAAATATGTTTTCTTCTCAGGTCTACTAAAACTTTGAGATACACATATTTGTATACTGCATAGAATATTCACAAAGAATAAATGTGTACACCTGGGGTTATAAAAGATAATTTTAGGTGATATTTGGATGAGTGTATTTTAATAGTAAAATATTTTAATGCTACTTTATATTTCATATTACACTCTGTTTTTTATTTTATCTTATTATGGGATCTAGCATTGCCACTCCTGGTTATTTATCCAAAGAAAATGGAAAAAAAAAAAAAAAAAACCTTGAAAATTATATGCACCCCTATGTCCATTGCAATACTTATGATAGCCAAGATATGAAAACAACCTAAGTGTGTCCTAATAAATGAAGATGTATATACACAAGCACACACACACACACAACGAAATATTACTCAGCCTTAAAAAAGAATTAAATATTGCCATTTGAAACAACATGAATGGAACTTAAGGGCATTATGCTAAGTGAAAAAATCATAAAATTAATTGACATTTAAAATACATACTTGAGTGGTGCTTGGGTGGCTTCGTCAGTTAAGCATCAGACTCTTGATTTTGGCTCAGGTCATGATCTCAGGGTCTTGAGATCAGCCCCACATGGGGCTCCATGCTGAGTGTGGAGCCTCCTTAAGATTATCTCTCTCCCTCTCCCTCCCCTCCTCACCCCCCCCAGTCACGAGTGTGGGCGCACTCTCTCTCTCCAAAAAATAAATAAAATGAAATAAAATAAAATAAAATACATACTTGAATAACAAATGAGGTGAAGATGTGGCAAGAAGAACTAGCATCTGGGAAACACTGTTCTATCTATGACAAAAGGGTTCTGTGATGGGATTCCTGTGCCACAGGCTTATAAATTCCACTAAAGAACAGGTAGCATTAGGAATTTTTTTTTTAATTAGGAACATTCTTACAATTTGTCTCTGATACTACATCTATTAGATAAATTTAGCTGAGATTTAAATGTTACTGAATATTTCACATCATACATTTATTAAGACCAACTATAGGTGAACAGTACTCTTGGATGTGGAGAGGCAAAAATATAGTTACCCTTGCCTGAAGGTGTCATAATAAAAGGCATTAGAAAACAAAGATGATCAGCAATTAAAACAACAGGTGATAATTGCTACTAGATGTATTAGTACTAGAAGCATTAATGGAATTCCTTGGGAAGATGATGTACTATGACAGAGAATGTTGGGAGATACTTAATAGATGCAGTAAAGTTTAAATACATGTCTTGAAATTTATCAAGAAGAAAAGGAAGACAGACCCAGTTTTTAGTTGTGCCAAGGCAACAAAGATGCAAAAAGAAAAAAGAAAACTAAAAGCAAACAAGAAAACCTACAACAACAAAACTATCATATGTTTGGGGACAACAAAAAGTAAGGAGTTGTTTTCTGGTATGCAGAATGAGATTGGCTACAAAAAAAAAAAAAAATGATCTTAAGTTCTGAAAAGCCTTCTATGCACTTCAAAGTAATTATTTTGAGATTCCTCCATGTTGGTATTGTAACAATAGTACATTCCTTTTTAGTGCCAGATAGTATTCTATGGTATGCATGTCCTACAATGTTTCCATCCATTCACTTTTTGATAGGTGGAAAACACTGTTGCTATTATTTCTGTACAGACATATGCTTACATTTCTCTTGGTAGGTATGTAGAAGTAGAAGACTGGGTCATATAGTAGATATATATTTGTAATATTGATGAACTTAAATTTATTTTTTTTTAAATTTCATCCCACCACCTTTATTTAATAAACTTTAATTACCCATACACTGGGACATTCAAATTTTCCTTCAGCTTACTGATGTTCTGCTCTATTTATTTGTATTCATTTTTTTCTCTGTATGTTTCATTTTGGATAGTTCGAATTGCCGGATCTTCGGATTTTCCCATCTGTTTTGCTGCAAAGTTAGCCTTCTGTTAATTCCATCCAGTGAATTTTTCAACTCATGGTAAATTTCATCTTTGGAGTTATAATTCAGGTTTTTCTCATATCTTCCATGTTTCTATTTCTGAATATATGGAATACAGTTACAATATTTTTTAATGTACTTGTCTTCTAATTCTAACATCCGTGTCAGTTCTGGATTGGTTTCAATGCTTGATTTTTCTTTTCATTATGGATTGTATTTTTCTGCATCTTTGCATGCCTTACAATTTTATATTAAATGGCAAACATTATAAACTTCACCTTGTTGGGTACTGGTTACTATTTTATTCCTATAAACACTAATGAACTTTGTTCTGGAATGCAATTAAGTTACTTACAACAACTTTGAATCTCTAGGATCTTGTTTTAAACATTATTAGGTGGGACCAGAGTAGTTCTCACTGTAGAGCTAATTGTCCCCCACTATTTAAGCAAGACCCTTCTGTGTATTCTGTGTGATATCTCATGAATTATGAAGTCCAGTCTAAATGGTGGGAATAGGCACTATTTCCAGTCCTGTGTGAGCCTAAGTACTGTTCCCTCTAATTCTTTGGAGTAGTTCTTCCCCTGGCTCTGGGTGGTTTTCTGACATGTACACACTGACCAGACCTCTGCTGCACACTTGAGGGGGGCCCTTTGGTGTGCTCTGGGGACAGTTCTCTGCCCTCCAATACTCCAGGCAGTCGCTGGGACTATTAACTTGATGTCCCAACTTCATGAGTGGGCCATTTTCTGCCTGGTTTCTTCATCCCTGAATTGGGAATCTCATCAACTATAAAGGGCAAACTGAGGAGAAACAGAAACAGGGCAGTAAATTAGTAACCATGAGGGGAAAAAATGAAGAAACAAAAGAAAATGAATTGAAGAGGATAGCTTAATTGTAAGATCATCCTTTCTGAGTCTTGCAAACTATGGTCTGGGCAAGGCTAGAGGGCTTGTTCTTCAAGCACAGAGTATTTTGAAACCTATAAATTACTCAATTCTTGCATTCTTTGCTTTTTGCCTGATATCTTTTTACCTGCTCCCGTTAGTTCTTCACTAATTTTTCTGCCTCATTTTATTTCTGTTTATTCAGTTCCTGCTGGTTCTTAATCTGTATTATTCCATTGTACTCCCCACCCCAGTACTGTCCATCACTCAGTGTAAATATCTGAATCAGCTCATCTAAATTACAATTGAGGACAATTATAATCTAACCATCATTTAGAATAAGCCTATCTAAATGTTAAATGGCATATATATAGAATAAAATACATGTTACAACAATTAACTTTAGTAATACCAGTCTTGCTAGTTAATTATGTGAAGCAGGAACTTATGTATAAAAGCCTTAAAATTCAAAAATTTCTAACAAACTAAATGTGTATTAAAAAAAATTCATCTAAAAGTTTTCATTAGTGTTTTTCTATCAAAAAGGAAAAACACGAATACAAATCTATTCTCAGGGCTATTTCTATTTTTGTCTTCCTTGTAACTTTGATTTTGCATTATCTCAAAATTATTGAACCTAGAAACCTCGGATAACTGGCAAATTTTATAAAATTTGACAAAACCATATCATACAGGTAGTTTTTTTCAAAACCTATATAAAAGAATAACTTTAAATGACCATTAGTAAAAATAATTTAACAAAATACCACTAGTGAATTTAACAACTGCCTTCAATGACATTTAATTATTTAATTTCTTATTTATGCTTGGATATTGCTGAAAAGAAAGAGTATTAGTATCTCCATTATGGGGAGTATGCCATCCAATGACAATTTATAAGTAGAGAATCACGTGACTCAATAGGCATAGGAATATCTTCTTTAGCAAACTGGATTATGGTTTCTATCCTTCCAATCTTAGACAAGAGAGATTATACAGCAAACCCTATTCGATGAAATAGAAGTCCTTGCTGTGTGATACTTCTCTGAATTCTTAGGTTTATTCTCTGGGAACTAGAAGGACAATCTTTCTTTTACTCCAGCCCAAGCCACACACACTTCCAAGGAGTATCAGACACTAACACTTTTGTTGCCAGCTTGGTTTTGAAATATTAAAATTTTTTCCCAACTCCCTATCCAGTTCATCTTTCTTTTTTTAAATTAATTGATTAATTAGAGAGAGAGAGAGATGAGCAGGGGGAGGAGCAGAGGAAGAGGGAGAGAATCTTCAAAAGACTCTGCGCTGAGCATGGGGCTTGAACTCACAACCCAAGAGATCACGACCTGAGCTGAAACCAAGAGTTGGACTCTTTACCAACTGAGCCACCTGGGCATCTCTGGTTCAACTTTCTTAAGACTATATTCTCAGTGGATTTTTAATCAATTTATAACTAACAAATCATTGCAGACTACCTTAAAGGAAAGTAATAATTAGTAATTAGGTTTCTTGTTATGAAATAACTTAATCATATAAAATTCAGAATAAATGTTCTCAATTTTCTTGAATATATAAAAAAATGTTCAACATATGCTGATATTTACATAGGATTGGTAGAAGAAACAGTATTTGTAAATGACTGTGTGAGGCATTATGCTTATTCTTTTTTTTTTTTTTTTAAAGATTTTATTTATTTATTTGAGAGAGAGAGAATGAGAGACAGAGAGCATGAGGGGGAGGACGGTCAGAGGGAGAAGCAGACTTCCTGCCGAGCAGGGAGCCCGATGCGGGACTCGATCCCGGGACTCCAGGATCATGACCTGAGCCGAAGGCAGTCGCTTAACCAACTGAGCCACCCAGGCGCCCCCATTATGCTTATTCTTTATGTAGATCTCCACTAAAATGTTCAACGCATTTTCAAGGTATGTTAACCAAATAGAAAGTAAGTACAATAGAAAATACAATTGAAATTCATGGGTAAAATCTTCAGTTTTGAAAAGAGAGTTACATATGTTAGAATTCCCTTAGGCTACTTCTACTGTCAGCCAGCTTTTATGCAGCAGATGGATCATACAGACACTGACAGTGGAATTCTGCCACTGAATTTCTGACAAACTATTCATAAAGGAAGACTTCATCATTAGACATTTGTGCCTTCAATTTAGGAGAAGAAAACATTGTACATCAAGATTATTGTGCAGTACAATTAAGATGATTGAATAAATCTTATTAACTTCTTAACCTTTTAATTTTGTGGGCACTGAGGAGTATGTACAAGTGCGGAAAATGTCTAGCAACACCAATTGCTATGTGATCATATTTGCTGAGTGTGAAAGGTGTATTTATTTCAACTTTATCTTTCCTTTTTATTCTTTTTTTTTTAAAGATTTTATTTATTTATTTGACAGAGAGAGAGACAGCAAGAGCAGGAACACAAGCAGGGGGATAGGAGAGGGAGAAACAGACTTCCCGCCAAGCAGGGAGCCTGATGCACCCGATACGGGACTCGATCCCAGGACCCTGGGATCATGACCAGAGCCAAAAGCAGAAGCTTAACGACTGAGCCACCCAGGTGCCCGTCCTTTTTATTCTTGAACCAGAGTTTCCTTTTCTCTAAGACTGCATTTTCCCTAAAGTTAAATTCCCTAAATATTTGCAATTATCTTTAAGAAAATCTTAATTGTGATGAATATACAAACTGAACAGAGAAAAATCTTTGTAGTTTTAAAATATGACACTTTTTAATAATTGTTATTAACTTGAGAGAAAAGATCAAAAAACAATAATAGATGAAAAATTTATTTCCTTTAACCTCATCGTCCTTTCCATATTGACAATTTAGTCTTTTAGTCAGTCCAACCTCCAGAATGTCAGTATCATATTTAACAACCCCCACCAAGTTCTCTTCCTCCCAGGCAGAACTGACATCTCTATATTTACACACAGATTCTTTTTTTTTTTTTTTTTATGGTTGTTATGCTTTCTGCTAAACCTTATAAACTAATTTATGTTAAGATGATTTGTAGCTGAAAAAGGACTGAATAAGATCTCCTACCCAGGTTAAATGATTTTATTTCAGGGATGTCTTCTGCATATTACACTAAAGCATATTATACTAAACTATACTAACTATACCTTATTATACTAAAGGAAATGGTGGACTTATGAAGTAAATACTGTATAATATAAAGGACAATTAGAAAAGGCAGAAATTACTTAGTTTTGATGCTTCAACAATGAGTTTGTTATTTAATATTAAAAAAACACAAATTATCTACCACAAATTCTCTAGATGTCAGTTTTCTATATGTAAAATTTGGCAAGATAGTCACCTTGGAATAAAGTGACTTTAGCATTTCTACAAAACCAACTACAAGTCTTAACTAAAAATTGTTCAAATCAATTTGGCAGTGAAGCATGAAAAAATAACTATGAATTTAATTTCTTCTTCCTCTAGCAAATAAAAATCTTACAAACCTATGTGGAATTGAGATGATAAATTAAAAATACCTACATTCAAAATTATTGAGATTTTGGGGGATTTAGTATCACTGTATTTTTGCTCATATATTATGTATTTTATCTATACTATACAATTAACCCCTATACCAATTATTTTAATTCATTTTGGCAGAGAGGGAGAGAATCTCAAGCAGACTCTCTGGGGCTCAGTCTCACAACCCTGAGATCATGATCTGAGCTGAAATCAAGAATTGGACACGACCGACTGAGCCACCAGGTACCCCTCCAAATGCCAATATTCTACCTAGGAACTGCTCTCAAGATTTTGAATTTCAGAAATTGTCTTTTCCTCATTAAGTTATGACCTATTTTCTTGATATTGTTTCTCTGAACCCATAGGACACCGTCTATGGCTGGGAATGAATTTGCTCTTTTTCTCACTGTTCCCTATGATTTGGAGCCTGCTTCCTTTTTTATTTTTGTATTCACTTGCTTCTCTGAACCTAGCATCTTCAATTGTTCCAGATAACAACTTCTACCTTGTAGCTCAAAGTTCCTTTAAACTCTATCCCTAAAGAGCTTCAGATGATATATTCCTGAATCAAGGATGGATCTGTCTAGCCAAAGATTGGAATTAAAAAACTCTTGGGCTTTGAACCTTCATAATTGTCATGAATTACATAACCCTGATGAAACGTAATTTAGGTGTTACCTTTTAGAGACACATGCTCTGAACTTGCCCCACATCCCTACACACCTATTAATTCAGTCAAGTTATGTAAGTAAGCTCATATAAGGTAAATAAATCAAGTCTCTGTATTTCCTGTTCACTGATCTTCCCAGTAACATTGTTTCTCATTAGTTTAAGTTATTCATCCTAAAAAAAGAAAAAAATGTATCAGAATGAGAGTATATTCTGATAAAGATCTCAGGAGAATCAGAGAAAGTTTCTGATAAAGGCTAAGATTTGACTATACTGAAACATGAAAGTATAGAAAACTGGAAATAGGGTACATGCAATTCTTGCTATGCTTAACTAGATAAAGTTTTATTTTGATCAAGTCACATATTATTTTTATTTTAAAAAAAAACCTTGATCTAATAGCAGAAGCAGTTCACTCTCACAAAAAAATAAAGTGCAAATGGAAATATTCTAAGTAAATATATCAAAAAAAGATACCTCTCATCATTTATTCTGATTCGCAAGATAATTTCCTGGTTATCTTATGTACTTATGTATAGAAATTAATAAATATTATCTAAGATTATGTTTTGACAGGAAATTTTTAAGATGCCTTTTATGTGATCACCAATAGCAAGGCTATTATATATTCCCCATGATTATATTTTAATCTATTATTCAAAAGCTTCACATTGTTTTCTCCCCACATGAACCCATTAACTTCTCTTTCATAACTGCATTATAGAAACAAGAGGGATACAGGCAGAAGTAGGTGACTAAGAGTCCCCTGGGAGAAAGGAATATCTTTTTCAGTTCACTGAAGTTTTCTAATTCTAGAATTGATTTCACATTTTAAAGTTCACCTGAAATCAAGCAGAACCAAAACAATTTACAAATATAGAAGCCTAAATATTTCCAAACAAGATCTATTTGCTTTGTACATGTAAGCATTCATCCAATTATTCTATCAACACAGCTTATATACAATACCTGACAAATGCTCTTGTTTTTATATAAAATGATTTTATTTTGCCTAAAAACACATTAGATTATTATGCTTTATACTGCATGTAAATAAGTTAAGAGAAATAAAGACAATCATTGTTATAACAGATAAATGCAGTATTTACACAGTATCTTCTACTGGCCTTGCCCTGTATTATCACTTACGATTACAGTATCTAGAAGAATAGCCAATATCCTTAATGAAAGTTCCATCTGCTTCTACAGTTTTTTCTTTAATGTTCTCAATTTATCAAAACAGAGCTGAATTCCTCAATCTCAAATTCATTTTAAAGTCCCCCTTTCCCTTTGGTACAGATTACACCCGGTTCTCCAGTGGGTTGCAGGCAGAGCATTGCTCTTTTAGTCCCTTTCTCTTTTCTGGGTTTACTGTGCTGAGGCTGTGGCTGGGAAAGAAGAAAGAGGTGTTTTCTCAGTTGACTACCATTGGTGAGCTCCCTGCCCTCTCCCACAGTGGTCATGATTGCTCCTCATCTTGGCATCTCCTCTCCAACACATGGTTCTCATTTGGGCCAAGCTAATTTAATTTTCAACCATTTTGAGCAGGACCCACTTAAAAAGGAAAATTGTATTACCCTTGTCATATGAAATGGGGTTATTTTCTCTCAGCTCTTTCATACTCTCTTTGCTCCATCCCCATGTCCCAGCAGTAGCAGATACCTATTAGTCCTGTGGCTCACTAGAATTTATCCAAAGATATATATAAGTTTTGATTTAATGAAGGAGGTTAAGTGTCCGTCAAATCCTCTTGGAAGGAATAAGAAGGAACTTATTGCATCCACTCACAAATTCTTTTTCTCCAAAACACTACCTCATCTACTCTCTTTTCCACTCCTCCCTTTTGTTGAGTGAAGTGGCGCGTTTAATCAAGCCCTTCCAAGTCATAGCTTGACTCTCAGCTGTTAGTGCTTTGAACATCGATTGTGGAACTACTTAACATACTGCCAGTTTTCAACTAAAATAGGTGGTAGGTATTATGGTGATATCACTATCCAGGTCAACTAATAGCAAGGTAAAATTAGTAGTGGTCCAACTGGACTACATGATATTTGAAAGTACTGATCCCACTGTAATACTTCTCCTACCTACAGCTGCATGTGCAATTTGGACAAACTATATACTGAAAAATGTTTGAGAGAAGACAGTGGTTTTGGAATAATTTTTGAAGCCATATTTGACTAGTGAAACATTCGTGCATTGATATCATGCTTTATTGTCCAGTGAGTTTTTTTTTGAATGGTAGGCCCATAAAATTCTAAACAGATTTAAAATTCACAAAAAAAAAAAATATGAGATTAAGAGAAATTTCCTAAGTACAAAATAACAAGTAGGATGGAGCATTTTGCAAAGAAATTTAAAAAAAGAGAGTAAAATGAGCTCTCATTCATTTGTAGTTGTTAGATAGCTTTTAAGAATGGAATGAACTTAATCATTTCAACAGATGTAGAAAACACTGGACAAATATCCAACACCCCATCATGGTAAAACACTCAACAATCTAATCAATAACTTTCTCAAACTGATAATGGGCATCTGTGAAAAACTCATAGCTTACATCATGCTAAATGGCAAATAACTGGAAAGCTTTCTCCCTAAGATCAGGAAAAAGACAAGAATGTTTAGTCTCCCCACTTATGTTCAACACTGTGCCGTAATCAGCGCAAAAAGGCAAGAAAATGAAACAAAAGTCAATTGGACTGAAAGAGACAATTAAACATCTCTAGGGATACCTGGGGAGCTCAGTCAGTTAAGCATCTGCCTTCAGCTCAGGTCATGATCCCAGGGTCCTGGGATTGAGTCTCGCATTGGGTTTCCTGCTTGGCGGGGAGCCTGCTTCTCCCTCTACCTGCATTTCCCCCTTGCTTGTGCTCCCACTCTCTCTCTCCCTCTCTGACAGAATCTTAAAAAATAATAAAAATAAAAAAATAAACATTTTTATTTGAAGATTACATCATCTTTTTTTATAGAAAATATTCCCTAAGAAACTAACAGAACTAGGGTGCCTGAGTGGCTCAGTTGGTTAAGCGACTGCCTTCAGCTCAGGTCATGATCCTGGAGTCCCGGGATCGAGTCCCGCATCGGGCTCCCTGCTCAGCAGGAAGTCTGCTTGTCCCTCTGACGCTCCCCCATCTCATGCTCTCTCTGTCTCTATCTCATTCTCTCTCTCAAATAAATAAATAAAATCTTAAAAAAAAAAAAAAGAAACTAATAGAACTAATCAATGCAGCAAAGTTGCAATGCATAGAATAATACACACAAAAAATAGTTTTTCTAGTAGAAATAACCAAAAATGAAATTTAAGGATTTATAAAAGCATTTTAAAAAATTAAATATTGAGGAATAACTTTAACTAAAGTGAAATTTTTATTTACTGAAAATAAAAAATATAGTTGAAAGGAATTAAAGATCTAAATAAATGGAAAGTCAGCCCATGACCATAGATTGTAAGACTTATATTGTTAACATAGAAATACTCCCCAGATTTATCTATAGATTCATTGCAATACCTAACAAAATACAAGGTAGATCTTATGAAGAAACTGACAAGCTGATCCTAAACTTCATATGGAAATACAAGGATTCAGAACAGTCACAATTTTGAAAAAGAACAAAATTCAAAGACTACACTCCCTAATTTCAAAACTTACATAGTAACAATCATTTTTCTAAATAAACACACACACACACAAATATACTTAATAAATTATTAAGACAGTATGGTAATGGCATATGGCTAAACATACAGATCAATATAGTTGAGCATTTCCAAATATGCCCTTATATTTATTGTCAATTAATTTTGAACAAGGATGTTCAGGACATGAATGATGGAAAGAATGGTCTTTTCAAAAATGGTACCGGGTTAACTATTTACCCACATAGAAAATAATGAAGTAGCAACCATACCTCAAACCACATACACACAAATTCAAAATTATAGGCATAAATGTAAGAACTAAAATATATAAATCTCAGAAGAAAATATTGGAATAAATCCCTGTAACTCTGGGTTAGGCAAAGCTTTCTTAGATATGATATCCAAGGCCTAAGCAATGAAAAAATAAATATATTGGAATTGTTCAAAATCAAAAACATATCCTTCAAAGACCATCATCAAAAATATAAGAAGAAAATGCATAAAATGGGGAAATTGTCTGAAAATAATATATGTGTTAAGGGACTTGCATTTAGAATAAAAGATTTATAATTCAATAAAGACAAACAATTCAGTTAAAAAGTGTTATTTGTGGACAAGTGGGAAAAAGAGCTAAAAAGGCATTTCTCCTATGAAGATACACGACTGACAAATAATATGAAAAAAAAACTCAATACTTTTACTGAGAGGAACATGCAAATTAAAACCACAATGAGATACCACTTTAGACACATTAGAATGACTATACTTAAAACCATATTAACAAGTGTTGATGAGGTTGTGGAGATACTGGAACCCTCATGCTCTACTGGTGGACATATAAAATGATGTAGTCACCTTGAAGAATAATCTAACAGTTTCTTAAAATTTTAACACAGAGTGTTCCTGTGACCTAGGAGTTACTAGATGCTTACCTCAGGGTTATGAAAACATGTGTTCACATAAAAACTTGTACCTCCAGAGATGTTTATAAGAGCATTATCTATAATCGTCCCAGAGAGAAAACAATCTAAATGCCATCAACTGATGAATGGGTGAAAAGGTAGTATATCCCAAGGAATATTATTTGGCAATAAAACAAAATGGAGCACTGATACATGCTACAACATAGATAAACCTTGAAAACATAATACTAAGTGAAAGAAGCCAATCATAAATCACACATCGTGTTGTTCCATGTATATACATGTTCAGAATAGGAAAATCTATAGGTATCCAAAGTAGATTTGTGGTTGTCTGGGCAGGATGGGAGTAAGGAGTTGTGAAGTGGCAAGGGGAAAAGGGGAATAGGGATGATGAGGGTAAGAATGTTTTAAAAGGAGACTCTAGTGAGGTTTGAACAACTCAGTGAGCATCCAGTAAATATTAGACAATTAAATCAAGTGAACTGAAAGTTATAGGCATTATTCTCAGTAAAACGTTAAAATAATTAAAAGAATATAATAATAATAATAATTAATTATAATGATGAAACTGCCTGCATTTCCAGTAAGGCACTGAGAATGCATCAGTCAATCGATGATTAAGGGTGAGAACAAATTACTGGTGACCATATTCCCACTACTGAAAATGTCTTGCTAAATTTACTATAATTAGCCTGCCTTGTAAAGATGTAATCAAAACATGGTTTTCGTGTGCCAGAACAGAAAATATTTTAAAAGACAGCTAGGTTGAGTTTCTAGTTACGCATGTAAGTTAAGCCTGAAAGTCACTACTCTTACCTAATAACACCTAAAAAGCTAAACAGACTAAAGAATCGACCACTCTCCTTTCCATAAGAAAGGAGAGGACGAGGGCCGACTGCTGTCCATAAGATGGGAGACAGAAGAGGAAGTTCAGAGAGTCATGGCTTACTAGATCCTCTAGAGGTGCACAAGCAGAAACTTCCACAGGAACCAGCACTAGGGCAAGGAAACCTCAACTGGAGCTGACAAATTTCTGAAGGCTCAGTATGGACAAGTCTGAGAGTACATCGTGTCTGAATATCCAAAAAAAAAAAAAAAAAATTATAAGGCATATCAAAAGGGAAAAAAATAATTGAGAGAGACAGAGCACACCTCAGAAACAGACATGGCATGGCGTTGGAATTAGAAGACTGAGAATTTAAAACAACTATGATTACTATACTAAGAGCTCTGATGGATAGACAACATGCAAGAACAGATGGACAATGTAAGTAGAGATGGAAATCCTAAGAAAGAACAAAAAGAAATGCCAGAGATTAAAAAAACAAATGAACACTGCGGCAGAAATAAAGAATGCTTCTGATGGGTACATTAATAGACTGGACAAAGCTGAGAAAAGAAACTCTGAGCTAAAGGATATATCAACAGAATTCTAGGAAACTGAAAGCAAAGAGAACAAAGACTGAAAAAACAAACAAGCAAGCAGAATATCCAGGGAGCATGGGACAACTAAGGTATTACTTATGCCATAACAGATGTAATAGGACTACCAGAAGGAGAACAACAACAAAATATTTGAAACAATAAAGACTGAGAATTTTCCCAGCTTTAATGTCAGACACCAAATCAGGTCCAGGAAGCTTAGAGAAAACCAAAATGACAAAGAAAAAATAAAACGTAAATTAAAAAAAAATAAATAACTACAATACCTATGCATATCATTTTCAAATTACAGAATATCAAAGATAAAGAAAATTCCTGAAAGAAACTAAAGTTAAACATCTTACATAGAGAGAAAAAAGAACTACCTCTGATTGCTCCTCAGAAACCATGCAAGCAAGAAGAGTATGGAGTGAAATATTTAAAATAAAACAAATCCTAGAATTCTTTAACCTGTGAAATTATCCTCCAAAAGTGAGAGACCGACCTACAGAGACCTTCTGAGACTAACAATAATTGAGGGAATTTGTTGTCAGCAGACCTCCCATGTAAGAAATGTTAAAATCTCTTTAGAGAGTTGGAAAATAATATAGAACAGAAATTCAGATCTATATGTGGAAAGGAGGAACATTGAAGAAGTAACAAGTGAAGGCAAAACCAAAACTTATTTTTCTAACTTAAGTGTCAAACTATTTGAGTCAAAAACTAATAAGATTTTGAAGTGAAATAAATGAATCCACTATCATAGTCGGAGAATTCAATAGCCCTCTGTCAGAAATGGACAGATTCAGGAGGCAGAAAATTAACAAGGACACAGTTGAGCTCCACAACACCATCCATCAACTGGATATAATGGACATCATTAGACTTTATCCAACAAAAAATGGACCTTCTTCTCAAACTCACATGGAACTTTCACCAAGATAGACCACATTCTGGGCCATAAGACACATCTTAACGAATTTGAAAAAATAGAAAACATATACATTGTGTGCTTTTAGACCACAATGGAATTAAATTAAAAATTAATAACAGAATGATAACTAGGAAATCTCCAAATATGTGGAGATTAAATACATTTCTAAATAACACATAAATTAAAGAAAAAAATCTCAAGTGAAATTTAAAAATACTTTGTACTAAATAAAAATAATAACACAACTTATCCAAATTTGTGGGATGCAGTCAAAGCAGGGACATTTATAGCATTGCAATTTTACATTAGAAAAGAAGAAAGATCTAAAATCAATCAACTAACTTTACATCTTAGGAAACTAGAAAAAAAAATCCAAGAAGAAAATAAATAGAAATCAATGAAATTGAAAGCAATAAATCAATGAAGAAAAATGAATGGAAACAAAAGCTGGTTCTTAAAATGATCAGTAAAATTAATAAGCCTCTATCTAGGTTAACTAAGAAAAAAAAGAAAAGTCATAAATTACTAACATCATAAATAAAAGTGGCGTTATCACTACAGATCATATGGACATTAGAAGAATGATAAAATAACATTATGAACAACTCTATGTCCACAAATGTGACAAACTAGATGAACTAGAAATCTGTGAAAATCACAATCTGCCAAAACCCACACAAGAATACGCAATCTGAAGAGGGCCATAACTATTAAAGAAATTGAATCAGTAATTAATAACCTTCCAAACAGAAAGCCCAGATGGGCTCATTGTGAATTCCCCCAAATATTTAAGAAAGAAATATCAGTTCTATACAATCTTTTTCAGAGGATAGAAGCAGAGAGAATATTTCCTAATTAATTCTATGAGGGCAGCTTTACCCTAATACAAAAATCATACACAAACATTACAAGAACAGTACAGGGCAAAATCTCTCATAAGCATAGATGTAAAAATCTTCAACAAAATAGCCAACCAAATGCAGTAAGGTATAAAAATAATTTTATACTGCAACCAAGTGGAATTTATCCCAGGTATGCAAGACTGGTTCAACATTTAAAAATCAATTATTCCATAACATCAAGAGGCTACAAACAAAAAATTACATGATCATATCAATAGATGCAGCAAAAGGCATTTGACAAAACCCGTCAAGCTAGGGATAGAGGGAAACTTAATCAACTTGAGAAGGAGTATCTATAAGAATCTTACAGTTAATACTATACTTGGTAGTGAGAAACTCCAAGCTTTCCTACTAAGATCAGAAACAAGGCAAGGGTGTTCACTCTTAAATCAGTCTTTTTCAAAGTCATACTGGGAAGATCTAGCTAAAGCAGTAAGAAAAGATATACAAGAGAAGCAGATTGGGAAGAAAGAAACACCATTTCCTAGTTTGCAGATGACATGATCATCTACATAGAAAATCTGAAGGAATGGACCAAAAAAATGTCTGGTGATAATAAGCAAGTATAGCAAGTTTGCAGGATACAAAGTTAATATACAAGAGTCAATCACTTTCCTATACATCAGCAAGGAACAACTGAAATTTGAAATAAAACATAATGTCATTTACATTAGCATCAAAAATATTTGAAATACATGGGAATACATCTAATAAAACATATATATAAGAACTATATCAGGAAAACTACACATCTCTGGTGAAGGAAATCAAAGAAGTAAATGATATTCCATGTGCATGGATAGGAAAACTCAATATTATCAAAATGTCATTTATTCCCAACTTGATCTATACATTCAATGCAATCCCATTCAAAATCCTAGAAAATTATTTTTGTGGATATCAACAATTGATTATAAAATCTATATCCAGAGGCAAAAGAGCCAGAATAGTCAAAATATTATTGAAATAAAACCACCAAATCAGAGAACTAACACCCTCAAGAGTTAACTATAAAGCTACCATAATCAAGACAGTGTGGCATAGTGAAAGAATAGAAAAAAGGATCATTGTAACAGAATAGAAAGCCCATAAATGGACCCAAATAAATCTAGTTAACTAATCTTTAAGAAAAGGAAGAAAGGCAATACAATGGAGCAAAGAGGCTTTTCAGCAAATGGTGTTGGAACAACTGGACATCTTATTTCAAAAGGATGAATCTAGATACAGACTTTACACTTTTCACAAAAATTAACACAATATGGATCACAGACTTACATGTAGAAGGCAAAACTGTAAAAGTCCTAGAAGAGAACATAGAAGAAAACCTAAATGGCCTTGGGTATAGTGATAACATTTTAGATACAACACCAAAGGCACAATCCATAAAATAATTGATAAGCTGGACTTCATTAAAACTAAAAACTTCTGTTACCCAAAAGGCAATGTGAAGAGAATGAGAAATAAATTCACAGATTGGGAGAACATTTGTTAAAAGATACATCTAAGGACTGTTATCCAAAATAAGGCTATCTAAGGACAAAGAACTCTTAAAATCCAACAATAAGAAACAACTGGACTAAAAAAAATAGGCCTCATCAAAGAAGATACTCAGATGGTAAATAAACATTAAAAGATGCTTCACATGAATTGTCATTCAGAAAATGGAAGTTAAAACTATAAGATACCATTCCACACCCATCAGAACGACTCCTATCTGGACCACATGCAAAACTATATAGCCACTTTGGAAGACAGTTGACACTTTTTTATAAAACTAGACATATTCTTACAGTATGACCTCACAATCAAATTCTTTGGTATTGACCCAAAGGATCTGAAAACATGTCCAAACAAAAAAATGCACATGGATATTTATAGCAGCTTTATTCATAACAGCCAAAACTTGGAAGCAACCAAGATACCATTCAGTAGGTGAATGGATAAACAGTGGTACATCATACAATGGAATAGTATTTGGCACTAAAAATGAATGAACCATCAAACCATGAGAAGATATAGAAGAATTTCAAAAGTGAAAGAGTCAATCTGACAATGTTGCATACTGTTTAATTCCCACTATAGGACACTCTGGAAAAGGCAAAACTGTAGACAGGAAAATGATCACAGATTGTTAGGGGCCAGTAAAATGGGGGAATAAAGAGATGGAACACAGAGGCTTTGTCAGGCAGTGAAACCACTACATATAATAATGTATTGGTCGATACATGTCATTATACATTTTTTTAAATTTTATTTATTTTTTATTTTTATTTTTTTTAAAGATTTATTTGAGAGAGCGAGAATGAGAGAGAGAGAGAGAGAGAGAGTACATGAGAGGGGGGAGGGTCAGAGGGAGAAGCTGACTCCCCGCTGAGCAGGGAGCCCGATGCGGGACTCGATCCAGGGACTCCAGGATCATGACCTGAGCCGAAGGCAGTCGCTTAACCAACTGAGCCACCCAGGCGCCCCTATACATTTTTTTAAACCCATGGAACGTACAACACCAAAAGTGAACCCTAATGTAAACTATGAACTTTGAACGATTATAAGTCAATTTAGATTTGTTAATTTTAACAAATATACCACTCTGATGAGTGATGCTGTTAATGGAGAAGGCTGTCCATGCATTGGGACAGAGGTTGTATATAAACTCTCTGTATCTTACCTTCCATTTGCTTTGATTTGATCTAAAAAAAATAAACTCTTAATTAAACAAAGAAAAAAAGTAGACTGAATGCTGAATGTGCCTTTCCATTTAAAGGCATAATATCTGAGAATGATTGATTAGAAGGGGTAAAATCTAAAATTAGAAGTTGCTTGCTCAACTTCTGGTAGGGTGTCTTGGGACATAAGTACAATTTGAGTAAAGTAGATTTGGGTTGATATACAAAACTCGTCAGGATGCCAGGTATCTGGCTCAACATCCATTCTGGAATAGCACTGTGAAATTCCCAAAATTGAAACTCAGACTTTAAAATATGAAGAGTATGAAGATGCAGTGGTAGAAGGAACTCAGATGTAGATTAAGTCACAAGTTAGAATGTGTGACTAGAGAAAATATTCTGTGGTCCTTGAATTTACCTGAATGTATAATTAGAATAGATATATGAACTGGGCATTTTGGCCTTACCCTTTTTACAAGGAATAACTAACCCCACTCCTCCAGTTTTAACTACCCATCATAAATAGGAATCTTTTGAATAACCCAATATTTCTTAAGTAGTCAATTTTAAGCAATATTTAAACAATGCATAATTGGTACAAAACTAATGTAAGATATTTCTTCTGATTATGGCAATGCATGAATTAGAAGGTTTGATTGTAAAAATTTTTTTTTTTTTTTAGCAGTCTTGTCTGGGTAGCTTACAAAGCATTCAGTTCATGTATATTAATAATAGACTATCAAAAATTAAGTAAGATATTTCCTCCAGTTACCTCAGCTGTACTTAATATGGGAAAGACTATGTAGGAAGTGCAACAGGCCAAGGAAAACTTGTATGCCATTATAGTCCTGTTTAAGTTCTTCTGTTCCACAGTAATTCTGCAGTCCAGCCAGAACAATTTGCATTTTGGTGACTTGGGTTCTTGGTATGTACTTATTGTAATAACACAAGGATATCTGAATTTGCTACCCTGTTGCCATAGTCTAGTAAGGCAGCACTTGGGCTTGACAATCATGAGTAGCTTGTTGGAACAGTACATTGATGTCATGATAATGGACTCCTCTGAGAAAGGAGCCCAGAGGGGTTGAGGGCTCTAGTCATCCATATGACAAATAGAAGCTCTCTGATAAGTACAACTTTAATTCAAGGCTATCTTAGCCTGTGAAATTCCTAGAACAACCATGGACATTCTTCAAATTCTGAGAAATAAGTTCTCTCTCGCTGACCCTGTCACTAAACAATAATCTTAGACACTAGCGGGCTGTTCAGACTTTGAGAAAACCACACTGCTTATTTAGGAATTTTGTTATTCTTCTTCCCAAGGTACAAGAAGATGCCTGAAAGCCAATGGAGGCTGAACTGAAAAAAAGTCTTTTAAGTTCTACAAAAGATGATGGCTCAGGCAGTTCAGCTAGGTTCCTATGAATTCACACGGCATTAGCGGCATGTGCAAAATAAATATATATAGCCTGGGGTCTTACACAGAACTCAAATAAGGCTACTAGCAGGAAACTCTTGGAGGTTGCACTCAAAGACTGCCTAAGGTAGCTCCTCAGTATAGCTCAAGTGAAAAACAACTGCCAGCTTCTTCCTGGGCTGTGGGGGGTGGGGGGTGGGGGGTTGGTGACACTCCTGACGTTGCCTGTGTGGGACGGTTATCTCACGACTGGCACAGACAATCACGTAGCCCTCCAAGGACCACACTTCTTTCATTGCTCTGTGGTCTAAAAGCCACGCAGAGTTTTTCCATGTGGGATTCTGGATTGAGAATATACCGTCATATGTAAATCACATGAAGACGGTAACTGATGAGAGAAGAGAGCAAGTAGGAGAGAGGAATCTGCCTCAAGCCCTTGTGCCGAGTGTTTGAATATTTATAGAACCTTAGGCCATAGCCAATGGTCTCTCTGTAAAGTCAGGAAAATAAGTCTGACCTTACAGACAACAGAACACCACCTTTGGTGCACCCAGTTATGGAAACTTCTATGGGAATTCGGAATATTAAAGTGAGTCATGAGTGTAGTCACCTTAAAACCAAGTTTTCAATTCAGAAAGGGATTGGAATGGGAAGGCATTAGTTATGTAGACCCAGCTATGAAATACATGGGCATGAGTGGTCAGCCAAGAGCAAGTGGTTTGAGAGACAATACATCCCCTCTCACAACTACTGTAACCACTAATGTAATAAAACCTCCCTCAGTGTCAATAGGGAAAGGAAGCATTTGCAAATTACTGTAGATAAAATTCCCTGAGGACATCAAGCAATGGAGAGCTGACAAATGGATTACATTTTAGCTCTACCAGAAACCCCCAGGGGGCTGGCTGCTATCAGGTATAACTGGGATTAAGATTTATTCTACCCTACATTTTGCTTAGTCTGTATTAAAAGCAAACTTAAATAATGCAATGAAAAGGTTTAAAAAGTGATTTCTCTATAAATTTGAACCACCTGGATATATTTCTTCTGATTAAATTACCCACTTTAATGCTAACGATTTATGAAAATGAGCAAAAAAACCCCACATTCTATTATGTGGAAATACACATTTCTTATTATCATCAGAACAGTGTCCTCAGAGAAATTTAGAAAGGGCGAATGAAATATTTGTCACACAAACAAATGATGCGTCAGATTTAAAAGTTTGGCTTTCACTGTGTGTCCCTAGATTGAATATGAATGTAATAAAGATGAGGATTCCACTGCAATTTTTTCTGAGATTAGGAGATAGAAATGAGGTGTTAGGAAAATGATGAAATTACATATGTTTATGGTTTTGACACATCATCGCATTTTTATTTCAGAGTTTCCTTCATGACGGTCTAAGGCCCAGGTTTAAATCTGTGTGTGCCCAAAGAAGGAAATATAAATGCACACAAATTTAACATTAAATTTAACAGCACATATTTCTAATGGTACTTTAGGGTGCACGTTAAATTAGGAGTAACTATAACAAGGGCAACCATACATAAACTTCACTCACACAAGTTCAAAATGACCATTAGCGATATATGCTTAGAATTGGAAAAAAAAAAAAAAACATTAAATGTAAAAAGCTTAATAATTAGAAACACAAATTTTGCAGTCCGTCCTAGATCCAAATCAATCTTAATTTCTCTTCCCATCTGTGTCTCACTAAGTCTCGATTTATTTACAACCTCTCCCCATCTCACAGGAACAGAAACAAAGTGTTGATGGACTGGCCAACACCACCAACTCAATGAGTGACATTAGGGGATAGGCTCTGGGCTCTGGCGCTGAGGCTTTAGAGGGTGACAGTTCCTCCTTGCACATATGTTCCTATGGAGCCACATCTGTTAGGGTGGTCCATACTGCTGTGGCTCTCACATGCTTTTCTTATATCTGAGTGGTCATCTGGCAGTGAAATGATGTGACTGTCTCTCTATAGACCCCCCTTGCCAAGTAGTCTCTACCTCCTTCCCACCCTAGCGCTACCCCGCTACTGAGCATGAGCTTCTGTGAGAAGGGACAGGGCCTACAGACTTTAAAACTGGAGTCTCCTGCTCATGCCTGTTGAAGTGATGAACTTGGCATGGTGCCCAAAGCTCAACCTTGAGGTCCAGCCACCGTGTCCTCAGAGTGAGGAATTTCTGTTCACTCTTTGCAGATGCACATGTGGACGTCTGCATTCCCGATACCCATTTAGGTATCACCATAGTCAAAATTCAGTGACTTAAAGTTGTTAGCTAGCCACATCATCTTAATGTTCTTAAGCTCATGAGATCCCAGAGTTTGGCAGAGGAGTTGTCAAGCTCCTGTAGCCAGGAAATAGCGGTTCTCAGAAAAGAGAATGGTGGTGTTTCATCTTGGAGCAGCCAGGGAGGTTGGCTACTTTGTTCATTCAAGTCCTAAATCCTGATCTGGGAGTCTGTTAGAAAGGAGTGTGCACAAGTAAGAGAACAGCCAGTGGTCTCATCTGTCACCTTGGTGAGAAGGTGCCCTGTTTGGGGAACACAGATGGCTCAGGGCTGGTGGTTGGAGGAGCTCAGGAGAGTTTTGGCATGGAGTCTGAGACCCGTCACGGTGCTCTTCTGGGCCAAATGACTTACACAAGAGGCATTTAGGACAAACCAAATTCTGATAGAGGCACCTGGGAAGGCAGAGACAACTGGGAAGTCGAAAGCCTCACAATGGTGACTTTTTTGGTACAGCCTTTGAGGCTGGCCTGGATGTGCTCAAAACTCTTGTCAAAGGCAGTGATGTTTATATCTACTCCTCCAGTGAGTGTCTTGGTGAAGGGGCAAAAGTCCAGGGTGGGGATCCCTGGAATGCTGACAGTGTACAACCCCATGTGGCATGCCATCTGCCAGTATTTGCTGAGCATTCCTGGCTTTACCAGAGTCTCCTGCAGTCTTTGCCACCTTCTTTTACTCTGTGGCTAGCCCAGTGGACTGGGGGTGAAATTTCTGGATAATCTATGGGTCATTTCTGTCAGCTCACCCAAATCCATTGGCCTGCCACTAGTCATAAGAATTACTATAAAAGGAAAATTAACAACTTTAATGCATCTAGAACACTCCCTTGAGTGTAGAAAGTACTCTCTCTATTCATTAGTGAAGACGACGATAATGATTCATGGATTTTCATCAGTATAAGCACAAAATATTTAATGTATGTTTTTATTTATGTGTGTGAACGCACACACACACCCCCCCAAAAACCAACACGTGTCAAATAATTCTTCCATAAAACCAACAAAGTGATTGAGATTTGTAATTATGTCATTATTTTGCAGATAAAGTATGAGGCTTAGCTTACCCAAAGGCATGAAGTCAGTGAAGGCAGATTACATTCAAAAACACATTTGTATGAAACAATATCTGCTTTCAGTTACATTTTCCCATTATTCCACCTGAAGAAATACAAAATACATTTACACACTCCTGTGCATTCCAGCCTTTTAAAAGCCTTCTGGTTAAATATGGTGAAAGATGATGAAAGATGAAGCGAATGAAAGAGGATTTGGCAAGGAATAGCTGAAGTAAAAGAGTATTTGCATTACAGATTATCAGATGCATAAGGCGAAAACAACTTAGCATGATTTAGAGAGAGGGCTCAACACAGAACACCTTGTTCTTAACCAAATCCTGCTACTTCTATTCATCCAGATGGCAATGGAAACTTGAGTAAGTGATAGTCTCCTCTAGGCTCTGCATCCTCTCAAATCAAAGAAAGAACGTATCAACAGATAGAAAAAACAAAACCCTGAAGTTAGAGTCACTGCTTGGGAACTTTTATTTCTGGAAGCCCTGCCTTTAAACAACAATCTGTGTATAGCTCTGTCATTACTGCATTTGCACACACAATGTCTATACAGTCTGGTCCACTCCCCTCCTCTCTCGCTGAGTGGCATGGGATTTTGCTCTTCTTTTCTCTATCCCTCCCTCATGCTTTTTTTCCACATATTGTTGTGTATTTGTTGATCAGTTCTATCATACATCAGCAATACCCTTCACAGTTTGCTAGATTGGGAGTTTTCAGCAAGAGCTCAATTTTCTCTTCACTAGGATAAAACCGTCTGTATGTTCACTTTCCATTCATTTTTCACCTTAGTATTTCTTACTATCTCAATGATATTGCTCCCCAAATGGACTATTATTTTTGTTTCTTTAAGCCTCTATATTGGCTCTTGATATGATGTCTGTATGGCTCTTTGCTTGTGACTATGACATGCTATCCCTTTGCAACACACAGGAAGTCTTCTGAAATGTTTCCTAACCTACAGGCTACATGTTTCACTCTTGCCTTTCCTTAAAGCCATCTATTCAATTTTTTTCTTTTACACCATTGTTGGTAGACCCCCTGAATGGTTGTAAAAAATGATGATATTTCATCCCTTCTCAGTATTTCGGGTATAGAAGTGGGAAGCTGAAAATAGCATTTCTGCTAGCTTATGCTGATAAATTTGAGAATCACTGACAATGTGTTTTGTCTCCAATTCCCAATAACTCCAGATAAGATTTTGGTATAAATCTCTGGTAAGTGTCCTCTTCAAAGGAAGAAAGAGGAGGAAGGGTAAAAAGATTTCAGAGAGACTGGACATTTTATTCAAACCCTAATATGTGTAGATCCCTAGACTCATCACTTTTAAATATGTTCTATTATTTAGAGCCTTTTATAGTTCTCATCCTTATTTCTCAGTCTCACTTGCCTTGCTTTTTGGTAACATTTGACAGGTTTAATCAACATCTCAGAGAAGGAATACCGTGTAGTGTTTACTATTAGGGACTCTGGAGCTGGAATGTGTGACTTTCAATCTTAACTTCATCTTTGCCAGCTGAGTGACTTTGGACAGGTTACTTGAACTCTTTATGCCTTAGTTTCTCCACTTATAAAATAGTTACGACAATATCACCTATCTAATAGGGATGTCTGGAGCCTTCAATGAGTTGATTAGTGGAGAGTATTTAGAACAGTGCCTGGCGCCATTGCCAGGACGCAGGGTATGTTAACCTTTATTTTCCTTAAATTCAGTTCATGTGGATTCTGGGAATTAAAAAAAAATTCTGACCTTGCAGTGTTGGAATTTTTATATTTCAAAGTTTAGAATATGCAAAACAGATTAGCATTATTTTGTGATTTTATAGAACCATAGGAGTTTGTGCTACATCATTAGGGATGCTTAAAGGTCTATAAATATCCATCTTTGTTATAGTAATAACTTACGTTTTCTTAAGTTGTCTTTTGTGTTTGGCTTGTGAGTCACTCATTGTTTTCATTATGGTTTAGTCATGTATGGTCATGAGGCTTAATGGCTGATGTCAGTGAGACTGTCTCAGTCAGGAATGACTAGAGTGACTGCAGTTGTAAGATTCACGTTTGTGTAGGACTTTGTAGTTAAAGAGTCCTTTCACACAAATCACCTCCTTTGATGCTTATAATAACCTTTAAAAAGATAGGAAAATCCTCCCGCGCCCCCCCCCATTTTTTTTTTTTTTTTTTTTTTTTTACAGATAAAAGATGCCAGTTCATAGAAGTCAAACTCTCTCTTTTCTCAGATGACATGATACTTTATGTGGAAAACCCAAAAGACTCCACCCCCAAATTACTAGAACTCATCCAGCAATCCAGTAATGTGGCAGGATACAAAATCAATGCACAGAAATCAATTGCTTTCTTATACACTAACAACGCATCTTGTAGAAAGAGAAATTAAAGAAACGATTCCATTTACAATAGCACCAAAAACCATAAGATACCTCGGAATAAACCTAACCAAAGAGGTAAAGGATCTATACTCTAGGAACTACAAAACACTCATGAAAGAAATTGAAGAAGACACAAAAAGGTGGAAAAATATGCCATGCTCATGGATCGGAAGAATAAACATTGTTAAAATGTCTATGCTACCCAGAGCAATCTATACCTTCAATGCCACCCCGATCAAAATTTCAATG
>NC_138381.1:10112245-10148819 GCF_054177405.1 Leptonychotes weddellii | reverse complement strand
GGGGGGGGGGAGTGGAGGGAGAGATGAACCATGAGAGACTATGGACCTGAGAAACAAACAGGGTTCTAGAGGGGAGGGGGGTGGGGGGATTGGTTAGCCCGGTGATGGGTATTAAGGAGGGCACGTACTGCATGGAGCACTGGGTGTTATACGAAAAGAATGGATCATGGATCACTACGTCAAAAACTAATGATGTATTGTATGGTGACTAACATAATATAGTAAAATTAAAAACTACAAAAAAAAAGTTGGATGGTGGTGACAGTGGCACAATTCTGTAAATTTACTAAAAATAATTTAATTGCGTATTTAAGCAGGTTATTGTATGGTGTATTACAGTTCAATAAAGCTGTATGTATTAGTTAGAGTTCTCTAGAGATAGAACCAACCAGATATATACAGATATATGTAAGAGGAGATTTAGTATAGGAATGGCTCACACAGTAATGGACGTGAGAAGTTCCCTTATCTGGAACAAATTAGATGATGCCCACCAGCACTGGGGAGGGTGATCTATAGTCAGCCTATGAATTCAAATGTTAATCTCTTCTGTAAATACCCTCACAGACACACCCAGAAATAATGTTTACCAGCTATCTGAGCATCCTTTAGCCTACTCAAGTTGACATGTAGAATTAACCATCACATTGTTTAAAAAAAACAAAATCAAACATAAAAAAAAAAAAAAAAAAAAAAGATGCCAGTTCAGGGAGGCTGATTTGTGAGAAGTCATACAAAAGAAATGGGGAGGAGCACATTTCTTTGTGTGGCTCAGAAATATTCTGAACTCTTGAGGCTGATACTGTGCTTCTCCTGTGGATTTCCTTTTAATGTTTCTTTCAGTGAAGATGATTTGCATAGCCAGGCATAGTGGCACAGAGTTCAAAGCTAGGTGAACTATAGTAAGTGACCACTCTAACAATAGATATATATATATATATATATATACTTTTTACAAATAAAGTTGATTGGTCTTCTACAGATTCAAATCAACAGTAAACAGAAATAAAGTCTGGTATGATGTTAGGTCAGTAAAGAAAAGTTCACTTAAGCAGACTTAGTCTAAAACTCAAGAGACAGTGTCCCCATAGGCAGGAGGGGCATTGAGTAGATCTATTAATCTTGCTTTGTTCAAACTCTTTTTCATGATCATCCAGCTTTCTTGAACACGGCTACTGTTTCTTACAAAGTGAAATTGAATATGGAAGTTAAAAAAAAAAAAAAAATCCCCTAGTGAAGTGATTCAAAGCACAAACCAGGCTGATAACACTTCAGTGGCCTCATCTCAGTATATGAAGGAGGACATTTGCATATATATAGCATGTTTTCTGGTAGAGCTCTACTTAGAATTTTTGAAATTTGAGCCTGAATTGCAAACACATTTTATGTTTGCTCATATTTGGTGAGGAAAGCAAGTTATTTGTCATTTTCAGTGTTTTTCTTTTTCTCACCATGTTATTGTTTACGTTGTTTCACATGATCTCTGCAGAATTCTGGAGTCCTCATGGGGTGGAATATCATTTTGAGATAGATTATTATTTTTTGGTGTGGGGGGAGCAGATTAACTAGTAAAATATGATCATTGTCTTCTTTGGCCACAGTGTGTGTGTGTGCGCGCGCGTGTGTGCAGTTTTCAACACACAACAAATACATTAAATTTAAAATAATGAGGCTTTGAAAAATGAAGAATACCCTTTTCAAAGACAAGTATTATTAATACTAGAAAGTCAAAAATTCCTTCATGGTATTATTTTCCATATTCATCCCTAAGCATTATGAGTTGTAACTTAGGAACGCTGACTGTTTTGGGTAGAAATCAATTATTTTGAAGCATGTAAGGATAAATAAACATTTCTCTACTGAATTTGATTTTCCTTTCACCAGTTAGCTACCTTATATGCTTGATGGCAATAATGTAACTTCACTCCCCTTTACTTTCATACGATGTAGAATTAAGCAGGTAAAATTCTTTATTTTCCACTTTCCAACTTTATAAATATTCTACATCTAACAATTTTTAAAAAGGCTTATTAGTTTGTTACATCTCCTGCAGCTTGTCTTCCTTAGTTTCTTTTTTTCTTTCTCTTTTCTTACCTCCCTTCTCCTTCCAAAAGTAAAACTATTAAAAAGTTTACCTTGGCATCTAAGGTAAAAGTGAACCTCACTTCACTGGCAAAACCTTCAGTTTCATTCTAACAGCTTAAGAAATCATATCTGTTAAAAGACTGGTCGAATTTTGTTCAGCCTGCCTTGATTCTCCTTATTGAGCACTGCATGATTTCCTTGAGTAATATCTAGTGTTTAGTATGTTTGTGAGGGGAGACAGCTCTTCTTGATACCATAATTGGTCAATTTACAAAATCACAATTTATGTTATAAATATAAAAACAATAAAGACACAGCATACTGAAACCTATCTCTCAAATATTTATCTCTGTCTTTTATTTGGGTCAGGAGGACATTAGCAAAACTGTATGAGATAAGCTTACATACTGATGTTGAAAAATTGACCCTTCTGTCACAGGCACAGAAAACTCAACAATTCTCTTAATCTTATTATCAACAATAACTTGAAGGAAAGCTTTATCCATCTCTGAGGGCAATGAAGCCTCTGATTAGCATGTCAATAGCTGTGTTTTCCCTTCATTGAAGGATTATGTCATCTACTGCAAGCCAGCCTAAGTACCTCTTAAGCACAGGTCTAAACCAATTTAAATCTCTGCTGACCTATCATTTTCCATAAATTGAAATTTTTTCTCCCTTAATAGGTTCAAAATATATATCTCTCAAAATTTTATGAAGCAGAAGTGGGCTCTGTCATGGGCAATCTGATCAAAGGCTTTCCTTTTGCACTGACAATAATCGTGGAAGATTATAACGTCTAGATGCAATTTGTATGTTCATGTATGTTGGCAGACTGAATTAATGTTAAAATATTATTTAAATCATAATATTTGCTATTGAAAAACAGATTTAAGCTAGGAGTCTTGTCCAAATTTATTTTTGTTTTCCACTCATTTAAATGGCAGTTCTCAAAAATAACAGTCAACAAAAATAAAATGTATCCCGTAGTTGGCTGATGTCTGGCAGCTAGATGACAAAACTCAGTGATTACACTGAGGCCTTAATTTTCACAATTTTTTAGTGTCTTCTATAATTATTGAGACTCAAACACTATTTTAGTCAGCACGTAATGAAGTAGAAGAGCTTAACTTATTAGAGATTAATAAAGTCTCGGGAAACATTAGTCACTGAACTCTTAAATATAGTTTATAGGTCAGGGTGTGATACCATTTAGTTTATTCTTGAGAGAATAAATAAAATATCCTTTCTAACAAATAACTACAACACTGTAATGTAAAAACTTAAAGTTTAGGAATAAATAATTTCTAGAAGGTCCAATGACTTTCAATTTAACTTGGAACCAGTATTACAGATATGTTTTAATAATCAAATTAGCCCAGAATCATCGGACTGGAATCATTTGAAGCATTGATTTTACATGCAGTATTATTTATAAAGGTCACTAAGAAGGAAAACAAGCTAAAATCACCTATTTTGGCATCTCCATAGGACCCTATAGATGCATGTAAGAGTGGGTTTGTTTTTTTTTGTTTGTTTGTTTTTGGGTTTTTTTTGTCTTTTTTGTGTGTCGGTGTCTTCAGGAAGTAAACTGTGAAATGGTCTATGTTAAAGTATTCCACAATTTATGTTCCATAAGTCAAGAAATTTTAAATTGAAAATGTTATTTACTATAATTTACTTTTTTCTTACTCTTGATGAAAATTGAGAGTTGGCTGTATGTAGTATCATTCAATTTACAGGTTATCTTTGAGTTCGAAATCTGTTTTTTCCCCTCTAATATTTTCATCACTTTATTTCTCCTTTGGATCATATCTAAATTTTCTAGCTCTCTCCATGACAATCGAAGGAATTATAAACAAAAAAAGATTATCTCACCTTGCAAAATGTCCTTATCTTGACCACTGTACCTCTGACCGGCCAAAATAGCCGGCTTACTAAAATTCCTGAGTATTATCATATGAGTTGATATCTAGTCTGGGATTTTCCCATTATTATAATTACGGTCAGTGGAAATCCTAATAGGCAGGTGTGGGATTGATTTTGAAACTGTGCAAAGGCACAGTTTTGAAACTGACAAGAAATGGCAGTCAAAGTTCTGTCAGAGAGATAAAAGATATTTATACCTAAGCAAACTATGACGGAACTGAGCACTAGGAGAGCAGAGCGCAGAACTCCCACCACACCAAGCCAGAGTGCCAATCACGTGGCAATTACGGGTTAGATGCAATTTAAGGCCCTTTTCAATGCCAAGATTTTTGCAATACAGTGACATATCTGTAAGTTCAAGGACCAGAACTGGCATAAGGCCAAAACCATGTGCTTGGCACGCAAAGTGAAAGGGGTAATTCATGTCAGGATGAGACACCCTGGTAGTTTGGGTCAAGGTCTTTGGGGAAGTGAAGGAGAGATGAAAAGGAGCACTGAGAGAGAGACTCACTAATACTGGGTATGATATAGGTAAATATGATGGAACCAGGTGGTATTTGTTCTTACCATTTTTCATTTTTTTTTTTTTTTAAAACAAGCCAATTACATTTTGTTTCCACAGCCCAAAAAGTTTTAGTTAAAATACCATTTGTAAGAGAAAATTATCTAAGTTATTGACATAAATTTTTAAAGGCCAGCCATGCAATAAACAACTTTCTCTTAACTCTGTTTTTGTGGCCTCTTTTGAAAAATAATCTAAGAATATCATTAGCACTTTTCATCTATAAGAACATATCACCCTAAATCAAATTGCACCAATTTTTTGTTAAATCAGGATCATTCTCTATATAAAAATTTATAGGCACATAAAAAGTCATCCTTCTCTGTGCTTCCCTTCATTATCTATTGTCATGAGTGAATATAATGTAATCAGGGTTGTAACTCTGATCCTACATCCTGCGTTACCTTGGAAATGGCCATACTGCCATGTGCAGAAACCCTTCTATGTAATCAAGCCACATTGCTCATCAGAATTCTCTCACAACAACAGAAATTATGAATGAAGATGGAAGGACTGCCTTTAAGTACTCTGTGGTCAAATTTGCTTACAGGGAGCCTGTCAGACTCCTTTCAGTGTCTGGGGATGTCCATATGATTTTTTTCCCTCATGTATCATGGTGCTTATACAGATAATTGTGAAATATATGCTAAATTTCCCATGATTTCCTAAATGTATGACAACAACAACAAAAACCCTAGTCCTTCATTTTGATGAGGCTGGCTTCACAGAAGCTATTCCAGATTTTCTCCCTGCTGCTGCATGCTAAAGGCATTGTTTGGTAATGAAGGGAATGCATTAAATAGGAGAGAAGCATCAAGGAAAATTTCAGCCTGTCACGCTGAGCTCATTTTGACACACTACACTTTTCCTCTGCATGGGAAAGGTATTTCTCAACCAAGGAACCCCAAAAGCCCATTTAATAATTACCTTGACATATATATATACACATATATACACACACATTCCACCATTTACCTCTGCATGTGACCACTACCTTAAAATCATAAAAAGCTATTTTGGATTGAAAGACATACGGGACCATTCCATTAAGAAGAATATGGCAAATTTTCTCCCTGTAAGAACCTGCAGGTATTACCCAAGGCCTACTTTTAGCAGCCGTGGTTGCAGACGTTACTTTTAGTACTTGGTTTCAGCTGGATATGACCACAGGAAAATGCTTTTAAATAAAGTAACAACAGGGTATAGAAATGTTGCCATCTGATAGATCTTGAGGCACTGGAATTTTAAAACCTGGTAACGTTTTCAGTACTGATGAAAACAGTCTCTTATAATCAGGTGGCAGAAAGAATTTCACATCCCAGATTGAAATTTTTAAGAGGTCAAATGTAAGTGTCGCAGATATGAAAGGGATACAAAATTTGACCAAATTGGGAAATCTAATCAATCTAGATTGTTTCTCAAAAATAATTTTCAGGGCACCTAGGTGGCTCAGTCAGTTAAAGCGTCTGACTCATTTTGGCTCAGGTCATGATCTCAGGGTCCTGGGATTGAGCCCCGCATCTGGCCACTCTCTATCTAAAATAAATCTTTAAAAGAAAAATATAAATTTTCAAATATTCATGGGATGACAGGATCATGAATAAGCCTATTTTTCTTCCATCCTGCTGCTTGCCCTACCACATACTCAAAAGCATGAGATTAAAAAAATCATGAAAAATTATATATGCATCTTAATTTGCTGTGTTAGCTATCCTGAACAATATGTGTGTTTGATTAATTTTTGTGTCAATGAAAGTTACTTTGAGCCCTACAATGTATAAAACTTTTGTTAGGTCTATTTAATATCACATGTCATCTTGGGGCACTGGTTAAATCAAATTCCTTCAGGAATTTGTTCCATGGCACTTACCCACACAAGATCTAATCTCAAATTCCTCTGCTAGACTGACTCATCTGTTACTCACTTCCCAAATATGTATGAAATGGAACCGGTTAGTGATATATTGTAATTACTCTACAGATATTTGTAACTTCTTTCATAAATTAGATAATCTCAGTCCCAAATAGAGTGAGATTGCCTGCTCCCTGAGCCCAGAGGATCTGACCGTTTTAGCCTCCCTTAGCTGACTGGAAGGAGTGCTCCCTAACTTGTATCAGGGATGGAGTCCACTTCAGCCCACTCTGTGCCATGCTATTCAACAATGCAGAGTCATGCTTCCCACAACTACGTCAGATATAAGAACATTTTTGCTGACTGAACTCTGTCTCTACAGCCATGCATCAGCCAAGGTGAAGAAAGGGATCGGTCAAAAATGAATAGGAGTGTAGAGCTTCAGTTTTGCAAAGATGGAAAAGTGCTAGGAACGTGTTACACAGCCATGTAAAGTCAATACCACTGCACTGTACACTTAAAAACAGTTGATGTAGTAAATGTGATGTGTTTTTTACGACAATAAAACAATGAGTGCCAAAAGAGCACAGACTTATACGGACAGAAAGGCTGATAAATATCCAAGTACTAATTCATTGGTGGTATTATGGGCTGAAATGTGTTCCCTCAAAACCCACACATTGAAGCCTTAAGCCCAGAACCTCAGAATGTGTCTAAATTGGAAGGTCTTTAAAGAAGGGATTAAAATGACGGAAGGAGGGGAAATTTGGGCACACAGTAGGGCACACAGTAGGGATATATGCGTACGTGAGGACACAGTGCGAAGGTGGTTATCTGCAAGCCAAGGAGAGAGGACTCAGAGAAATCAAGCCAACTGACACCCTGATCTTGGATTTCTAGCCTTCCAAGAAATCTAGCTTGGATTTCTAGCCTTATGAGTTAAATAGGAATTTATTCCTATAAACACACAAAAACAAACAAAGATTATATTCTCAGATACTACTAACTCCCATTTAGTAAATAATTTAGTAAATAATTTGCTATTGATCAAGCACTGTTTTCAACCTTTATTCAATCCACATCATAGGCCTAGGAAGTACGTACTACCTTTTCTTATACAATGGCAAAATATAGAAGTGGGGAGGGTTTCTGTGTATTCTACTATAAGATTAAAGTTATTGGTTTATAAACTTTTAAATGATTGTATAAAAAAAGGTAGAAAATTTTAAAGATTGTATTTAACACAGGATACATATATGTTAACATAATATTGCATATTTAAATGGAAAAATTAAAAAAATAATTTTTTTCCTTTAATTGATCCCATCAGCTGAAGTTCTCTGATTATTTATAGTACATTTGAATGAGACAGCAGTATACGCAACTGCAATATGTTACTTCTCTAGCTATTTCTGTAATCAGTAACTTCCAATAAATTAGGAAATGGGGTGATTCACCTGAACTTTTAAGCTCTAATTGCAGGCAGTTTTTGCAGACTGTTGAACTTGTATGAACCCCCTTCTGGGACTTGCCTTGTGACTCTTTTTTGTGTTAATGACTTAGACTGTCACTTAGTGAGCTGTGTAATAGAAAACAAAGTACTCATAGAACTTGCGTATGTTCTGAGGTATTTCATATATTTTTCAAACAAAAACTTATTCTTAAGAACTGAAATTTTCCAGGGGCACCTGGGTGGCTCAGTCATTAAGCACCTGTCTTCGGCTCAGGTCATGATCCCAGGGTCCTGGGATTGAGCCCAGTGTCAGGCTCCTTGCTGGGCAGGAAGCCTGCTTCTCCCTCTCCCACTCCCCTTGCTTGTGTTCCTGCTCTCGCTATCTCTCTCTCTCTCTCTTTCAAATAAATAAAATCTTAAAAAAAAAAAAAAAAGAACTGAAATTGTCTAAATTATTTTTTTTTAAGAATCAGTAATGAGTAATAAGATAGATGAAATGCAATTTCACAAGGAAAGATGGTGGCTATAAATTTTTCATTTGCCTTTTCTTTTTCTTTTTCACTCATCTTCTAAAAACTTCTGCTGTTCCTCAGTATTTTTGCTTTGTACATCCTTTTTCATTAAGTGTTCTTTTCATCCTAACATATCTTGTAATACATTAGGTTAGTCAGGGACCATTTGGTTACAAGTGATGGACAACCTGTCAAGATAGTTCAACCACAGGAGGGGTGGTGAAGATTATGGGAATATCTCTTGGAAATCCAGAAAAAGCTGGATTTTTCTGTCAAGAATTGGTCAAGGTAAAGCAATTGTTTACCAAACCCATGTATGCATCTCCATAGATAATTTTGGAATTTAAGAAGCCTCTATCCTTTGCACCTGCCCAATTTGTCCATGTAAATAACCATTCCAGCTCACCTCAGGCACCTCCGACTGAAAGTCCAAATTATCTTTCTCTCTGTGTGTATGCTATGTATAATAGGTCAAAGTTATTTACAGCATAAAAATATTTTATTCAGGAAATAATTATATATTTTCCCACTCAGTGCCAAAGGGGAAAAATGAGATTTGCAGGAAATAAAGTTTTAGTAAAGACTTAGTGTAAATAAAAAGTTACAAGAAAAGTCATAACCCAGAAAGGAAAGTATAATATATGTACCTCACTCCTATTTACAGAGATTGTGAAAAGAAAATGATAAATTAGTTGGAATATACACATGAAAAGTTAACGGAAAAAAATATAATTTGAGGTTTTTTTCTATATCACTTATGTCTCTAAGCATAGAAATTTGGGGTAGAAGCCTATTTTTAGGGTAAACTGTGTGAGTAGCCATTTGCTTTGAAATAGAAAGAATGAAAACTTTTGGGTTATTCTTGATGGAAAGGTTGAAGGCAATTGGTGCTCATTGCTCCAAAGAGTAGAAATGGATTTTTTTTCCTTGTAGTATTGGAAGAAAAAAAATACTTTTTTCTATCTTTTTGTAAAAAAAAAAAAAATTATCTATATTTATTTATTTATTTCTAGAAGAAGCCATGGACTTAGGAGTAAGGTCTCTAAAAAGAATCAAGCAAAAGGCCATAGCCACTTGCTGGCAGGCAGACATCACTAGAGAGGGTCTCAAATCATCAGAAAGATCCCCTTAGACACATTAGCCTTGCATGAGCAGTGCTCTGAAGAAAAAGATGTGTCTGCACTTGAGAGGAAGCAGAAGAGCTCACAAGCTATAAAAGGTCTCAGGTCTTAAAATGATAGTCTATAGGAATTAAAGTTAAGCCACATACAACAGTTCAGAACTGGAGAAAAATTAAAGACCGGGAGAATGTTTGAAATTCCCCCACCATTATGATTCCATGCAAAAATGTGATCACTAAATTTTCCCCAGCAACATAGATCTTTAATTAAAAGCATGGAACTTAAACAACAACAACAAAAAACCCCTAAACAAAAGAACACCTTGAGGTTTGGGAAGACTAATATTACACCAGTCTTCTGATAATACTAATCTTATTTCCTGGGTTACATCTCATCTATTTCATTTCTCTTGTTTTTATAAAGTCACTATACTTCTTACTTTGAGATTCTGATTTTTTTAGAAGAGAATTCGAGATATAATAGTCCAATGGGCTGCTTGGTGGCAAGTTAGTTACAGTGAACCTCCCCCATTCTGGAAGGTCCATTAGTACCTTCTCAGGTATATTTATTCTGAATATGAGTTCCTTTATTTCTGCAAAGCCTCAGCCAGCACCACTATTTGAGGACTTACGGATGCTCAATCCATAATAACACAGCCAACTAGAAGATTCACTTTACAGCAAAGGAGGGGGCCCTGACCATGAAATCCACTCATTCTATCATATACCAAAACATCCTGATGCAGTTAACCTCATGGAGTGTTAGAGTAGCCTAATAAAGACACAGCAGAAGTACCAGTGTGGAGAAAATTCTCTGAATGCATGGGTACCATTTTTTTCAGGACGCAGTATGTGTGTTAAACTAGAGACCACTGCACTATATCTTCAATAGAAAATGTTAATGGGTGTAAGAACCAGGGTGTGGAAGCAAAAGTGGGTTACATTCAGCAATTTCCAGTGACCCATCAGATGCTTGTCTATCTGCACAGCTCCGGGTTTTGCATGGTTGGAGTTCCGTTAGAGAACTCTGCACTCCTCATGTCTGCAGACCAGTAGATGAGAAGATGAGTCAACATCTTCCAAGGAAAAGGACTCTTTTCAACAAAAGATGGTGTCACTCTCTTAACCAGCGGGTTATAGAACACAGGAGATCCACTTGGATTGACATGCATCCTGACTTTGGAAGAATGTGATTACTTAGGACTCAGACCTCCCAGGAATAAGAGATTGGGTTAAATTAATTTTTAAGCATCAAGATCAGCTGAATCACTGAGAAAAGTTTAGCATGAGTAGTGGAGAAGGGGGAAAATCAGTACATTTTGGTCTTGATGCAAATTGCAGCAAGAATGACTATAGATGAGCTTATCAACATTTTTTTCTAGAAGTTTCCTTCCGGAAAAAAAGGGCCACAAGAGCCCTAGAGTAGGTACTTCTTGCATGTGCATGGAAATGGACTCTGTTGGCACAATGGGTGGACTCTGGCATCCCTAAAACCCAATCTTTTAGATACCCTTAAGATCACCAGCTGCAGGGAACACAGAGGTTTGACAGGCCCAGAGCATTCATGCCAGAGATTCTCGCACTCCCCTACGCTCCCAACCAATGACAGAGTACTAGTGCACAGGTCTTAGTGCTGGCCCATTCCTGTAGGAGGCAGGATCCTCCAGGGGAAACTTGGTTTTAAGCACTCTCCATTCCCTGGAAGAATTTTTTCTTAGAATAGTCCTTAAGTCCAAAATTTTCTGGCCCAATCCTCCCTGCTCCTTCTCATTTCACAAATGTCAGAACTGTATCACTGCCTAAGGCTCTCCATGCCTACTTCTGATTCTTCCCCTTTATCCTCTGTAGACTTTTTTTTTTTTTTAAGTAAATCTCTAACGTGTTTAATTCCATCCTAATGTTTGCTTCTTAGAGGACCAGAGCAAACAGAGATCTTTTAATACTTGAGTCTTAGCACTTTTTCTGATCTCTATCTGGGCATAGACCCCCTTCTGCTCTTAGGGTTTTCAAACCTCTGGAGTTTCTCTCACAAGGATTCTTGATCAAGATAGAATTGGGGGTATCATATAGGACCTTTTCTTAAGGACCAAACCTTTATATAGGCTTTTTCTCCACCTCACCCTCAGTCCTAACAATCTTTCAGAAGCTATATGAATCAGAATCGGTTACATATAATAGCTCCCAGGGGCTTAAAACTAAAAATGATTTGTTTTGTATTCTAAACATTCACTATAGTAGGTGACAAGCTCCTATAGTCACTCAAGGAGCCTGAATAACATCCCAAGATTCTCTTAAACTGTGTAATCAGAGAACATTCCTCAGTTGCCAAGAGAGGAAGAGAGAGCAAGAAGGCCACAATTTTTTTAATGTTTCAGTTGATTAGTGACACATTTCAGCTGATTACTGACACTTGCCATTTCATTTCAAAGAGTATCGGATGGAATGAGGCCCTTGGTCATGGCTAACTGCACTAACTAGAAAAGGTAGTTAACAGTTGGAATGTTTGTTGAACACGGCTGTCTTTTCTGGAGAACTTAATAGTGCTAAACAGATGCTTTTGAAAAAGAAAGGCTGCAGCTATGTTTTTATGCTGTTATAAATACTTTTCTGGTGGAAAATATGCTTAGCTACTTGAGTCATAGGAAGGACAAAGGATACCAAAGAAATTAATCAAAAATATTTGGCTAAATCTTAAAATCATAAACCAATATATACATAATAGGATGTTATATTGGGATATGTAACTAAGATACCAAGGGATAATAGATAGTGGATAGCAAAGTGTGTGTGAAATGAGTTAGACCACCCTAGAGATCTTGAAATAAGGTGAAAACATAAAACTGTTTACATGACTTCACACACTTCTATTAAGGGTAAAATGTGTTATAGGATGTAACTTTAGAGAAAGCTAAGTTATAATTTCCAGTATTTCCAAAGTGGGATGAAGTTTGGGGTGAGGAGTGTATTTCACTTTACCTCAAGTGAATGGAGAGTGTCTTCAACCTGGAGAGTTTAATATTTCTATTTGGGATATTGGGAGGATGGCTCCCTGACTCAGGCCCACAGAATGCTATGGGTGAGAACTAAGTTTCTAAGTGCTTGGCAATGGAGTGAAGTGGAGCTAGATGCAGTAAGCAGATGGAACATTACGGTCAGCTCTTCTGAGGTGTGTGTTCTATGTACACAGGAAGAAACAAACGTAAGCACGGATATTTCGTTGACCAAAGGGGTAAACTGCTTGTTGTTTCCCAGTATCCTTCTCCCTTCTGTAATATTAGAACTTCCGTGTAGGCATATGCCCATCCAAAATAAAGACTACATTTCCAAGCACCCTTGTAGCTGAATGTAATCATGTGTTTAAGTTCTGGTTGACATAGAGGATGCAAGTGGAAAGGGATGTGGGGAAACTTCCTTAAGAGTTGGTGCACACAAGATGACATCTCCCCTTTCACCATTACGTTACTGAAATAATTGGGGCTATGATTTTAAGTCAATAATGTCCCTTTATTCCTCATGCCATATTTGTATAGAACCAATAATTTTGATATCTGCATGGTATCCTAAGAAGAAACAGAGCTAAAGCAGCCCTAACGTGCCTCCCTGAGTCTCAGAGGACCACACATTTTTTTTCCGTATCTCACGGGTGCTGAAGGTGGGTATACAAATCCACAGAAGAGCATCATAAACATGAGAGGTCAGGCTTTAGGGACAAAGGAATGCAGGAATGGGTGGGATAGAGAAATTTCAGAGAAGTCTAGAGGTAATATAAGCTGCCATGATCTGAATGTGTTCTCAAAATTTATTTGTTGAAACCTAACCCCCCAAAGTGTTGTTAGTGGAATTAGGGTCCTTATAAAAGATGCCTGAGACAGCTCCCTTGGTCCCTTCTGCTATGTAAGGAAACAAGGAAAGGTCTGCCATTTAGAAGAGGGCCCTCACCTGATCATAGTGATACTCTGATCTCAGACTTCCAATCTCCAGAACTGTGAGAAACAAGTATCTGTTGTTAACAAAATACCATAGACTGGGTAGCTTATAATCACAGCCCGAACGGACTTAGTCCCGTGCCAAAGACTAAAGAGTAGGTGAAGTACTAGATCTCACAGCTCATGCCACAGTACCTGATGTAGCTCCTGCCCTCAATGCCTTGATGTACATGCAATTTTAAGGACAAAGCAAAAAAATATGTACTAAACAAAGGGGAATTCTGAAATGACTAAATTTACCTAGGAACTGAAGACCAAATTAAGTTCAGAGCACAAACTTTTTTATTTTTAAACCTGATTTTTTTTGGCCCATGATTTTTGTTGGTTTCATTGTTCTAGGAAAACTGAATTGTCTACATACAGAAAAATCAAATTGAACCTCCTATTCAGAATAACCTCAGAAGGGAAATCATCTTTTAAAATGGAAAATATTAAATTGAAACATGACTTTGATTGGATTGTGGATCATTTGGTGAGTCAGCCAGGTTACCTGCACTTATAATTCAAATAGAAAGCAGGAACTAAATTCTCAGACAGTGAAAAATGGTATCAGATTGGCTGTGATATTCCAATATGTAAGGATGGGAAAAATGATGGATTTTTCTGAAATTCAATCAATGGGATATTATAAGTATAACAAATCAAAGCATTTCTAATGTTTTCTACCTTCAAAATCTTTTTTTGGGAGAGAGGGGCAAGAACTGTTCTACAAAGGCAAATTATGGCAATTAAAAACTTTCTTTCCAATTATCTGGATTGGTTTTACTTTCTGAATTATAGCTATCAAGTAAGTTTATTTTTCTTGAATAATAATTTAGGTGACATAACTCCATGTTTTGAATACACAGATCTAATTACCATGTTGAATCTTTTCATCTAGACTTCTGTCTTTTTGAGACTAAATCCAATTTTATGTTTGATTTTTAGAGGAGTTTAGGACTCTAGGATCACTATAGTTTTTCCACTAGAGATTTAAAGTTTGTTCTAAATTCTATAACAAATTAATTAAAGCCCACTGCATTCAAAATATTTTTGTTAAAACAATGTATGTATTACTATTTCATTTTAAGGTAGAGCATTAGAACAGTCTCCTGAAAGAAAAAAAAACTCTTTTTAAAGAGTGATCTCTAAGTATAAATATAAATATGATCATTAATATTAGCAAAATATTACCTGGTTAAATAATTTTTCTCAACTATGTGTGATTTTCTGGTAGGTATGAACTATTCAATCATTGCTGTTACATTCTAGAAGCTTATATTAATTTCTCTAATCAAATATATTCATGAAACAGGAAATACAAAAGCCATTTCATTGCAATTGTAATGCATTTAATTAATAAATGATTAAAGACTGTTTCCATCTTGATGACTGATAGAAGAAAATTATAAAACATGTATTAATGGATTTTACAAAATGTCTTTCCTGTATTAATATGCTGCGTATTTAATATATTTAATAGATGACTCATATTAATATATGAAAACTAACACATGCTGTATACATGTGTTATTAGTTGACTTTTAACCTTGTGTTCATTTTGTGTAACTAATAATATTTAAAGTACCTTTTTTGAACTACCACATTACTTCTTCAATATTCTATGTCTGCTTCTAACATGAAGTGAAGAGATTTGGGGCACTGAAGTATTCCTTAAACTATATGGTTTTTAAAAAGAGCTGTAATTGCAGCTGACTAATAGATGATAGAAATAGATGTGTACATCTGTGTTCTATAAAAGTCATAACTCTACATATATTTTCAAAACAAAATATGTGTTATACAATGTCTTTTACGGAGATTTAAAAAGATATTTTGAAGGCCTTTTAAAAAATTTTTTAGAATGTCACTTTTCTGGCAAGGGGGAAGGTGACATACATCTGAGGAAAGTGAATGAAAATTATTTTCCCAACTTTCCTATTCACCTTGCTGAAAAATTTTGCTATTTTCCCTGTTATATCTATGAATACTTATTAAGTATCTAGAATTTTCACTTCATTTTTCATTGCATGTTTAAAGAACCCACCTTACTCAGAGTTCAAATCCATGAAATAATTTCCACGATTATGATAAATTTAAGCTTTACCAGTAAAGCTTAAAAACAGTTTGATCACACAGGGTGTTAGATAAATCTATTGTCAGTACCATCTAAAGTTCCCCAGAATGGGACTGATTTCTTCGTTCACACCACCAACATTTACTGAACACTTGCTTGGATCCCAAAGGAAATAAAAGATACATGGTCTAAGTCACATTAATCAGTGGATAAATCTCAAAAACAAATACATTTATACTGTCTTTTCCCTAGCAGTAGACATGATAGTCAAGAATTCATATTCCATGTATATTTCTTGTGGCTGCCAATAATATCTTTCTTCTCATAGTTTTATTAGATAAATTTAATCTAAATTTATCAGGTCAGGACAGAGTAGAGGATTCTCAGGAAATCCTTAGAAGGGATTTCAGACATGTAACAGGTTGGATTCTTTGGAAAGCTGCCTCTGAGATGAGGTGAGCATTTAGGGAGTGCCCTTGGTACCAGTGCCCGTGAAAGGGGGGAAGGAGAAAGCAGGGAAGGAAGGGGAGAAGCAGGGTGGGGTGCAAGCCCAACTACTACCTCAGTATAGCCCCCGCCCCCCACCCCCATTGGGTGTTTCGGAGCTAATATGGCCCTGCATAGTTGTCCATACTTAGGCCAACACTACCAAGTCTTTAGGACTCAACCCTGCCCTCATCCATATGCTTAGTCATGGGATGTGGGCCACTTAGAGAAGGGGGGTGAACTCTGGTGAAGTGGAAATTTGCAGCCGAAGTATAGATAGGGCTGAAAGGTAAGACAAAATAGACTAAGGCTGCCTTAGCTGCTGGGAAACAAAACTTCACTGAAGGAGGATCTGGAGGTGAGGGGAGAGGCATATCCCAGCATCTCCGTAGACCATAATTGGTAAACCTCTTTGAGAATCAAATAGCTCTGAGGCATGACTATCTCAAATTCACCATTTTTTCCTTTCTTATTACACATTAGAAGATCAGTGCCAATCCAATACCATTTTTCATTGTCAGAATGACTCTTTCAGACTTTGTTTTGAATTATAAGTTTAAGTGACCCAGCTGACTTACCATGTGATCCACAGCTCAAGATTATTTTTATATTCTGTAATTTTATCAATTACAATTGTGATGCTCTATGCTATTCCCAAGAAAACACAAGTACAAATAAAATGTTTTGTTTCATTTTGTTTGTTTTAGGCAGTGGTAAACAAGGCAACTTAGATAAGCCACATTATTTTATCATCAGAATAGGTTGAAGAGAAGGAGCCTAATTTTACCTTGTGAAAGTATATATGAGTATGACGTTGGGATTAACATTCAAATATATTGTTTCCCTCTATGTGGATAGAAATTAATAGAGTCTATGATCTATTTTTTCACTAAGAATCTTATTTCAAGTTCTATGGGACACCTGGGTGGCTCAGTCAGTTAAGCGTCTGCCTTTGGCTCTGGTCCTGATCCCAGGGTCCTGGGATCGAGTTCTGCATTGGGCTCCTTGCTCAGGGGGATGTCTGCTTCTCCCTCTGCCTGCCGCCCTGCCTGCCTGTGCCCTCTCACTCTCTCTGACAAATAAATCTTAAAAAAAAAAAATCTTACTTCAAGTTCTAGAACATCTATTGCTCTTTACCAAACAATTGTAGTTTACCAAACTTTTTATCATTCATGAAATACACTACTTGACCTCTTTGCTAATTTAATGACTGTGCTTATTAATAAATATACATTTAAATAGGTCTATACATTTTAAATATTTTATAGACATTTCCATATGTATTAAAAAGAGCTTGATAGTTTTGACAATAAATTACTAAACAGGAAAACAATTTTGAAAATTAGTTGTTTTGTCCAATAATCCTAGAAGCAATATTTTACGTGTTGATGGTTCTTGCTGCTTCCTGTTTGAATAAACTTACTGCTATATTACCACTTCCTGATTTTAGAGTATTAATATATATCAATAAAATCAATATCTATTTATAAAAAATATTTGGCCACTTAGAATAGTGTTTTATTATTGATTTTTAGTAATGGTAATTTATTTTCCCTAATATATTTTAAATGTCTTTTCTGTATCATCTCATGCATTTTCAGAGAGCATCTGTTTGCACTCTTCTATAGTCTTGCTGTGTATGAAGTATTTTTCTTGAGAGAAACACGTAATTGATTTCACCTTCTCAACTAACAACTATGACTCACAGTATCATCTCCTGATATGGCTCACTCTCACTTGACAGTCATACTGATCCGAAATTCTTTTAAACATCTTTTGCATAGATATTGAATGAAGGCAGCTTAGTTTTCAAAATTCATGGCAGCTGCTTGCTTCAAAGCCGTGTACAATCTAAGAAAAAGTGTAAAAGATAAAACATACTAGTTTTGTTCTTTTAAATAGGAATAATTTGCATAGTTTAAAAAGATCTTATTACTCACAATAGATTTTTTTGTATCTTAAACCTAAAACATATTCAGGGTATGTCCTAAGACTCAAAAAACTGCTTTCAAATAACTTCCCTAGTCTTTTTCTAAGAACTTCTATAACTTTGTTTATGATCCTTTTGAAATTCTTTTTTAGAGATAATCAGTTTCATTGTTTTATTAATGTAAAATACATTAATCATTTATTGCAAATATTTTATAGAGAAGTAAACAAGTTCATTTGTATCTTTTTCTAGGCACTTTAAGTTCTTTTCTTATATATTTTCTTATTATTTATACTTATCTTTGTCTATATAGCTATGAATCTAGGTATTTAGTTTATTTTCACTTTCCTAAAATTGGATGAAACCATACATATTGTTTATAATGTACTTGTTACAATTATTTGTTTTCTCTGTCAAAACAGAGACATACCATATTTTAATGGTTTCATAGTATTTTCAGTAGGGACATAGCAAAAATGTTAATGATAATTTTATTAATGAATTCCCCCAAGAATCCAAAGTGGCTAAACCTGTTTGTAAACCACCTAATAGCAGGAGCACCCTTTTCTCCTCAAACTTCTAACCACATTTAGGGTTTTTTCCCCAATATATTTTTTTAAAAAATTGTGTTTTGTTTTGTTTTTGTATTTTGATTTACACTTTAGTGGAATTTAGCATTTAAAAATATTTTCATTTGCTGTTTTATTTCTTGTGTGAATTTCCTGTTTAAATAATATGACCATTTTAAAAATTGGGTTGTCTCCTATTAATCTGTATATATTCTTCATAGATTCTGTACATTGTCATATTCATATCATAAAGATCTTCAATAGTCTACAATGTATGTTACTTTATTTTATTAAATACATATTTTAAATATTTTTATATATTTAAATCTGTCAGTTTTGTACCTTACAGTGTCCACTTTATGTCATATTTAGAAAGTCTTCCAGAAAACTTTTCCACAATGACTTAAAATGCCACTTAATCACATCCTAAATTTCTCTTTTTTACATTTTCTTATTGCTTGTTCTTCTTTTTTTATTCATTTTTGTGGCTCTCTCACAATTGGACTCATTTAAAGTTTCCTGACTTTACCTGACAGATAATTAACTATTGCTCTTTATTATTCAAGTAGGAATGTCATGAGAAGGTTTTCTCTAATTATGCCGTTCACAGGTCAATTGGACACATGTGGCTGAGGTCCACATAATCTGTGTGTGTGTGTGTGTGTGTGTATATATCTATATACATATATATTTATAGTCTTTTACTTCCTCTCTCAGAAGGCCTCAGAGAGAGGAGGGAGGTTGGTCATTGGAGGACATAGGAATAATTGGATATTATATTCAATGAAGGAGAGCAAGAGAAAAGCAACTACTTAATAAGAACTTGTTTCACAGGAAATTATTTATGTTATGGCCCTATAGGGCAATAAAGTCTTCATATTTACATTGTATCATACCTTGACTGAGCTCAGGGCAGTAAATATTTTAATGCTGACATCCATGGGGATATACACACATAAAGAATTAAGATTGCTCTCTCCATATAATAATTTGTTGAATGTGTCATTTATAATGAATCAAATAAAAAGTAGGCAAAAATTAATACAGTAAAGCACTCAAGTAGTAACTTAGTTTTCTCACTATCTTGAAAAGCAAAAATCATAGGACTTTGGTTTCTGCCTCTTTAGTCTACCTTACACCTCACAACTGTTTCACAGTTCAAACTATTCCTACTCCTATGAATACATATTCTGATGTATTCCTAGAAATAAAATATTTAAAAATAATTTAAGAGATTTAGAGGTTAATGTATTATTCAAGCCTTTAAAGTTCTTTGAGAGGTATGCATTAATGCTAAAATGAATTAACTGATGTTTACATTTACCTAGTTTTGCTTTATAATATATTGTAACATTCACAAAGTTCTAGGTAGATCAAATGTCTTTAAAAAATGAAACCAGGAAAGTATAAAAATAAAACACAGATGAATTTTTATAAATTTCTAATTACTGAATTGTCCTGCTTATAAACTTGTAATGGCACATTCATGTACTACAATACCAAGTTTAAACTCCAAGTATGGTGTAAAAATTTCCTTAACTTTCCAGTTCCTCCCTTTCTCCTCTGCATCTGCTCTCAAGATCTGCTCACCTGTAGGTACTGCTCAATTAAATGCTCCTTTGTATCTCCCCTAGGGAACTGATTGCACTATATTATAGCTATGTTTTTGCTTTCCAAGCTCATTAAAGGCAAAGGACTTTTTTTTTTCCCTCCCAGAAATGCCTAGTCCATAGTAAATGCTTAAATAAGTGTTTGAAAATAAATTTTCAAAAGAAAATGTCTTAGACAACATTTTCTAAAACCCCAGCTTTGTTGCTATACTGGTTTAAATAAAATAAATACTGGCCAATCAATAGAAAGATACTGAACACGATTTCTGCTGTAGAGTTGAAAGATAGAATCCAAAATTGAAGGTAAAAAGTTATCAATTTCCCCACATTCTAAAGTGAGCAGAAAACAAGTCTACCCAAGGGTCAAGAATTATAATAAAAAGTGGTTAAATATTCATTATCATAATCAGTTACTGGTTGAGAGCAAAGTGAGAAATGCTTTAATTTTCCTTTCCTCACCATGGATGAGGGCCATGCCCCCATACTTAACCAAGTAGAGGGACATTTACAAGACACTTGTTAAATTTGGGGCTTTTGCAAAAAGGGAAGAGGGGGCCATACTCTGTAAGTGGACATTATCTCTAGATAATTTGAAACTGCTGAACTTTTAAGGCCTTCTTGTTATTTCTAGAGGAGCTTGACACATATCTCCCAGCCTGCGTGCTTCTTCCCTGGCTATTTCTTAAGTCATTAGGCTTGTTGGAGCTGACTGCATTAGCAGGACAACAAAAACTTGGGCAATGTGCTTGGGAAGAGAATGCCCTTTCCTTCCATACCATTTCTGCACCCTTGAATGGCATGGATGAGGCCCCTGTGGCTCTACATGGAGATTTGAGGAAAAAGCAGAATGGATGGGTTTGCCTAGTCATGTGCACGCCGTTCAAGGTAACCAACCTCCTCCTTGGAGAGGAAATCAGCAGCCAGGAAGGGTTTAAGGGATAGAAAGAATATGTAAGTGACCCTCTATGAAGAGGTCATCATTGGAAATGTGTGCTGGGTTGAAAAGATCCTCAAGATAATCATGCAAAGGTATGCAGAGGACCAGTAGCAGAGAAAACCACTAGCAGTCCAAGGGGTGCAGAGGACATCTCCACAACACTGACCAGTAATTGGTTAAATAAGATAACCTCAGCTCTCTCTCTTTTCCAACATATCAAAAGAATAAAAACCTATAATTTCCTTGCCACTCCAAAGATAAGGGACATGGAAAACGATTTCAGAGTGTACTGTGTTCACCTCATCTCCTCTAAGTCATTAGAACAAACCCTAGACATAGATACTGGGGCATAGGAAAAGGATTATAGATTGGATAAGATCAAATAGAAGAGGCTACACATTTTAAAAACTTGGTTAAAAGTGATTGGAGATTCATGGACTTAACCAGAGAACTTATTAAATGATGGAAAAATTCAACAAAACATGGTTGAAGGAATGACTGGAGAAAATGAAATTTGTATTTTTACCCCTGATTTCAGAAATTTGCTAAACTGCTTACGTGTACATGATAATATCAATTTCTACATGAGGTTTAGTTGCTATTGAACTCAAGTTTGTGATTTTTTTTTAAAAGATTTTATTTATTTATTTGAGAGAGAGAAAAAAGAGCACAAGCAGGGGGTGTGACAGGCAGAGGGAGAAGCAGGCTCCCCGCTGAGCAGGGAGTCCGACATGGGGCTCAATCCCAGGACCCTGGGATCATGACCTGAACCGAAGGCAGACGCTTAACCGACTGAGCCACTGAGGCACCCCAAGTTTGTGATTTTTAAACCATACATTTTTCGGCCATAAATTTGGACATGAAATAATAAAGCTATGAATTCATATGAATGTATCTTCAAATGAAAGGCAAAAAATTTTTCTCTTTATTCGAACTTATGCTCTGTGGATTTCAACATATTATACTCTCATATTTGCATGCATCTGCTGTTACTACATTTAAGCTGCATTTATCATTTTTCTAATCAGGTTAGAGATATTGATTCTGTGTGATTAATTAATGACAAATCAAGTAGTTACAGAGAATTTACTTTTTCCTACTGTATAAATTATAATAAAAATTACCCAGGAAGCCTTTCTTTCTCTAGGACACTTAAAAAAATAAAGGATATAATTCAGATAAAAGTACTCTTATAGGAGACAGGGGAGTGACACGGGACACCGAAATATTCAGCCTCCTTCATCCCCATACCAGCATCTTCACTAGAGGAAAATATAGAGTATTAAACATTTGTTTTCTGTGGATTTTCCTAAAACTCCTTAAAAATGATGCAAAAGGGGAGGATAAAAACATCAAAAAGAGAGAAGCAGAGAATAGTTTTGGATATCTGAGAGCAGATAACTAGACATCACGGCAGTCATATGGAGACCGGCAAACACTCTCAGAAAGGGGAACAGGAAGAAGCAAAGGAGGATTGAGAAAGAAGGATCTGTACTCCCTTGTGAAAATTTGGATAATTTTCAGTTTAGCACTTTTGGTAATAATCTACTTTCTCTACATCAAACAAACCAATTCCCTCAATTCCACCCCCCCTTCCCCCCCAGTAATAATTGGAATACTGACTGAACACTGTATCTCACTGTCTTATGACAAGGCATTTTCTAGATCCATCTCCCCACTTACATTCCTTCTTTCACCTGGAGGTCTAACTTTTTAAGGTTGTTACAGTAAAAGTCACAGCTTATTTATAGGACTTTGCCACTTCTTCAGACCCATTCTGAGAACTGACGATCTAATTAGTATTTTCTGGCCTGTTTGGTCCATCTTGGGGAGAAAAATTAATTTTTAGACATTTATAGGATTTTGTGGCTGTACCTTGGACAAGTATGAAGTTCTTATTAACGATATATTGAATCCTGAAAGATATTCACTTTGCATATCTAAGCAACATGATTTTATTTTCTTACCAAAAATTAAAATACTCTGTATACCTTTATTATTCTTTTCCTCATCTCTCCTTAAACTAATTACTAACAGAGCTTTAATAAACCCCCATCTATACACAAGATCTTGCCCTCAAGCCTATTTCATAAACTATTTGGGTGACTAGACAAGTGAAAATTATGATAAGAATTCTGTGTATATAATCAAATATTGATAATAAAAGGCCAAATTCTGACACAGAAAAAATTAGAACTAGGAAAGTAAATATTCATGTGACAACAAAAAACACATGAACTAAATAAGATTAAGGGAAAGATAGGGGTTGGGAATCACTGGGGGAGATATCTTCACACAAGTGTAATCTGAGTTGGCTATTAAAGACAAACATATTTTAATCCAGAAATAATCAGTTATAAAAGAGAAGCAGATAGGTGATAATAGAAACAAATTTTAAGGATGCACTTACTTTGTGTATTTTAGTAGTTTGCAAACTGGAAATGTTTCTAACAATTATTTTGAAATGTTGGTACTTTATTTTGTTGCCGTTTTAAAATGAAATGAAATTCAATCCATTAAGACTAAGAATTCATGCTACTTTTTGAAATGTATATGAGATAGTTCAAGGTATCTGATGTAGCTGCATGTTCTCGGGTAAGATTTCTTGTTCTTTTTTTTTTTAAACTTTTGTGTCAGTTATATTTTCTGAAAAATGAGTCAATTATAAGCCATATCATTATTTTAATGATTAAATAAAAATGAGATCTTAAAGTGTATGCTATATTGCAGACAGAAAATAAATATTTATCCTTTACGATTTTTTTTTCAAAATTAATCATAATTAATTAAGAATGAGAGGATGTACAAAGTAGTGTTTTGTGAGGTATTCTTAAAAGTAACTGGAAAAACTCAGAAGGATGACTACACAAATCTGACTTAGAAATAGGACATTAGAAATCCCGATGATGGGAGTTGAAATTGGCCAGGATAAGATTATGTTGTTGCTTAACATGACGCGATCACTTCAGCATTTCTTCATGTTGGAAAACAGCACATGCAAACTCTATGGGCTGGACTATTTCTTTTAAAATGTGATGACTATGCAGAGCAGGTTGCCAAAGCATAGCCATTAAAACAAACAGCATGATATGGCTTCTGAGACAGAATCAATGTTAAAGAGTAACACAGAGAATTAAAGGAAGCAGAGATAAAATAGGAGGCTTGGAGCTCTTTAAATTTAACTTTCTGGCTTTGGTAACTTTTCCTTAAAGCACATTTTAACAAATCAGGTAAATTTTCAGATACCGTGAGTGAGGTAAGCGATTTTCCAATGTACTTTTTGTAGGTCACCTAGAAAATGTATATACTGTTTCAAATCACTTTGGCATCAAAGACAACAGGCCTATACCAGACCAAAACACTATTTCAAGTCCTAGTAATTCCCCTGTGGTATGTCTCAGCAAGCCAGCATATTTCCCTATAATGGTCAGGCATTAAACACAGGACACTTAAGATCTACTGCCAAGAAAGTCCGTGATAAGCCATTCTGAGTTTGCCGTTTAGATTCAGGTTATTCGACTGACTGTATATAGACCTTACACATCAAAGCCTTAATGTAATTGAGCAATAGCTATCAACTTTCACCAGTGACATGACAAAAACACTGCACAATAGTTCTAGATATAGAAGAAAAAAAAAGACACTTTCTCTGTGAAATAAGTACACTGGGTGCATAGAGAAAGTTGGTATACTGTTTTTTTTTTTTTTTTTTTTAGTTCTTTGCTATGCTGGATTTGATATAATTACATAAATTCAAATCTGTATGAATGCAGTCAAATGCCTGAAAATTTTGCCATCAGAGAGCCAATGATTATGAACTATACGGAATACAAAATGCTCTTACTCTTATTGGTATCATTCCCATGCTTGCATAATAAGGTTGGAATCAATAAATACCATAAATAATATAATAAAGTGAATGTGTTACCCAATCATTGGCCACAAATAGAGAGTTGGCCTGCCAGGTGGGGCTGGGCTGGGCTGTCACTGATCTCTTTGGGAGACAGTGCTCCTAACTTCCCCTCCTGCCCCTTCAGGCCTGAGCTCATCTTCTCCTCTCACTCTCAGGCACTCACTAAAATTCCTAGAGAGCTCTGTGACTTATTTAAAATTGCAAATCCAAGGGGAAGACACTGGCAGAGAACACAGTAGTGATATGATAGGAGTGCCAGAGTTCCCAAAACTCTCTCCTTAAAATTTAAAAGCTAGGAAATTCAAATATTACTGGTTTTAGGTGCCAGAATAAAGGCAGTTTTATCTACGAGCTTCTTTGAACCCAAGTGGAAGAAAAAAGAGAAACAAAATGGAAAAATAAAACTTAAAAAAGATTTACACTAGCAGTCCAAATATGAAACACAAGTATGAAAAATACTGGGAAAATTTGGGCCAAAATGTAGTGATAACATGAGAACCCACTCCTACCTCTTTAAAGGTCAAGTGAATACTGGTCACCAGATGATGCTTGGGTTACAGTAATTAGATTTAATGTTCCATGACAAGAGAGAAGGGTGAACCCTGCAGATCAGGAGTCAAAGTGGAACTTAAGAAGAGGGGTATTGTCACATATTTCCAGGCTGTACAACCTGGAACTAAATCCCTAGTACCCAAGGAGACTGCTGTAAATGATTTCAGTCATGGGAGGAAAGCAGAAACTGCCATTGCTAGATCACAGGGCTGGGAGAAGATTATTTAAGACACTTTATGGTGAGCCACAGTGACTTCCTATAGACCAGACAGAAAGGAAATTGACTTCTAGAGCGGAAACGTTGCTCTTAAGGTTTCAAAGCCAATAAATCTAAACCTAAGTTTATTGAGATCAAACTGCAAATACCACATTATTCAGCCAATAGCACACCAAATTCAGAGATAAAAATGAGTTAACAAGCCTTGGGAAAGATAGAGAAAAAATGAAAACATCATAGATATTATACCCCTATTAAAGCAACCAAATTAAATATAAATAAAATGATCAATGGGTATGTAGTAGACAGGCTTGAGAAAATCCTTGAAAAACAAACAAAAGCAACAACTATGACTTACCAGCTTTTATCACCATATTGATTTCCAAAAAGTAAAAAATGGCATCGCAAAATATAAAATGCACTTAGTTTCATGTAGAAAACTCATACACCATATTCCATATTTTTCTCCTAAGAACCACACTAAACTCTTGAGCACCAAAAAGAAATGAGAAAATCTAGATTCCCAGGTCAAAGGAAAGTGATAATAAGGTCTTTGAACAAAAAAACCTAAATAGAAGCTATTGTATTTATGATCCTCACTGGCTTTCTGCTTCTTGCTTCTCCCAAATTTTCGTTAACTTACCCCATCCTGAAAAATTTACCTGAAGTCCTTTAGCCATTATATTAACAAGAATTATACCATCAAACATTTAGAGAGAGCCACAGTCATCTACCTCCCCACCAGGGAAATTGCCACCACCACTAATTGCCATGAGTTTATTAGAGCTAATCCCATCATGCCCACTATCTGAGTCTAATCCCATCCCCTATATGAAGAATCAGAGCTCCAAGATTTTCTTCTTGCTCTGTTACCTTATGTTCTGCATAGCCTCTATTCTGCCCCTTAATTTCTAAAACATTTTACTGTACCCTCAGGTACTAAGGGTCCATCATTGACATTTTTCTTATGTTAAATATTTTCTCAAACAATTCTGTTTATCTTCTCATTATAACAGAAAATTAGGTCTTAAATATCTGTTTTGCCAACAGCCCTTGGTGTCTACTCTTTTTACCCCTCACAATGTTTGCACCTTTGGAGAAAGGGAAGAGGGACTGCTTACACTATTGTTGCTTCCAGACCGTGCTCCTACCCACCTCCCTAAAACCCCCACTTTTGTACCTCATATCATCAGACTATGTCACCCATTATACATCACTGTCGTTATCCTCTTCCAACCCTTAAGTTAGCTCCTCACATTGGGGTCCTTAGTTCATAACTTATTCTCATTTTCTCCAATACCATTCCATCTTCTTTCTTCCAATGATCATATTACTAAGTCATTTTCATTCTCCTACCCCTGACTTCATTAGGCCTCATTCCCCTATAATCTCAATATCTTGCAAGATTCTTTGGGGTCACCACCCCCATTTTTCCGGTTTACTTTCTCAGTGCCATGGCTTCAATAATCCTTTGACTTAAAAGAATTCCGACTCATGCAATCTACTAACTCTTTTAATCTGGTATCTTTCTTCCCTATAAAATTTAAAACCCATGGTAAATTATTACAACTTTAAGGGCCCCTGGGTGGCCTATCAGTTAAGCAACTGCCTTCGGCTCAGATCATGATCTCAGGGTCCAGGCATGGAGCCCTGTGTTGGACACTCTGCTCAGTGGGGTGTCTGCTTCTTCCTCTCACTCTCCCTCTGTGCTCGCTTCCTCTCACCCTCTCTCTCAAGTAAATAAAATCTTTTAAAAAATGAGAAGAAACCAGAAAAAGAAGAGCAAGACAAACCCAAAGCTAGCAGAAGGAAGCAATAAAGACTGGAGTGCGGAAAAAATGAAATCAAGACTAGATGAAATCAACAAAACTGAAAGTTGTTTTTTTTTAAAAGATCAACACGATTGATAGATCTATAGCAATATTGACCACAGAAGAGAAAACTTAAATTACTAAAATCAGGAAGGAAAGAGGGGTCATTGCTACCAAGCTTAGGGAAAGAAAAAGGACTATAAGAGAATACTATGAACAGGGTGCCTTGCTGGCTCAGTCTGTGGAGTGTGCGACTCTTGATCTTGGGGTTGTGAGTTCAAGCCCCATGTTGGGTGTAGAGATTACTTAAAAAAATTATTACAACTTTATTGCATAGATCTTCAGCAGTCTTTCTTCTCCCATATCCTTATTCCTTCCTCTCATATCCTTTTTCCTTTGAATATAGCTGGAGAAAACACAGTACAGAACAGACTGGTCTAGTTTGAAAATCAATCATAAAACAAAATAAATCCTTAATACTGATCTGCAATCACACTTTCCCAAATATATTTACCTTACCTTTTCCAGAAAATTACTGCATGTCTTTTCTCTAAGCAAGCCTCAGTGTTCTTTTATGAGCTCTCAGCTAATAATTTTATCTGTTTCAGTGAAAAAAAAAGAATGAGAAAATAACTTCACCAGGTTCCCACTTTCTCATAAATCTACATACCTCTAATACATTGCTTCCTTGTATAGATGACAGTCTTTCCTCCTTTCTAATGTTAAACCCCTTATGTAGGATCTAGATCACCTCCCTTTTTACTTTTTCAAGAACAATACTATGTCAAGTATTTTTTCCCATCTGAGCTAATATGTGTTTTTATTATTTCTTAAAACTTATAAACAAATTCTGTCTTGACCTTACTGGCCTTTTAGAGACCATCAAATTCTTTCCCCCTTTTTAGCTAACTTCTTAGAAATAGTTAAGTTCATTGTTTCCTTTCTTCCCTCTCATCCACTCTAAGTCTGCCACCATCAGTCATAGACAGATAACATACTAGCATGTCACAGAAATTATGTCAAGACCATCAGTGAGCTTCCTACTGCTAAATCCAATAGTCAATTCTCAGTTCTTATCTTCCTTGACATCACTTCCTTGACATTAGCCACCATTCTTTCTTTCTGGAATTCGTTTTTTATGTGATTTCAGTAACATAACACATACTCCCCCCTGCCCCCTTTCTAGCTGTTCATTCTCTGCTAATTCTTTTAATATTCATCCTTAATTTTGGATTCAAAATCCTTGTACCTATTTTTCTACCTTATTTGCATTCACTCTTGTGGTGGTATAATGCGATTACATATTACCACTCACATCTTGATAGCCCACAAATTAGGTCTCTGGAAAAATTCTCTTGTGAACTTCAAACTTGTACCTAACATCTTCACTTATTGTTCAATAAATGTCTTTTATCTATCATTCTCAAAACTAAAATCCTAAAAAGATTCTTTCAAAATCTGGCCTACTACCTAGTTCCCTGTATCACTTAATGGCTATACCATCCTTCTTATTGCACAGGCCTGAATCCTTCAAGTTTTTCTTTTCTCCCCAAGTTTGTATCTATTTCCTCAGAAATTCTATTGTGTTTTTTCTTCTAAATATATCTAAATACATCAACGCATACTTCTGTTTTCCAAGTCACTCATATTTTGTGTGGATTCTTGATAATGCCTCCTAAATGTTTATCTTGTTTTCACCTAATCTTCTCCTAAATAATTCTCAAAATAGAAACAAATATTAATAGCTAATAAAATCATTTCATGTCTCTGATTAAGCCCTACAAAAGCTCCCTATTTTTGTCAGGATAAAACCAACCTTCTTAAGTCTTATAAAGAAAAAAGAAATCTTATGAGCTGGCCCCCATTACTTCTTAGACATAATTTCTATTCTTTCCATGCTCACACTATGGGTCCCCTAATGTCTCATTAGATGCTGTAAACGCATCTGACAAAATCAAAAACTATTAACAAAGGAGAAACAGAATGGAACTTTCTCAAACTGATACAGTGCCTGAAAAACCTAAGCTAAAATCATACTTAATTGACAAGTAGTCAGTGCTTTCCTCTGTGTTCAGCAATGAAACATGATGTCTGCCATCACCTCTTTTAATAATGGATCTAGTGAAATTATTTAAGAAAAAGAAATATAAAGTACAAAGATTGAAAGGAACAAATAAAATTTTCATTTTGCAAAGAATATAGTTGTGTCTGTATAAATCAAGAATTTATGAATAGTCAATTTGTAAAATTAACAAAGTTGCTCAAGTCTAAGAAAGTATATAAAAATTCTATGTATTTTTACATACTAGCAAAATGCAATTAGTAATTAAAAATAAATAACAAAAATTACAACAACACTAGCAACAATGAAATATCTCAAAATAGCTATGGAATGTTGTTCAGGTCACTTCTCTAAAAGCTATAAAACCAAGGTGCCCGGTGGCTCAGTTGGTTAAGCTGAAGCGTCTGCCTTCAGCTCAGGTCATGATCACAGGGTCCTGGGATCAAGCCCCACGTCAGGCTACCTGCTCAGCAGGGAGCCTACTTTTTCTCTCTCTGCCCCTCCCTACCCCTGGACTTTCTCATTCTGCTCTCTCTCAAATAAATAAAATCTTTTAAAAAAATAAAAGCTATAAAACCTTTCTAATAGCGATAAAATATCTTAACCAGTGGAGAAAGATATTATGTTAATGGTTTGGAATACCTGATACTAGAGTTACCTACATATTCCATGCAACTTCAATACAAGTATCACAAGGAATTTTTTTTTTTTGGCAGAAATTTAAGATGGTTTTTAAAATGTAAATGGAGAAACAAAGAGCCTAGAGTAATTATTTGATTTGAAAGAAAATGTTCAAGTATGGATGATTAACACTATTAGCTATTGAGATTTTTTTACATTTACATTTTTTACATTTACTGTAACATAGTGCATTATTGGTACCAAGTTCAACAAATAAATCAACAGATTAGAACAAAACAGAATAGAACAAACAGAACAGAATAGAAAGGACAGAAAGAGACTTAGGTATGTATCCTCGCCTGAGGCTGATAAAAGCACCATTAAAATTCAGTGGAAAAGCTAACCACTTTAAAGAATGTGTGTAAGTGAACTGGGATTCATTAAAAAAAAAAAAAAAAATTCCTTTAACTTTAGAGAAAATCACATAACTCTTATTTGCAATGGGATCTAAGCATAAAATTGAATGGTAAGATAATAAAACTTCTAAAAGAAAACAAAGCAAACTTTTAATTTTAGATGTCAAAAATTAAATAGGAAGTTTCCCATAAAGATGGGATTAATTTATATTTGTTAAAATCACCATCTTATGTTCATTGAAAGATAATATTAAGATGAAATTGCCAGCCACAGACTAGGAGAAGATATTTGTGCAAGTATATATATATGTGCATACATACATGTACATACATGCACAGATGTATATGCACAGAGCGATATAGATCTCCCAGAGGTCTCATATCCAGAATATATGAATAACTACAAATAAATAAGGTAAACAGAGGTGAAGCAATTACAAAATGGCAAAAGTTCTAAAAATACAGTTCTTTAGGATGCTGATGTATACTTCTATGAAAATTAATGGAGCTGTATACTTACGGTATGTGTACTTTGCAGTTATACGTCAATAAAATAAATTATAAAACAATCTTAAATCCTTTTCTATGTTTGATCGAAACATCTTCATGAAATCTTCAGAACATATTTTTTAAAAGGTGCTATTTTGTCCATAGACCATTGCGCATTCTGGATATAAAATCTTTAGCATCCTACTACAGATTCTATAAATGTATATAAGTTTAATGCTTTGTTCTTGACATAATTCTATTTGCCCTGTCACTCACTCAGTATATTTTTTGTGTAAAAGTAATCTTATTAATAGTCTAACGATCCTGATGTGGAAATAACGTATACAAATGCAAGGGAATTTATACCAGATCAAGTAAGATTGTGATTTGTGTAACCTCTTATCAAAATAAGGAAGTCTTTTTTTTTTTTTTTGGAAAGAAAATGAGAAATTGACTTGAATTATTTTCACTTCAAAAATGAGAATATTTTTTCACTTCTATTAATTTCTAATATGAGTTATGTTTACTTCTGTTTACCTACCACCTTATCTACATGTTTAATTTCAATTATACAGAAAATGCTTATTTTCACATCTGTGATCTACTAAAAGAAAAAAATGACTCCATTTAATATGCACCTCATTATAATCCCTTCAAACATAAAGTTTTGGTATTTTATTTCTTTGGAATTAAAGGTTCTTGAGTATGGGCAACAAATGCCCACAATGAAGGTGTAAATTAGTAGACTATTGAGGAAATTCCTCAACTATAACCTATTGTTTGACAAAGTGAATATTCCTTAAATTTTTACTGGTGAGTACTTACTATGGTCTTTGATATAAAATGTTCTTGAGAGAAAGAATACCTACTTAAAACTAAAGCACTTGGCCTCAGGTAGCTGTGTAGAAGATCAAAATGCATTGGACTCATAGTGGTAATAAAATCTAAAGATATTGGGAAATGATTATAAGTGGTCAATTAAGAAGAGGAAGATTTTAATAACTTCTGAAGTTGAGATTTCAAAGCTAGGTGATTCTTAAATCAAGTGTTTAGTTCCTAAAATCATCAATATTGTATATATTGATGAATAGATGTATGAATGGATGAATACATGATTAAAAAATCAGTTTAATTCAGACACAAAGAAGTCTGAACATTGATGACCTTTCTAAAATAGCAGATTCAATACAGTGACTAGAGTAAAAACCTGATAGGAAACAAATTTGATCAATTCACAGGCAAATCTACTTTTTTCCTTTTTTCTAAAATTTAATAGGAATGAAAATGGGAGAAACAATGAGCGGATATAGTTATTTTAGCTAATGAGAATTTACCTTTTCTCCTTAAAAAAGTTTCTGCCCCTTTTCATCATTTTCCTACTTCTGGAAACCTTTCCTTTTGATTTCAAAATTATACAATATACTTGTATTTTTTCCTTTTCTTTTGTTCTTATGGAGAATGTAGTCCAGGCCTCTTCTATTTTGGGATCAAGATTTTCCCTGATATGAACCTGAGCTTGTTTATATCAGTACCTAGATTAGAAAGTCAAGATGAAGTATAAATATCTTTTGATTGAACAAGTTTAACTATTATTGACTACCTCATAGATGACATGCATAATGAGAGAAACTACAGAATACAGTGTAACCTGAAAGAACTTCATATGTGTTCTGCTTAAAACACACTGTTCCATCTACCTCTCACAGTTACTGCTTTACTTCATGGCAACAGATCATTGATGGACTAAACCCAGTCCTATCCTTCCCTAAATCATCTTCCTATCTACACAATGACAAATATATATTGATGAATTAGCCAGGAAGTATATATGCAATAGAAATTCAGGAACAATTACTTCATAATTTATTATTAATCTGTTACCCACTGCATATGTTTAGTTGTATATGTATGTAAATAACACGTGCATGTGTTTACATGTATGTAAATATAAATACATATATACATATATATAATTGTCAAGATCTATCCCACATTTGAGGTCACTAGGTCCCTCTGCTCACTTTAATAATGCTGTCATTCTATCTTTTTTTTTTTTTTTAAAGATTTTATTTATTTATTTGACAGAGAGATATAGCGAGAGCAGGAACACAAGCAGGGGGAGTGGAAGAGGGAGAAGCAGGCTTCCTGCTGAGCAGGGATCCCGATGTGGGACTCGATCCCAGGACCCTGGGATCATGACCTGAGCCGAAGGCAGACGCTTAACGACTGAGCCACCCAGGCGCCCTCACTTCTTTCATCTTATTTTTAATCCTTTCAGACCAAGCAGTTGTTTATGAAGTTTTTCTTCTTCGCAATTATAAACCAGATTACACATTCTAACCTATGAACTCATGGACTATGAGTTCATAGTCCTCAACTATGAACAGTTGAGGACTAGAATTTTTTATATGGTAATTGGGGGACCTAAATTTCTTTTTCCCCTTGAATTGATTAAATGCTTCTTTAGAATAGTGTTTCTTTTACTTGAAGTCATCAGGGAACCCAAAATAGAATGGATACTTAATTAACATTTGCAGTTTGGTTGATTGGTTGGCATTACTCACCAATTATGTTTTTGAAATTTAGTAAAATTTACATATATTTTATCAAATTATCAATATATAATATGTATCAAGCACAAATACATTATCACATAATCAATATATCACATTTACAGTGGTTACATTTTCTTTTGTATTTTTTACATTGCAAAAAAAGATTTCAAATAATAACATTTTAAAATACTTTAATATAGCTATTTCTAGGTCTTAAAAGTTACCATATGTTTTGAATGAGAAAATAATGGATTCAAAAATTCTTCTACCCAATGTTTTATTATGAGTAAAACCATATATGAGCTTATGCAACAACCAGTCCACTTGCTTTGTGTTAAAACACACTGTTGTGGTTGGTGGTCATAGTGAATTGGTTTGCTGTTTGTTATCTTACTGTTTTATTTTGCTGTTTTTTGTATGTAGATCAAATCTCTTGCTGAGGTCTAAGTGATCTTCATTTTCAATAGATGTCAAATATATATATATATTTATATATATATACACACACACACACACATACATGCATATACGCACATATAGACATATATAGCCAGAGAAAACAGTAAGTTCAAGGGCTTTTTTCCCCTCACTCCAGATTTTCCTTTTCCTATTTTGGGATTTCTCATTTTTTGCAGATTAGATATTTACTTGTGGCTTCCACTGTAATTTCTGGCTTTAACACTATTAATGGAGATGCATTAGAGCTGAGAAAATTTTAAAGGCTTGTTTTAGTTCAGAGAAATAACTGGACTGGGGTTGCTTATCGCAATTACATCTCACCTACTCAAACCTTTTGAGTTTGTGAAATTGAGCTGAGAATTCTAGGAGAAAATGCAAGCTCTACAGCAAGATTTAATCTTTCTGTAAGCAGAAAGTCCAGAAATACCATAACAACAGCTGTTCTCATGGAGTATTAGCATTTTTGCTTCTGGTCTCAGCTGCTTCTCAGAAGTGCAAAGAAATGCAAACATGGAAAATGTTCATTTTTAACATTAGCTTGAGTTTGAAAATCAGGGGACATTCATTGGTCCCCAAAAGTAATGGATGCACATTTCTGCTAATGATTTTATTCCTGAAGTAGTGTATGGCATATACATAGCTCATAGAACATCCTTTAGTAACTATAGAAGAGGGAGAAAGGCATATTCATCATTTGGCAGCATGATTTTCAACTATTGTCCATAATGTGGGTGTGGTATTTGATTTCATGTGAGACAAAAATGCAATGTAATTCTTATGTTTTCATATTACTATTCTAATTTCATCCCCTTATGCTCTTACATTCATGACTTAAAAATTGAAACTTTGAGACTGTAACAACTGTGGTAGTATTTCAAATGAATTAACTCTTTCCAGTCCTGAATAACAAGGACAATTTATCATAGGGCAGCTCCAAGGTAGAGTAGAGGGATGGGGGATGAGGTTTGCCTCATAGGTAAGACTTCATTTTAATTTGTCTTTTAATTCCTTTTACTGAATGCTTGTGGCCTATCTAGTCATTAAGTTCCACAAATAATGCAGTTCCCCATTATTACATAAAAATAAGCTGTCCACTTTAAGGCAGCAAGACACACACCTTCCCTTTCCCACTGTTATCAGAGCTTATTTTTTTAAGTGTAAAGTTCTTCAGAATTTCTTGATAAATAATTGATACATATTGTAGCCTAATATTTCTTAGCATAGTGCTTCATCTTCTCAAAGACACAAACATGTTATTAGGGGAAACATGGAGAGCTGTTTCTATCCTTGTGACTTGGTCAAATAATTATTTACCTTTTTTAGAAACCTTTCTATTAATGGGTTTACTGAGTTCTTTGACAATGGATTCAAGGCTCTTAAAGCCTGGGGTTGTTTTTTTTCCTTTTTAAATAAAAAAATCTACTTAAACCACTATTTGGAGAAAATATTTTATTATGGAACTTTATTTAAAAAGAAAAATCTAAGGCAATTCACATATGGGATTAATGGCATACAATTAATTACAGTCATCTTAGGCACTCTACCTACCCAATAATGCCAAGAAAGTCTACCAAATGGTGAATTCTGAGACCATGATTAAATGTGACTTTAAGAATTTGTCTTCTTGGGGCGCCTGGGTGGCTTAGTTGTTAAGCGTCTACTTTCGGCTCAGGTCATGATCCCAGGGTCCTGGGGTCGAGCCCCGCATCGGGCTCCCTTCTCTGCGGGAAGCTTGCTTCTCCCTCTCCCACTCCCCCTGCCTGTGTTCCCTCTCTTGCTGTGTCTCTGTCAAATAAATAAATAAAATCTTTAAAAAAAAAAAAAAAAAAACTGGTCGTCTCGCTACTTAACTCAAATCTTTTTTTTTTCATTTTTAAATTATATTTTATTGTGTTATATTAGTCACCATACATCATTAGTTTTGATGTAGTGATCCATGATTGTTTTCGTATAACACCCAGTGCTCCATGCAGTACATGCCCTCTTTAATACCCATTATCAGGCTAACCCAACCTCCCAACCCCCTCCCCTCTAAAACCCTCAGTTTGTTTCTCAGAGTTCATAGTCTCTCATGGTTCATCTCTCCCTCCGATTCCCCCCCTTCATTTTTCCCTTCCTTCTCCTAATGTCCTCCATGCTATTCCTTATGTTGCACAAATAAGTGAAACCATATGATAATTGACTTTCTCTGCTTGACTTATTTCACTTAGCATAATCTCCTCCAGTCCCATCCATGTTGATGTAAAAGTTGGGTATTCATCCTTTCTGATGGTTGAGGAATATTCCATTGTATATATGGACCACATCTTCATTATCCATTCATCTGTTGAAGGGCATCTTGGCTCTTTCCAGTTTGGCTACTGCGGACATTGCTGCTATGAACATTGGGGTGCGT
>NC_138381.1:10079492-10111745 GCF_054177405.1 Leptonychotes weddellii | reverse complement strand
ATCTGGGCTCTCTATTCTGTTCCATTGGTCTATGTCTGTTTTTGTGCCAGTACCATGCTGTCTTGGTGATCACAGCTTTGTAATTCTGACACTGGAACATTTTATGGTGTCACTTATTTCTCTGATTCTATTTTCTTGGATTCTCAGTTGTTTTTCCCTGGCCTTCTCTTTCCCCCTTTGTCTATTAATTGGTCTTCTACCTATTGTCTTCACAATTCCTAGGCTGAATTCCATCTCCAAAATCTTGGTTATATCTGAATCCATTTGTAAATCTGTGGCATAAGTCATAGTCTCTGAGTCTTTCCCATTTTGGGGGTTCCTCCTCCTAGTCATTCTGTTGAAGGGTGGTTGAGGGAATGTACAGAGTCCAAATTATTGACCACAATGCAAGCATGATGAACCTGTTTTCTAGGGACCTTAGGGTTGCTGGCCTCTTGTTTTTCCATCCTGTCTTCTGGTGGACGGGCCTGCCGCTGTTACTCAGGCAACCCTGTTTGGGCAGAGTTGCCCTGCCCCTGTGGCAGGGCATGGGCTCAGTGAAAACAGGTTTTTTGGGGCTTTTATTCTCTGGTGTCTTTCTGTGTCTCTTCGGAGAGTCAGAGCAGAAGAGACCGTTTCCAACCCTCTGCCTCAGAGCAGAGAGATCGCAGTCGCAGTCTATTCTTCAGTGAGCTCTCCAGGCCACACTATCTCCATTTCTGTCTGTGCTGCTGTAAACTGCAGTGTCCTGGGTTGTGCACCCTTCAGCAGTGCTGACAGTCCTTGCCTCCAGGTCGGGGCACGTCTCTGCCCTCTGTGCTTCTAAAACCGCCAGCTGCCCCCAGTTTGCAGGCGCAGCCCCACTGCTCTGGGTTTCCATCTGGGGGGCTACCCTAAAGTCCTTTCCCTGTCACTACCTGTCTGTGAGTCTGTGTCCTATCCCCAGCACGGGAGGATATTGCTCACCAGCAGTGTAGGATCCCCACGGCCAGGCTCCCTCCCCCTGCTGTTTATCCTCTGATATCTGCCCACAGAATCATGGCTCCCTGCTCCGTACCTTGAAACCAACCATCCTGTGATATTGTTTGCTGAGATCCAGATCTTCTTACATCTCAGGCTGATTTCGTGGGTGTTCAGAGTGGTCTGGTAGATATCCAGCTCAATTCTGGGGACTGGTTGGAATATGGTCCCCTCCTCCTCCACCATCTTTCCCCCACTCCAATCCTAATTTAAGTCTAGTGGAGGGCAGTTGTCCAAAGTCCTCCCCAGAGACAGATTTGTCAGTGACCTTGCTGCAGTTTGAGAGAAAATGGGTGTCTGTGGCACACAAAGTTGTCTTCAGGGACAGCTGGCCAGCTGGCTGCCAGGGACCCCCAAAGGCATTCACCTTGGGGAGTTCTTTCCAGTGCAGGTGCTCTACTTAACTCAAATCTTAATGTGCTCTTGGATGCAACCCCTCTTCATTTTGCTTCCCTTTATAAAAATTGATATTTTTATTGTAAAACAATTTTAATTTTTGTACAGTATTTATAGTTCATAATGAACAACAGTGCTTTGTCAACAAAATGTCTGTATCTTTCATTATTATCTTGTTTATAACCATGTGAACACTCCAAGGGGTTGGAATTTTTCCCCTTCACTTTAAAATAGTCTTTCTCAATTTCCTTATAATATCTATGAATGTTTTTCTTTTCTATCAGAATGACAGCGAGGGTTTATGAATTGTCTTGATTTTTGTAGGAGAAAGAAAATAATCTCTGAAGAGCACTATTTCATAAAAATATCCACATAGCTAAAATAATAGAATCTTTGTTCCCAGGTTTACATTCTCAAATATGAAACTAAAAATGGAGATTCTAGAGTTTATTCATGTCATGACTGTTTATATGCATGGTACACATTGCCTCAAAACTTATATTTTTAATAGTACAATGCAGGCAATTGAACTGACAGACTCTGGTAGTTACTTTTAGAGAAAGTTCATGAGGTCACACCATTTAGATATGCTTATTTATGGTTTATTTACATATGTGCAAATTAAAAGGAAATCTCATTTAGAAAGGAGTTTAGAGGCTAGCTGAGGCCCTACCAGTCAATTGCAATAGCAATAAATAGACCTTGCAGGTGAATACTACTTTAGCACCCCAGCAGGTAGAAGGAAGATTTCCTCCTACCCCAGCAACAGCCCAGCCAATGGGAGACAGTCCCAAATCAGCCAATGAAAAGCCACTATACTTCCACCTCATATTACCCCAATGGACTTCTTGTTCATAACAGCTCCTCCCAACTCCCTTATTTTCTCTATAAAAGAACATTCCTTTCCTTTGTTCACCAAACTTGCCTTTGATTTTGCCATAGTTTGCTTGTCCTAGGTTATAGTTCTCTGCTATTCCTGAATAAACCCATCTTTTGCTGGTAAAATAACTGGTAGTTTGATTTTTAAGGTTAACACATAATTAAATATCAATTACATTTTACTAATATAGATATCATAGAAAATTAAGATGTAGTAAGAAGAAAAAGGATGAGTGTTTTTGATAGCTTAGAAGAATCCATTACAAAGGATCAAGAAAGTTTGAAGGAGATGGTATTGGAAATAGACATTTGATGATGTAATTTTAAAGAGTGAGCATTCAAGGAAAATATTCTAAATAAAGAGAAAGTAGAAGTGTAGGTAAATTCAGAAATATTAAAGTAATAGGGGAAATTTAGTCTGACATGATGGTTGTTTTAAATGAGAGTAATATAATGTAAAAATGTTATGAGCCAGATGGTGGAAGGTCAAGAACACCCGTGTGAGGTCTTAGCTTTTGATTTTGAAGACACAGGTCAGCTATTGCTTGTGTTTGAAGAGGAATCTAGCTCTATACAGTAGGAAAATTGTCCCTCCAGCACATAATCCCAATGATTTGCTATAGAATGTTCCAGAACAGGAAAGCCCATGCGGTACAAGTGAAGCAATGATTTGGCTAATGTCTTAATTTTGACCCCATTGTTTATAAATATTTTATTGAAATAATTAGTAGTGGTCACAGGTAGCAATTGTTCCTCTAATGTACAGCCTGTGCTTAGGAGCAGAAAATTGAAAATTGTTATATACTACAAACATCCTTTGCCTATGTGCTCTCCACATCCAATACTACAGCCCCCTGTGCATTCTCCTTTTTTAGTGCTCTAGCAGGAAGGAAACAAAAACATGAAACTCAAGAGTCCTCCTAAGTATCAAAAGATGGTCATTTCAGTGAATTATAGCAACCACATTGTGATTTGGTACCACCCAATTGGTGCTCCTTACAATATTTAACAGTTTTATTCTTATGGTGGCTCACAATTCTTAAGGTTCCAAAAATATACCATACATTTTTCTAACATCCCACAAATCCCTCAGGAGGAAGGAATTAGCTTGATAATTTACAAAGTTTATTTTGAATACAATCTTGACACAGCTAGGAAAGACATTTCTAATGCTACATCTTGGTATCATCCTGGATAAACTTGTAGATAAAGCAACAGAGTGTAGTGATTTGAAGTAGAGAGTCGAGAAAGTATCATCTCTGAGCAATATTCAATCGCAAAAGAAAAAGCCATAAAATACAGCATGGTATAACTCATAGCAAATCTCTCTTACTGGAAATCATATGGAAATATTTGACACTATATGATACATATAACTGTAGTTTGTTTTAACAACTGTAGGTGCTTTCCTAAAATATAAGATTTTTTTCTTCATATCTGTATAATGGGGGACATATTTAACAAGCTAATGTACTGTGGACCTATTTGACATATCTCTTTGAATCGAGATGAATAAGTATCTAACCACCTACCCATATATATTTAAATTAGCAATAATTTGTGGAGCATTATTGTTTTTATAATATGCTGACATAAAAATGTTATATATTTCCCCTAATTCCATGCTCTGTCACCAAACTAAGGAAGGGGATGATATTGGCTAGTTTGCCTTCTTGTTATACTTTAGAAGTCCTATAAGAATCAAACTATGGGGTGGCTTTATGGATTTATCTACCCTGCCCACAATGCTTCTGTTAAAAGCATCTGTGGGATTACAAAATGCCGTATTTACCACAGTGGTATTCTACTCGGATTACCTCTGACAAGGAATTCATTTTAGAGCAGAAAGAGTGTGGCAATAGGTTCTTTCTCTTGGAAATCACTACTTATGTTATCCATAATTTTGAAGCAACTGGCCTGATAGAAATGTGAAACAGACTTTTAAAGATTTAGTTCTTTTACCAACTATGTGTCCACCTCCTGAAGGGTAGTATGACGAGTTCCAAGATGCAGTTTATGTTCTGAATCGGTGATTAAAATATGTTGTTTGTCCTGCAGCCAGGATTAAAAGATCTAGGGAACCAATGAGGTGAAAATGAAAATGGATTCTTTCATTACTCTTCTAGTGACCAACTAGTGAGATGTTTGTTTCCTATTCTCACGACTTTTGCTTTTACTGGTCTGGTAATCTTAATTTCCAAGGGGAAAATGCTTCTATCAAAGGCAAGACAATGATTCCATTAAACTGTAAGTTGAGACTTCCACCTGGCCACTTTGGTTTTCTCATGACAGTGAATCAACGGGTAAACAAAAGTGTTAGTGTGCTGGCTAGGGTGATCAATTCTGATTTCAAAGGGAAATTGGTTTGCTACTGTATAACATCAGTAAGAAGAATGTCTGGAATTCAGAAGATGTGTTAATAGTAAACCTTCTATCTTTGTATTTAAATTACAGTATATCAAAGGACAAGTGTGATTTGGCTAGGAAAGGAATGCACATCACCCAAAAATGGATTAAGGAACTGTGCATCCTCTTTGAGGGGACAGATTATATTTTCTCTCAGCTCTATCAGGGATAGTTGAATCCCATTAGGTGAAAGCGTGATTGTGTTATTGTCTTCTCTGGAAATTCATAAGGATTGAAGGAAGTGCCAAGTTGACAAGAAGTAGACTGTGATGGCTATATTATAGGTCAATATAGTTAAGCTGGTAATACTTTACCATGCATTTGATTTCCTCTATGATCCATGAAAGAAATTTTCATAAGATTTGAAAGAAAAGAAGGAAAAGCCATTTTATATAAAGTTTGGAGCTAGGCACTAAGTAAAGTGACACCTACAAATTGTCGTGGGTTGGCTTCATCATCTTGTTGGCATGAGGTACATATAGGCACACTAGTCCTCTTTTGGATCCTCTGGGCACTGAGCCATGCATGTGAACAGTTCTGTGTTGAAAAATACTATTCTACTGAATTTCAGATGAGATGACAGGAAACATGGTTTCCACTTTTTTCTCATGGGTACTAGTTTATTCTTGTAGGTTCTAGTTTGCCCTTATTAACCCTCCAGATCACATTTCATTCTCCTTCCCTGCCATCAGCCTGACTGACCAGATGGAGAGAACTTGTGACTTTAAAAAAAAAAAATTATTTATCTGACAGGGAGAGCACAAGTAGGGGAGCAGCAGGCAGAGAGAGAGGGAGAAGCAGGCTCCCCACTGAGCAGGGAACCCAACACGGAGCTTGATCCCAGGACCCTGGGATCATGACCTGATCCGAAGGCAGATGGTTAAATGACTGAGACACCCAGGCACCCCAGGACTTGTGACTTTTTACCAGCTCCCTAAAATAAGTCTAATTTTTATAATAAACTTATTTTGTGTCACTCATGTGTCACTCTAACCATACCTTGACTAACACACAATTTATAATGTTTTTTAAAAGATTTATTTGAGAGAGAGAGAGGGAGAGTGCACCCATGTACAAAAGTGGAGGAAGGGGCAGAGGGAGAGAATCTTCCAGCAGACTCCCCCCTTAGCTGGAGCTTGAGGCAGGGCTCAATCTTACCACCCATAAGATCAAGACCTGAGCAGAAACCAAGAGTCTGCTCAACTGAGCCACCTGGGTGCCCCTATATATATTTTTTTTATGATTTGAGAGAGAGAGACAATGAAGAGGGAGAAGGGCAGAGGGAGGAGAGAATCTCAAGCAGTCTCCACTGAGCATGGAACTCAGGAGGGACTAGATCTCACAATTATGACCTGAGCCAAAACCAAGAGTTGGATGCTCAACTGACCGAGCTACCCAGGCATCCCTATAATATTTTTGTGAAAAATAATTCTATAAATACATCTACAAGGTCTTTAGAACATATAAATCAAAAAGAAAAAGAAAAAAAGAAAAAAAGAGCAAAAGTCAACAATTAAGACCAGAGAATCAAACAAAACTTGAAATTGTAACATCTGTATACCATATATTTTCTCAGCCCACCATTTTACTCACAATATTGCTGCCAAAACCAACCAACTGCAATTGTACACTGGCAGCCTCCTACTTCAGTATATACCACAGATGCCGCTCAGAACACCTCTGCAGGTACTCTCTCGGTTATCATGACCTTGCACAAAATGGAAGTATAAGTGAATTAACGTCTTTGAAGCAACTCTTGCTGAAGGGGGTTATCTAGTTATATGATTAATAAATGCTCTTCTAAATCTTTCTTTATGGTGGCGAGCTCTGAGGTGTATTCTACAAGACTCTTTAGAAAGTTGTCAGCAAGATATAATCCATTTGTCCACAGTGGTGATCAGGTCAACATTTCATCTTTGTATTAACTGTCCCACCTTCCTTGTTTTGCTCTTTACAACTGTTTTCCTTTGCTTGGGATTACTTCCAAACTTAAAATCCTTGCATTCAAGATATTTTCTCAGGCTCTGCTTTTGGGGTAACCCAGATTAAGAGAACTGGTTATAAACCTGGCTCTAGAAAGGACACCTTCTGGAGGGAACTTTAGAACTCGTCCTCTGATTGATTGGTATCAGGCTCAATAATGACCCTATTACTATGGGTAGGTGTGAAAATGTAACCCCTGATGTGTAATTATTTCACAATTATCATTTAACTGGTGGTGAACTTGATAAGGTAGAGATGGAAAGTGAAGCATTGGTTTAGTTGTCAGTGGGGGTACTTGAAGGAAATGGGGAAATAGTAATTATAAATTCAACAGATCAGCTACCTGCTAATAGCTTCCAAGCTACAGAAAAACTGAATGTTCCACCTCAGCAGGTGTCCTTTGCCAAAGTCAGGACTTTGACTTTGATCTGAAGAATGGGATGCTAAGTTTGGGAAAGCGATATTTGGGTGAATAGACCTGAACCCTTGGATTATCTTGAACCCTCCCCTTCATGAGATGGGTGCTTTCCAACGGCTCCTAAAACTTGTCCTCATCTTTCTCATTTTATTATTATCATTTCCAGGTGAATAACTTGGGCTTGTCTCAACAAAGCCCAAGCTAGTAAGTTCTTTCTCTGAGAAGACACGACCTATTTACCAAAGAGTTTTCAGATCTTGAAACAGGTGCTTATATGTTTACAGTAAATCTTGAATGTATTGGACCAGAAAGGGAGATTATAGGACAGATAAGGGAGAATTTATTGACATGGCTGTCTACTCTTAGGATCTGAGATTGAACATTTGGTCAATAATACCTGGAACTATTCCTTATATGCTGCCGGGATAATTTTGTGATGGACACACTGGGAGCCACAGTGAATAGCAGAGAATGTAAAAGATAAAAGAAGCCTCACAGATGTTGATGTGGGGATGTTAGAAGATTTAATACGTGAGACCAGGATACCTATCACCTATGTTCTCTAAGGAGTGACATAAGGCCACTTCCTGTTGTTAAAGCTGTAAGTAAAGCAGGTTAATGGGTAAGTTATATAGCACACCTTTGAGAAGTAATAACTGCCTTCTTTATGCCAAAGTTGATAGCAGAGAAGGCTGTTGTGGAACTAGGCTCTGTATCGTTGCTGTGTATAATAGGATTTTTTAGATCTGCAGAGGCCCAGTGGTGGTAAATAACTGACCAAGGCAAGGTGAAGGCAGCAAGACTGGAGAGACAACCAGGGTTTTTTGACCTGCAGGGATTTGGGGCAATGACTAATAGATTAATGATTTTAGGGATTAGATAGGTGGCAAACCAGCTTGGATATCATTGACGCAATCAGAAAAGAGAGGCAATGGATAGCAAAATGTGGAGGTCAGCCACAACAAGGGTAAATAATGATCCATTAATCATTTCTAGATCTAAGTCAATTATCAGAGCCCAAATGCTTTAATTGACGGAACCAAAAGCTGTTGGGTACCATGTCTGAATGGATTCAGATACAAGCAGAACCGAGACTTCATGATGGTTAGAGTGAAAGTACATGGCAGCCAGATGTTGAATGGTATTTTGGCACACATCCCTCTCAGACACTCCAAAATGTCCAGGTACTCATCATGTAAGTATTTTTCATTGTATAATTGGACTGTATAGATTATAGCAAAAGAACTCCATTAACTCTTTCTTACTTGTGAATTAAGAGCTATTAAGATGGGGGAAGGCCAATTGGAACTTCCTGACATCCTTCTTTCCTTCCATCACACAAGCAAACTCATACCAGGATGAATTAAACAGGCTAATGCCACCATCAAAAAAAAAAAAAAATTAAAGGATGTGATGGTAGTATGCTCTAAAAATCCACATTTAGTTCTCAGTCTGGGCACTGAAAAACTAAAATTGTGCCAGATAATTGTGGAATATCATAAACTTAAACAGACGGTACTTCAATTGCAGCTGGTATTTCACATATGGTATTGATATGCAAATAACACAGCCTCTGGCACTGGGTATGTGGCTATTGATCAAAGTTAGGAACTGCCATGAAGAGACATCAAGGAGAGAGTTAAAAAGTCAAGACCCATAGAGATAATAGTTGCAATAATCCCAGCCAACAAAGTATTCATATTCAAATACAAAAAGAACTATGTATTAATAAAAATGCAGCCAACCCATTTGAAAAATGGGCAACACTAATTGGGCAAGTTCTTCACAAAATAGGGTATCCAATTGGTAATAAATACAAACGTGCTTAAAGTCATTAGTTATCAAGGAAATACAAATTAAAATCACACAATGTGATACCTCGAAACACCCATCAACATTACCAAAAGTGAAAAAAGAAAGACAGTGGTGTTGGAAGGATGTACATCAAAAGGGATGCTTTATATATATTAGGTATAAACTGGGGCCCCACAACTGAGAATGGCTTAGCAATATCAACTAAAGCTATACATTTGCAAATCTTATCACCTAATGATATATCTCCTAGGTATATACAAGAGAAAAAAAATCAAATATTTAAAATTCATGTACATGTTTCTTTTAAAAGCACTATAACCATGTCATATTGAAGATCCAAATGTGCATAAACAATTGGATGAATAAACTAATATTCATAAGTGGAATCCTTTAAAGCAGTGTGAATTTACAACTACACAGAATAATACGGATGATCTCACAAAGAATATTAAACAAAAGACGACAGATACAAACAAGTACTGAAAAAAGCAAAACCAGTCTATGGTGTTAGATACCAGGGTAGTGGAGCAGGTAATCACTGGAAAACCACTGATAATGTTCAATTTTGCCATTCTGCTGGTGATAAGCATGTGTCCACTCTGAAAACTTAGCAATGTGAAAACTTCTGATTTATTTACTTTTCTATATTTTATACTTCAATAAAGGTTCCTAATGTGAAAAAGGCAACAGTACACATTTTCTGTCTTCCCCCAGAGTTGTGTTTCCTTTTCTGTACTCTTTTACAATATAGCCTGCAAGGTGGTTTATCACCCTTTTTTCCTACAGAACATTACACTGGTCACTATATTAATACAGTCATGCTCTTTGCAATCACACTATTCAGGAAACAGTATTCTGGGTACCTTAGTAAGACACATGCACTCCAAAGGGTGGGAAATAAGACTAAAGGATCTGCCACACCAAGAACAACTTTTAGGCTCTGATGGTATGAGTCATGCCTATATCTCTCTGAGGTACAGGGCCATTTCTTGCACATTTGTGACACCTTACTTTAAGCTTGCTGGGCCTCTTTGGATTCTGGAGGTGGCATATGTTATATATAGAATATTATTCCAGTGAATTTATCAGGTGACTCAGAAGTCCCTGGGCAAAAAGAGTGATCTCCAGCATTTCTAAGTTGCAGTATAAGCTCTTTGCACTCATGTCACATGACTCCATAGATCTGACACCGCTGGAGGTATCTGAGCAGATAAAGTACCGTGTGGTATCCCTAGTAAGCCAAGAGAGTCACAGAGCAGACTTCTCAGGAACTGAAGTCAGATCTTGCATCCTCCAGCAGAAAAATACTTAAAGACAGCTGTTGGTGTGGCACTGGTCCTATTAGGGCTGAACACCTGACCCTGAAACAAGTGACGATGTATAGGGGGAGGTCACTGAGAAGATGTGACTGCTAGTTGACCTACAAGCTAGACTGGGGCAATTGGAGGCCACTCTCATGCCCTCCCTCATTCTTGGAATGTGTGTTCTCCTTGCCTTCCCCACTCCCAGAAGCTGCTCCAAGAATACAGACTTGAGATAGAGATGTGGTGTTGAGACTACCTGGAGAGTATACAGGATCAAACCCAGGTAAGGTCTCTATAAATTCAGGATTCTGGTGGGTATGGAGATCTACTGGTCTTACAGCCAGTCACCCAAGACAAGCCTCTTACACAAGTTCCCTTGCTCATTAAACCTGCCACCTACCAATCTGGAGTGGCCTGCCTCTTTGATCTCTCCCTTCCCACCATGTATGGATACCAGTTTCATATTATACTTGGGAAGCTCCTGAGGAGTTGCTAACTCACTGTGCAATCAGAGCAGCCCATTCTGACCTAAGTATTCCAAGATCCATCAGGCAGGCTTGGACAGCCACAGTAGCAATCTCTTGTGCATAGAAAATAATGCATTGTAGATCTGGCCTGGGATGGTCTAGAAGGCAAAGATATGTTGAATGAATAGGTGACTTAGATTCCTTTGTCACCTCCCCATTGTTACATCAATGCTTTATTCTTCATTTATATATGTGGCCTTTTAGGGCCTTCTCCATAAGAACCTCATAAAGGAGAATGGCCTTGTTCACAAATTCATTGGGTTAACATGCTACAAGACAGTGACTATGTATTATATTTATTTTACTACCCAACAGGCCTACCAAGGATGGTTTTGAGGGCAATGGTCAAGGAAAATCTTCACACTGAGCAGAGCAGTTAGCAGTGTGCTTGGTTATTTACCTTATATGGAAGGTTACCTGATGTGCAAATATACATGGATTCTTGAACAAGAGGTTTAGATATTTAGTTAGGGGCCTAGAAGAAGCAAGATTAGGAGACTGAAGCCAACAATGTTTAGGAAAGATACAAAGTACATAGATCTATGGGAATGGGCGCAAAGAGGGGCGATCTATCTCATTTTCATAACAACCAGACAATATTTGCCACTAAAGAGAAAGTGTTGAAACAGATAGGAGTCTTCCAATGGAGGTCAGCTACTCTTTCCTGTCAGCCAGAACAGTTTTTGCATAATGGACCTGCAAACACCACTATCCATATGGTAATAGGGTTTCTAATTTACCATAAAATATTCTTCATAATATTGCCTAAAACCCAGGGGCTCACTGGAAATTATGAGAGGTGCAATGTTCAGTTCAAGACAATGGCATTCAGTGATCTTACCAGAACACATCTCTTTGAAGTAGCCAGCTGAGTAGTTTATTACATGTTTGGTTAGGACGACAGTCCCAGAAAATACCCTACACAAGGCAGTATATGCACTATTCCACAATAGATTAATGGCTCTGTGTTCCCAGTAACTAGAATATGGGGACCTGATCCAGGGATGAAAATATTATTGCTCCCTTCACCATCAATGCCAGAGATGCACTTACAGAACGATTTTCCCCATACTCATAATTATACACCCTGCTGAGCTTCAGCACAATAGCTGGTCACCAACTTTCTGACTGTGTGAAGGTTGGACTTTTTATAGGATATTAATTTCTCTGAATGGTGCCGGGAGTGGAAGTGTCATGCTCCTTTTTATATCCTCTTAGCCTAACTTTGAATTCTGAACTTTGGTCATTAGTCTGAACTCTAGCCATGGGCACAGGCCTAAACTGAGAGCAGCTCATCATTGCAGTTACCCTGAATCTCTCTCACTTTCTCCCCCAGGCTTCTGGGACATCACTATTTGGCACACTTGTTGGAAACTTAACAGCTACTTTGATATAAGAACCAACCTGAATTGAAAGGACATTAACACTGTCCAGTGGATGTGAACCAGAGCATACTTACGTACTTTCTTAGGTGGCTTCAGGGGACAGGGCACAGAGGGGGTCAGCTTCATAATGTACCCCATAACTGACTTTCCCTTCACTTCCTCTTCTACTCCCAGCCTCAAATCCTGTTTCCTGGGATCAATTCCCAAAATAAGCTACCTGCACCCCATGGTTCTCTCAGGCTTTGTCTTAAGGAAGAAACAAAAACAAGGTAATGGCATTAAAACCCCCACACACTGGTAATCCTGAGGGGCTTTGGACACGGAGATACAGGGACTTGAAGTGTATGTCAAGAAGTTTCTTGGGTGGGAGCCAGTTTATTTAGGTGCAGTAAAAGCTAACGTCTTCATTTCAGACATTCTGCTACTCCTCATTTCAACAAGTAATTACTAAAGTATTTCTTACATGTGAGTGAAAATCAGTTTCGACATGATGGTGTTGAGTTACATGATTGTATCTAGAATTGCTGAGTATGAATGTATGAGATATTTGACAGAGATGTGCTTTTTCACAGCTCATGCTATGTGACTGTTTTTCTCTCATTCTTGAGAAGTACAGCCTCAGTCTTTGCCCGACCTTGCATGCTGATCTGCAAACACACTAGATGTTAGCCTGCTGGAAAATCTTCGGTAAATAATTTCATATAGTTTCTTTTTTGTGCTGGTGTATGGTACAACAAAATATTCCGAGCAGGCTGGGCCTCAAATTCCTCAAGAGCAAGAAACTCGGCTCAGCACAATGTCTCAGCATCAGCAGGGAAAGTTATGAGGGTGTTTGTCCTCAGTGACTTAGGTAGCTTTACAACTAGAATTAGGCAAGCAGGGATGACACCTGCAGAGTTCAGCTCTTTCTGAACTCTTGTCTGAGTTCAGGCTTGCCTTCGTTCTATGTTTGCAAAGTCCTTACATCACAGTAGACATTCCTTCTCTGTCTTGCAGTTGTCAAATTTTAGGCAAGAAGCAGAAAAGGAAAAAAGAGATGGTACAAGGTATTTTCAATTTACATGAGCATATATATGTCCCTTTTTTCTTTTACAATATTCATCTGTAAGTTAAGAGATATTTAGCTTTATTTAACTAGTTTAATTTTAGGCGTTGATCTTCATAAATACTCATTTAGGAAGGAAAAAATTCCATCTAGTGCTTCTGTTTGCAGCAAGAATGAAAGGACGAAGTGAGGTAGACAATATGATAGCTGAATGGGAAAGAGGAGCTAATTATTGACCACTGCTGTTGCTCATGGTGTGTGATGAGCCCTGAGAGTCCCCTGAATAGAAGGAATCTCTTTCTGTTACGGGGGAAGAATGAGTCACAGTCAAGCTGGAGCCTCTCTTTTCTTCTTAAACAAAGGAGACAATGCAATTTGGAAGGCAGGGTGAAGGATGCTATGGCCTTAGAAGCACAAATTATCATATAGCCCTGATGATAATGACATTCTTCGTCCACCCCTTCCATTTGTTATTGACTAGAATAGTATCATCTTTGGCTTCTTTTGTGTTATTGTAAAACATTGTGTGTACCGTGATAATAGACTCATTTTAATTACTCCATTTCTAATAATAACAGAAAAATATTTCATACAGGTACTTCTTGCTTCCACTAGCAACATATACCAGAAAATAGGCAAAAGAAGAAATCATTGATTTACAGATTATGTTCCAGATGTCTGTAGGGTATTGTTTAGAATGCAATGCTTGTCAGAGAAATGTTGTAGGTAACAGTGGTAAAGTCCAACCTGAATCAACCAAAAAGAAAACAACTACTTAACTCATAATGTTCCTGGGCTGTTATATTATTAGTAACATTTCTCAATTATAGAGAAAAGGGGAAAAAAACAAAAACAATTTGTTGGAGAGAAAACCTAACATTAGTTATGAACCTTCTTTATGCCAGACACTTTAAACAAAGTATCCCATCTAATTACAACAAGAAGTGCTATTATCTCCCTATTTTATGAGTGTGGATGCTGAAACTACGAGTTATTGATAACATATCCAAGGTCACTTAAAGCTTGTGAATAGTTAAGCTGGTATAATAAACCCAGTTCACTCCAATTCAGACAGTTTTATCTACTGGATCTTCTCAGGATGGCCAAGAATTGGATATTGCCTTAGTTCTATAACAGAATTGTAACACCAGTTCAAGGAAGGAGATCCAAAAAGTACAGGAGCACCCCCACATGAGTTCAACATATCTCTTTTAAACTTTGCAAAGCAGACACTAGGACTCAGACCTGTCCTTGGGGATTTAGAAGGTACAGGATGGGGCGCCTGGGTGGCTCAGTCGTTAAGCGTCTGCCTTCGGCTCAGGTCATGATCCCAGGGCCCTGGGATCGAGCCCCGCATCGGGCTCCCTGCTCAGCGGGAAGCCTGCTTCTCCCTCTCCCACTCCCCCTGCTTGTGTTCCCTCTCTCGCTGTGCCTCTCTCTGTCAAATAAATAAATAAAATCTTTAATAGAAGGTACAGGAAAAAGGGCAGGTAAGAGGCAGAGAACAATTCTGAGTTTTCCTCGGTGCCCATAATAGAGGCCTGATAGGTTTTGTGTGCAAAATCAAGTCATAGAGCCATATTTTTATGTTACTAAGACCAAATAGATGATTTAGGTCAGTTTAGTTACAGTCCATATAGATGAAACTTCAACACTTTAATGAGACCTGAGAAAATCTTTTTCTTTGGGTCACTGTTTTATCAAAAGATACCAACTATTTAACAATCTTCATGTGAGAGAGGAGACCTGGGTTTTTTTCATTCATATCTGTCTTCCTAGCTGAGAACTGCCCTCCCAAAAAAGAACAATTCCTAAGGTACATTTTAAACAGAGTTAAGTGTCTTGCCCCCTGCCCCATTACCACTTCTTCCAGTTGTAGAGCTGTGATTATCAATTCGGTGATCAAGGATTTAGCCACTTCATTCTATTTTCCCATGAATGTTAACCAAAAGGAAAACGTTATTTAGTCACCATACGGAAAATCTGTCCTTCCAAGCACAATCCTACAGTCTAGTATGTGTGATTGACATCAGCGACACCAGGGATGCTCTTCTTATCTTTTTGGCTCATGGGAGAAGGCTGGGCATATATAACTTATTTTCATGAACTGGCAGATACTTAAAAGAAAAAAAAAATCTAAAAGCCAGTGCCTTCTCTGAAGAAAAAGATAGACAGCTCAATACTCCTGTAATTTACTAAGTAATTTTTGCCGTATTTGCTGAGGCCACAGGTTCTGATAAATGAAGGAAACTACCCATTTTTTAAAAGCTCTATGGGATTATAGATTTTCACAGTTATTTCTTGAAAAATAAAAGTTTCTTTCAGACAAAATCTAATGCTAAAAATACTGTAAGAAAATTCATTCTTTTCTCCAAAGTGAATTGTAAGCATATTCCCAACTTATCTGGATATACTAAAATTATTTTTTAAAATAAACATTCTCAGCTATCTTCCTTTCAGCAAAATTCTTTCTTTTTATTAGTGGGATATCCAATCATCCCACTGACAAAAATGGCAATGTATTTTATATGCCTTAATTTTGAAGTGGTCTTAATCTATAGAGGAGGAAATTAGCTGTTTATTATGAGAAAATTGAGGCCATTATATTAATGTGATACATATGCACATAGCCCTTATATCACCAATATTTCTTATTTTGGATAAATACATATGCTTTGCAATAGCTTATCTGCATACATTCATAATTTGTGTGGTTTTAAATGAAAATTGCATAATTAATTTCATCCTGGCTGGTTATTTACAGAGAAAATTTAAATTCATTTGAGCTGTCATGAAAAAAGAAAATTATGAAGTAGTTCAAAATTAAGAGAGGTGAAGAAAGACATGATTAATTTCTGTATGAGAACAGCATTGTTAACAAAAAGTCCCGTAATTTTCTAGGATAAATTATCTTTGTCTTTACAATCTATACTGAGGCAGGTATGAAAAAGAGACTACGCATTATTTAAATAACTTCAATTATTTAATTTTGCATTTGCATTTTAATATAAATTTGACTGCACCACCTGAGACTTTCCATAAGGCCAGAATTTAAATATTAAAGTAATTAGGGACTGAGCAAATTATGAAATTTCTCTCATTTACTTAATAATTGTGAACCCAGGTTATGTTGTGGTGGAAAGAAGGAAGGTATTCCTGTCTTATGTCCTAAAGTTTGGGATGAGGTCTCAAATCTGAATGCAGGATAATAAACACTTTGTGTAATAACTCTCATGCTAAGGAAAAAAAAAAAACAAAACAATTAGGTCTGATTCAATACTATATCCTTTCCTTTCTTTAGTAGACATAAATTCAGAAGTTAAAGATTTCTGTTAGGTAAATTAATTCTCAGGATGGTCCTTAATACATTTAAATTCCAACCTTTGATTTGTCTGAAACTAGGTTGATTATCTACATTGATTCTCTTGCCAAATCTATGTTTGAATATATATGTAGTATATGTGTGTTCACTAGAATTAGGTTATAATCTTGTACTGTTCTAATAAAATAATTTTTTCCTATTTATGTCAATTCAGTTTTGCAGTTTCATATCTCTTATAATAAATGAACGGTTTCCGTTATAAATTTTGTAACTTCCTCAAACTAGATATACATTTATCTTAGGTTCAGGAAAAGCTAAAGAAAATTATTGTAGAATATGTATAGTTGGTTGTTTAAAATATTTTTTTGTTTTGTTTTTAAAGATTTTTTATTTATTTATTTGAGACAGAGAGAATGAGAGACAGAGAGCATGAGAGGGAGGAGGGTCAGAGGGAGAAGCAGACTCCCCGCCGAGCAGGGAGCCCGATGCGGGACTCGATCCCGGGACTCCAGGATCATGACCTGAGCCGAAGGCAGTCGCTTAACCAACTGAGCCACCCAGGCGCCTGGTCGTTTAAAGTATTTGTAAAAGAAATGTATTTATCTTTGAAGATAAAGCAGTTGTAGAGATGACACATTTAGGGGACTTTTTTTTTTTCATTGTGAAAGTCACCTGATGAAAGTCACAGCTGTTTTATACCCCCACTGGCAGGACAGCCACCCCTATTCTAGCGCCACCTGAGCTCCACATTTGCAAAAATAGGCAGCAAATATAGTTGATTCCTGATTCTATTTATTGGAAAGCCAATCAGAATTACAAATATGTATATATTTCCAATAGCATAATCAAAATATTAGTATAAGGAAGAATTATCTTAGATCAATTGAATATAAGACAAGCAGATTAAAAGTTAGGTTCTGAATTTGTCCAAATCAACAACTTTGAAGCCAAAAATTTGGGGGAAAAAGTCATTGTGTAGGGTTGTGGATATTACATATTTCTCTACTAATGTGATTTTCTCATATGTTAGGTTTAGTATCATAAATTGTACTAACCTCTCCCAGTATGGAAATCATGATCCAGGAATTATATTAGGTAGTAGGCACTCAAAGGTGAGCAAGCCATAGCTCTTTCTAAGGAAACCTAGAGAGTAAGCAGAACATCTATAGGTACATAATGTCATTTCAGGCCATAGTTTTCAGCTTCAACACTATTGGCCTTTGGGGCCAGAAAATGCTTTGTGGTGAGGTCTGTCCTGTGCCTTGCAGAATATTTAGAAGCAATACTAGCATCTATCCATTAGATTCTCCTATCTCCACCCCCCTCCCAATTGTGACAACCAAAAATTTCTCCAGAAACTGGCAAATGTCCTCTAGGGACAAAAATCACCCCTACTTGAGAAGCATTGTTCAAGTTATTAAATGCAAAAATAGAAGTTTAAAAAATAAAAATTTAACTATACTTCTAAGTACTTAACCCTAGTGTATGATGGGGAGGGGAGGAAGTGGAGGGAAAGAGTGTTCAGAGCAGTCTTTATAGAGTATGTTCATTGAACAGCTTCCTAAACTATACCTAGGATAGTGCACAAGTCAGTCAGGATGAAGTGAGGCCATTAGAGGGAGGAAGATAACAGTTGTAAAATAGGAAGACCTCAATCAGCATGAAGATTGATTCATTATTGCAGTTTCCAGGATTTTGAGGAAAGAGCATGTTACATCAGTGCTTAATCATAATAGACATTGAAGTCTTTCTAGGAAACTGGACAAACAAAACCCCTTCGGTGGTAAGAGGAATGAATAATAATTTTCATGGATAAGTCACCTGTTCACACTTCTGGTTGAGAAATGCAAAGCTGGCTGTGGTATGAAGAACAAGGGAGAGACAGCCAATAGGTAACTTTAGGGCTTTACTGTGTATAGGCAAGAGGACAGGAGGAGCTGAATTAAGAGAGTATGAAAGGGAAAGAGAAGTGTCTGCATTTGGGTATAATTGGAAAAATAAACTGAAATGATTTTTTCATTACCGAATTTAAGAGATTGAAGACAAGTAAAGTTGAGAATGACTGGAAAAGTTTTGGACTGCGCCTGCAGGTATTTCCAGTGCTCTGCCCATAACCCCTTGGGTCCCTTTACATTTTTTTTCATTTAAATTCAGGGGTACCTGGGTAGCTCAGTTGGGTAAGCATCTGCCTTCAACTCAGGTCATGATCCCAGGGTCTTGGAATCAAGCCCTGCCTCAGGCTCTCTGCTCAGCTGGGAGCCTGCTTCTCCCTCTCCCTCTGCCTACTGCTCTGCCTACTTGTGGTCTCTGTCAAATAAATAAATAAAATCTTAAAAAAAATAAAATTAAATTCAATTAATCAACGTGTAGTACATCATTAGTTTCTGGTGTAATGTTACATTCTTTATTACACTGATTCCCAACAGTGAGCACTGAACCCTTCTGGCTATGGGAGCCTGCTTGTTGGCACTTATGGAGGTTCACATTTGTCTTGAGATTCACATTTGTCTTGAGGCAGGCTTCACCCAATGACTGACAGATCCAGGAGGATACAGACTCCAGCCACCTTGCACCTAAGCAGAGCAACTCTGAGATGTGGCCTTCAAGGGCTCTAGAGCTCCCTCAGGATTAAACCAAAGTTACTCCTGTATTCTACTTTACTTGATATACCACTCTTTCTTAGTCCCCATCTTTTTCTGGTACTTTTCTTTTTTTTCCCCTGAACAAATTATGTTAATATAAATCCTTATGTTAAGATCTAATTCTGACACACCAAACCTTTTGCTTATTTCCTATGGGATATTGGAGATGACCAGTCATCAATTGGATATCTGGAATTGGGGATCGGGTCAGGTATGGTTGAAATTTTAGGTTCTGTAGATGTTGCAATAATCATTTTTATCACTATTATTTTCTCCTATCATATATAACAGAATGCTTTCATGTTTGCTAAAGTTTTTCCAATATATAGATTCAGCCTCTATCAAAGAAGAGATGAAAACAGGTTCTGCTAATATATTAGCTTCCCCTTACATAACAAGTGGGTTGTGAAATATTCTGTCATATTTCCAGGACATGTATTTTTTTCCATTAGGACCTCTATCTCATTTGTCATTTGAGCTGGAGCTTTATGATTAGCCCTGCCATTCAATCATTGTTTGTTCCCTTACTCATTTATTTATTCATGTGTTCATTATTAATAAATAGCTGTGATTTTAAATGCCAGGCTTATGTGATTTTGGGAAACAATCGTGCATTAAAGACTTACTTTACTACATGTGATTATGATGTGTAATATCTGAGAAGCATATACTCTTACCAATTAATAATAGATTAATAATTTGCTATATTCGGGCATGGAATATTAAGTGATTATAGTCATTTTTAAAGCAAAGTATGACTAGATATATTAGATAATATACAAGCAAAAGATACAGAAAACCTAAAAAGATGGAAGCAACCAGTTAAAATCCTAGTGGTTTTATGTAACTAGGGCTGCAGGACAGATACTCTAGTCTGTCATATGCTTTAGCCAGGACTACATGGGAATGTGCAGTTAGAGGCTATCAAAGTTCTACCCGATGAAACTTCAAGAGTTTGAGTAAGAACTATGATCCCCATCATGTGGTGTGCTCCCCCTGCTGAGTCTTCAACATTACCTGGAACTACAATTTTCATGATAAGCCTTCCACTAAATGTTCATTTAATTGAATAATTGCATTTAATTAATCAAAATACTGTTTTTGGGCAAAGAAATCCTTTATTCCCAAATTAGACATGAATATTCAAATAGTCTTAGGAGACTAGCACACTATACATTCTTAGTAACATGTACCATTTTACAGCATTGCTTTCCTAAAAGTTCTTTGAGTAAAGTACTATGGAAATAAATTGGTAGGTGTGCTTTTTACCTATTTCAGACTTTGCACAAAAGTGGAGGGGTTAGTCCAGACTTTACACACTTAATTCTCTGTAGGAAGACAGTTTAAGGACTAGGAGTCAAAAATACTGATTTTAAGTAGCTCAGACACTCCCTGCCATACTTTGAGTTTTGGAAATTTAACTTCTAATAGATTTTATTTCAGCATTTGTAATAGGGAGAAACATCACTGAGGCTTTGTGCAGAACTTCAGGGTTTTTAATTCCGTTATCACTATGAGGATTAGATACGGTATCCTGTCTACTTCTCTGGGATGCAGTGAGGAGAAAATGTTCTGTGACCAGTAAAAAGGCCTCTTCAAGAGCGTGAGTGTTGATCGTGTGTGTGTGTGTGTATGGTCTATTTAAGAAATCTTAACACTAATAATACATATGTCTCGACAGATTGTTGGGTATTTCCTCCAAGGATATAGCACTGATTGTTGATGATGGAAAACTGGAAGAAACTAGGAGTTACTAAGAGAAAATGCAAAAGGTAGTGGTGAAATGGAACATACTTTTAAATAGTTCCATTCAATGTCTTGGTGTCTACAGGTGTTCTATTTTTAACAAGTTGTAGCAACAACGTAGAATGTGGATAACCACCAAACTCTGACTTCCAGAACTTCCATTTCAGCTGACAAAAATCACTGAGTTGCTAAAGGCCGTGGAAGTATCTTTGTTCCTGATGTTGTACCAGCCTACATGTCTTGCTGTCCTAATCTGTTCGACCAAAAAGAGAACAAAGAATCCAGCAGTAGCAGACTGAGGCTGTCAAGATAAATGTGTGAATCCTACTGACAGGACATACACAACTCAGCCTTTGGCCATGCTACCTCTTAACATCACTAAAGCTAAACACACTCTAGGAACTGATATGTTGAGTGGTTGTTTTTGTAGATCTGTTCAATTCTTGCCTTTGAAATTATTTGCCCTTTTATTTTGAAATTTTAACATGTTTAAAATTTTACAAACAGGACATTACAGAACAAGAATGGCATACATAAAAGTTACTTCTATCCTTGCATGCTATCAATATTTTCAAACACAAGTAATCTATTATTCAAAAGAGTAGCTCAGAAACACAATGCAACTCAATAGAATTAGAGCATGCATTCAAAAAATGACAGTTTACATAAGAGGGTTTATCTCCTGGGTAGAAAGAAATAGGTCTTTTTCAACAAACAAAACATAATTCTTTGAGAACTGACTTATAGGTCTCTCATGATGTAAGGGGACATTATTCACCCATCATTAACATACTCACTTGTTGTGAAGGTGGTTGGAATTCCTGTCGGAATACCATATACACAAAGATTGATCATCAAAAGGACATAAATTACACCATGCTGTAGACTATTTTTATCTTTTTTACTACTATTTTTCTTCCATCTTTGTATCCAAACATTTTAGAAAAATAAAGATACCATAATTCTGACAAAATAAATTATGATAATCCACTGCATTGATTACATTGGTATTATTAATTGATAAGATAATCTATCTGCTGGTTACACAGGGAAGAGGACATATAACACATTGCATATAACATTCAGGCATATAACAATAGGAATGGCTCAGGAGATTCACAGTAATTTTATCCTAAGCTCCACAGTTAGTTTACAAAAGTGGACATTTGGTAGAGAGTAAAATATACCACTGTTCAACTCAGTAGGTAGTCAATACCTATCACTTCTCTAAATGTTAATGTATTACTAAGATTGCATTAGTATGAATATGAATTTGCATCACAAAACATTGATGCCTTGATAATTTAAATGAATTAAAAAGTGATGAATTTTGTGCATCAGAAATTTGGCGAGGCATCTACATTACAGTCTACTTATCTAAATAAGACAGTTTAAAACAACTATTTCTATCATAGTATTACATATAGTGACTCTTAAGAATTTATCTCATCTCATATGTACAAAGTTTTAAATACTTCCTTCACTGCCTTCATGTAAATTTCTCTATTAGCTTGACCTGAAGTTTTTATTACTACAATCATTCTTTTGGTTGGAGTTTAAAGACAACATCGTTTTTTCCAAAATACTAAAATTAAAATGAATATGATTTACTGTATCAGCTAGAAAGGGTTTTAAAACTTTACTTTCTAGTTACCCCCAAATTTCCCTTCTCTCTTACAGCAAAATTTCTCAAAAAAAATTCTTCTGTTTATTTTAAATTATTTCCCTCTTGAACTATCTCTAATTAGTTTTGCCCACACCACTGAGCCCAACTACCCTTATCAAGGTAATAAATTAAGTCTCACCTGATTAGAAGCATTTGACTGCTACTTCCTCTTCAAAATACTTCCTTATATTTTATAACACCAGTTTCATCTGGCTTTCTTCCTACCATCTTGCCTACTACTCATTCTCCTTTTCTATTCCTTTTCGCTGCCCCAAATTCTTAATGTGGCAGTACATTATGAATAAGTCTTTGGACCACTTCTCTTTTTCTATTTGTTTTCACTTTTTAGATGTCCCCTCTAGATCTTTGTCATGAAATACTTCCTATATTCTAGGAGAGTCTCATATTTATAGGCAGACTTAGAGCACTCCTCTGAATCCCAGATATTTATATCCACAGGTTCAGACACCTCCAATTATATGTATAATAAGCATTCAAATCCAAAATAGACATAAGGAACTCAACAACAACATTCTTTCATATGCACATGGAATATTCTCCAAGATATGACATATTAAGCTACAAAACAAGTCTTAATAAATTAAAGCAATTGAAATCAAAGTATTTTTTTTTTGTTATTCAAACTGCAATGAAACTAGAGATAGGACAAGGCAAACTGGGAAATCTGTAAATATATCAAAATTAAATGAACTTTTTAAAAAAAGATTTTAATTCATCTATTTGACAGAGAGAGAGAGAGAGAGACAGTGAGAGAGGGAACACAAGCAGGGGGTGTGGGAGAGGGAGAAGCAGACTTCTCGCCAAGCAGAGAGCCAGATGCGGGGCTCGATTCCAGGACCCTGGGATCATGACCTGAGCCAAAGGCAGACGCTTAACAACTGAGCCACCCAGGCGCCCCTAAATGCACTTTTAAATAACAGTTGAGTTTAAATAACAGTTGAGTTCAATAAATCACAAAGCTGGTTAAAAATACCTTGAGAAAAAAGAAAATGAAAACACAACATATCAAATCTTATGAGAAGTAATGAAACCATGTTAAGATGAAAGTATATAGCTACAGCTAAGATTAAGCTATATAGCTATAAATGCATACATTTACTATGAAAAAATAGCTCAAAACAATTTTCACCTCTAGAAACTAGAAAAGGAACAAATTAAACCCAAAGCTAGCAGATGAAGGAAAGAATAATAAAAATTGGAACTGAGATACACAAAATAGGGAATAGAATAGAAAAAAATCAACACGGAGTTGTTTATTTGAAAAAATAAAATTGATGAACTTTTAAGTAGATTAAGAAAGAGAGAGATTCAAATAACTAAAATTAGAGATGAAAGAGGGGACATTACAACTGATGCTTAAGAAAAAAGATCATAAAAATACAATCAGTAATTATACCCCCCAAAATTGAATAACCTAGAATGAATTCCTAGAAATACATAGCCTATTAAGACTGAATCATGAAGAGACAGAATCTGAAGAGACAATCATAGTGAGGATATTGAATCAGTAATCAAAATCCCCTAACAAGTAAAAGACCAGAAAATGATAGCTTCACTGGAAAATCTTACCAAACACTCGAAGAATTAAAACCAATCCTCCTGAAACTCTAAATTACTGAAGAGGAAAGAACATTGCCAAGTTAATTCTATGAGGCCAGTATTACCCTGACACCAGAGCCAAATGAAGACATTCCCAGAAAGTACAGACCAATATCCCTAATAAATACTGATGCAAAAATAAACTGAACTCAATAACACACTAAAAGGATTATATATCATGACAAAGTAGGATTTATTACTGGAATGTAAGTATCGTTCAAAACATATTAAAATCAGGATAATGCACCATATTAACAAAATGAACACAAAAACCACATATCAATTGACAGAAAAACTTTCATAATAAAAACAAACTAGAAATTAAGTTAACAATATAAAAAGGCCATTTATGAAAAGTTTATAGCTAACATCATGTTCACTGGTGAAATACTGTAAGTTTTTTTTCCAATATTGAGAATGTAAGGATGCTCACTCTGGCCACTTCTATTCAACACAGTGTGGAAATCCTAGCTAAAGCAATTAGGCAAGAAATAAAAGACCCTCAAGCTAGAAGCAAATAACCTTATCTTTTTTTGAAGACAAGATTTTACAGAAAGAAAACACTAAAAATTTCACACACACACACAGAACTAAAATGAATTCAACAAAGTCACAGTATACACACAAAATCACAAAAATCAGTTGTTTATATACACTAACTTTGAATAATCTGAAAAAGAAAACAATTCTATTTATAATGGCATCAATAAGAATAAATTATGTAGGAATAAAACTAACCAAGAAGGTGAAAGACACATACTGAAAACTATAAAACATTGTCAAATAAAAGGAAAGACATGAGTAAATGGAAAGGCATCTCATGTTCATGGATTGAAAGAATATTGTGAAGATGTCAATAGTCAAAGCACTCTAGAGATTCAGAGCAAGCCCTATTCAAATTCAATGGCATTTTAAAAAAATCAAAAGTCAAAAAGTTTATCCTGAATTTCATATGGAATCTCAAGGGACTGTGAAGAGCCAAAATGGTTTTGAAAAATAAAACAGTTGGAAGATTCACCCTTCCTGATGTCAAAAATATTTGATTTCAGAAGAACTGAACGCAGGATCTTGTAGAGGTATTTGCACACCCAAGTTCATAGAAGCACTATTTAAAATGGCCAAGAGGTAGAAGCAACCCCAAGTACATGGACAAATTGATAAACAAAACGTGGCTCATACACACAATGGAGTATTATTCAGCTTTAAAAAGGAAGGAAAGGGCGCCTGGGTGGCTCAGTTGGTTAAGCGACTGCCTTCGGCTCAGGTCATGATCCTGGAGTCCCGGGATCGAGTCCCGCATCGGGCTCCCTGCTCGGCGGGGAGTCTGCTTCTCCCTCTGGCCCTCCCCCCATCTCATGCTCTATCTCATTCTCTCTCTCAAATAAATAAATAAAAAAAATATTTAAAATAAAAAAAATAATAAAAATTAAAAAAAATAAAAAGGAAGGAAATTCGGTGATACTGTAACATAGTTAAACTTTGAGAACATGAAGCTAAGTGAAATAAGCTGGACACAAAATAAATACTTTATGATTCCAATCATTTGAGATATAGGAAGTAGTCATATTCATAGAAACTAAGTTGAATGGTAGTTACCAGGAAATAGAATGAGGGTGAAAAAAAATGGAGGTACTATTTAATGGGTACAGAGCTTCCAAATTTTCAAGATGAAAAAGTTCTGGAGACCTGTTTCTCAACAATGTGAATGTACTTAACACTACTAAAATATACACTTAAATATGGTGAAGGCAGTAAATCTATATGTTTACCACAATTTTAAAAAGTTTAAAAAATTAGAAGCAGAATCTATAAAAAAAATTACATTTTGCAACATCTCTACCATTATCATCTCTTACAGTAATATGTTTCCTGCTTCTACCGTTATTATTCTCCAGTTTATTTTCAATGCTATAGTTGAAGCGCCCTATTAAATTTTAAAACAGATGATGTTCTTTTCTTCAAAACCCTTTAAGGGCTTTCTATATCCCTCAGAGTAAAAACCAAAGTTCTTTCCAGGAACTGCGATCTCTCCCTCTATTCCCCACCCTCTTCATGACCTCCTCTCAGAGTTCACTGTCCCCATCAGGTATGATCTTTTACACTCCAATCTATGAGTCAGTTCTTGTTAATTCCCTTAAACAGAATGTTCCTCTCCAATATATCTACTTGACTAAATTAATTTTCTCAGTCAGTTACCTAATCATTTTATCAAAAATTGTAATCAACCACCCCAAATTTGTAAAATTGTAAATTTTGTAAAATTGTAAACTAATTTTATAAAATATTTTCTTGCCTTATTTTTACATTTTTCATGGTCTAATATACTATATAGTTTACTAACATATTTTGCATAATACAAGTGATTGAGATAAGACTTACATCAATTCTGAAAGTACAACTGAATTAAAGATGCAAAAGCAAAATGAACTGAGCAGAAAATGGAATGAGTGACATGGAGAAAAGTTCTCGAATATCATCTGGACAGAAATAACATGGGAGGAAGGAAGACAGAGACAGAGGGAGGGAAGGAATGATGTGGAAATTAGAAAAGATAGATATAAATAGATACTTTATATATGCTATATATTTTAAATATATATAATTGCTACAAATAGGTAAAAGAGAGAATACATGTGCAAAAATAGTTTTTAAAGCCATACCAGAGGGAATGTATTTGAAATGTTAGATTTAAAAATTATAGATTTAAAAATTTACTGTAGGCCATTAAGTCTCAATGTACATTGCAGAACACCAAGATATGAAATGGCAGTATTATACCTCAAAGTGAATAATGTATCATATTTAGACACTGTAAGTAACATTCAAAGGATAATAATTAGATTTTCTAAATACAGTATATTCTGAGGTACTGGGGGCTAGGGTTTCAATGTATGAATTGGGGGGGGGACACAATTCTGTACATAACAGATTAAGTAGCATTTTTTAAAAATATTCAACAGCACAATACACTCAATAGTAATCTATTTACAGATTCCTAATGATGTACACTGAAAATTTTAGAATTGAACAGTATCACAAAAATATATAATTTTGGATATATAATTCAACTTTGTTTTAATATTTTAATTGAGATACATGGTCTTTTACTAAAATTTATGTAGCATTTATTTTCTTTATGAAACACCTGTATGTCTTTTCTCCAAAGTACATATTTTTGTTTCAATATTATGTTTATTTGGGAATCATGTTTCTGCTTTGTTGATACCACAGTTATACAAGTGTGAGACTAACCACAAACATTTTTGTACATAATTTGTTCATTTTATGAAACATCTAATGCAATTATATTTAGCCAATATGTATTTTGCTGGCTTTATTTTAGGCATCACTTGATTTAAAAATACAAAATTTTAAAACAAAAAGTGATACATTTCAATCATTCAAAACCTTAAATGGTTATATTTTAACTATAAATTTTCTAATTATGGTGTACTGTATTCAAGTATTAATCCTAAATTGTAGATTATCTTTAAAAAGATCTTCTCTCTTAGATTATTCTCCTTTGTTTTAAATAGCATTCATCTTGATATTAGTTCAGTGTTACCAGTTAATATTGCATAAATATTAATATTGAAATTAACAGATATACAGAAGTGTTTTTAAACAGTTTTTATTTTTTTTTTCAAAATTGTCACTAATTGCATTTTTTCCAAAATTAAGACATTGATGTAACTACCATGCAAATAAAGAAATGTAGAATTATAGCACCCAGAAAGCCTCTTCTGGGTCATTACCCAGTGGTGAAGATAAATACTTTTTTGGTGTCTATCATCAGATATTACTTAGGCCTGGTCTTGAACTTAATTTATAAACTATCACATAGATTTCATCTCTTGCTACTGGATTTTTTAAAATTACCCTTGTTAGAATTATATAGAGAATATATAATTATATATTATAGAATTTTATATATACATTTATATATATGTATGTATCTGAAAGCAGTTCATTACTTCTTCATTCAGTACCGTACCCCATATAATAAGTATCAACAAATGTGGTTTAAGTGATTTCCAGGATTAGCTTGCTGTTAGTGTTCCTTTGACCATTCTTCTAAGTCTTTGGTGAACACATACATACGTTTCTTTTGGGTATATAATCAGGCTTATTAGCCATAGGGCATGCATAAGGTCAAATTTAATAAATGCTGCCAGTTTGCCCAAACGCTTATTCCAGTTTACGTTCTTACGGGGAATCTATAAGAATTTCATTGCTCCCTCTATTTGCCAATCATTGGGATTATCATTTTTTAATTCTATTATTTTTTTCTTTGCAGTCAAGTTATTTAGTGAGTGTTTAGTGTTATATGACTGTGGTTTTAGTTTGCATTTCCCTGATGAATAAGGAGATTGGGTGTCTTAATATCCATATTGCCAATTTGGATACTGTATTTTGAGAAGTACCTGTTCAAGACTTATGCCAATAAAATAATCTAGCATTGTCTTTCATAGGGTAATTAAAAAAAATAATTTTGGATATAATTTTGAAATGGGAATCATTTTGATAGTATATGAGGTAGGAGAAAAAGACTCAAAAATAAATTTCTGGCTTGAATGACAGAGTATATAGTGGTGCTGTTAACGGTTTCTAAGAATTAAAGTGTCTATATCCGGGTGGATCTCTGTGAAGGTGAGCTCTCAGAATTGCATAATGGCCTTATAAAAGTCAAAATAAGACAAAAGAAAATATCAAAATATGTAAATAAATTAGCAGAAAAATTAAAGTACAAATACTTAACATGCTTAATGAATATATTAGTAAATTTCATGGCCCAGGTGGGAACATAATGGGGTGTATTCTATGTTCTTCAAATTCTCCTTGGCCATCTTTTTGGAACACTTATCAGGATAGCAGAAAAGGCAGGCATGGACTGCACAGTTTTCAACTGAGGTGAAGAAATTATTTAAATAAAATTAACCATTTCAAATTTAGTTTAGATAATGAATAATATGAATAACTCCATTTAGAGATTTTAAGTTTTTAGTAAGAATAAATTTTCAGGCTAAAGAAAATTATTTTCCATCAAAACTTGCAATCATACACACATATCTAGACATTTACATAAAATTATTTCCCTATTGCAGTATTTCTTTTTTGAAATAGAATAGAATGCAATTTGTTAAGAAGGTGTAAAAATACATTTGAGAAAGGAAAAATTCCTCTGTATTATAGGATCATCTAGAAATTCTGAGTGTGATTGGATTAAAACACATATCACTTAGTGATTTACTTAATTGTGAAAAAATAACATACTTTCTAAGATTTTAATCTTTTTAAATTTAATGAAGTTTGGTGTATGGTCTGGCATATATTCTCTCCTGGAGACTGTTCTCTGTGCAGTTTGAGAAAACTGTATGAGGTTGTTGTCGTAGATTACTCTGTAGATGTTTATTTAGTTTATGGTATTGTTCAAGTCTTCTATTACCATGTTGATCTTCTGTCTAGTTTTTTTATCCATTATTTAAAGTGAGATATTAAAGTCTCCAGGTGGTATTACTGAATTGTCTTTTTTCCCCACAATTTTTGTCAGTTTTGCTGCACGTATTTGAGAACTTTGTTAGGTATGTGTGTTTTTTTAATTTATTTTTTTAAGATTTTATTTATTTGAGAGACAGAGAGAGAGAGAACTAGAGAGAGAGCAAGCATGAGTAGGGGGCAGAGGGAGAGGGAGAAGCAGATTCCCTGCTGAGCAGGGAGCCTGATGTGGGGCTGGATGCCAGGACCCTGGGATCATGACCCGAGCCAAAGGCAGACGCTTAACAGACTGAGTCACCCAGGTACCCTGGGACATATGTTTAAATTGTTATACATTCCTGATAGATTGACATTTTTATCATTATAAAATATACTTTTTAAAAATGTGACTATATATGCACAATAAAATATTATTCAGCCATACAAAAAAAAGTTGCCATTTACAGTAACATGCAAACTTGAGGGCTTTATGCTAAGTGAAATATGTCAGACTGAAAAATACCAATATTGTAAGATATCACTTATATATAGAATCTAAATAAAATAAACAAAACACCCCAAATTCATTGGTACAGAGAACAGGCAGGTAATGGCCAGAGAAGGGGGCAATGAAGAATAAAATAGGTTAAAAGTACAAAATACAGTAATAAAATAAGCAAATCATGGGAATATAATGTATAGCATAGCAACAATATTTAATACTACCATATTGTATTTTTAAAAGTTGCTAAGAAAGTAAGTCTAAGTCTCATGACAAGAAAAAAAAAAGTGTAACTCTGTGCTGATGGATGTGAATTAGAATTATTGTAATCATTTTGCAATATACATAAATAATCATTGTTGTATACCTGAAACTGTTACATTTTATATATATACACACACACCTCTATCTCTAGTAATTTTTATGTTATACTCTATTCTGTCTCACATTATTATAGCCATTTGAATTTTCTTTTAATTGGTGTTTGCATGATATATCTTTTTACTTAGTTTTATTTTCAGGCTATTTGTATCTGAATATATAGCATAGACATGCTATATCTCCTGAAAACAGTATATAGTTTTTTTTATACATGATTCCAGTCTCTGCCTTTTAATCAGTGTTTATGAAATTTATATTTAATGTCACTATTGATAAGGTAGGATTTAGCTGTCATTTTGTTATTTGTTTTCAACAGGTCTCATGTAGGTCTTTTTTTCCTCTATTACTGCTTTATGGCCTTTCAATTACGTTAAATATTTCCTCATGTATTGTAATTTCTTAGTACCTTATTATAAGTACTTAGTACTTATTCTTCTGGGTTATCTTAGTGAAAATAACTTATAAAGTACTTATTCTTAGAATATTCTAAAAATTTTGCTAGCTTTGTGTCCCCTCTCCTTTGTTTTCCCATTGTCATTCAATTATAAGCCATCAAAACTGTTTTACTGTTTTATAATTATTGCTTTACACATCTGTTCAGATCAAGGAGGAAAAATATTACCAAAAATACATTTAAAGGTGCTCATTTTTTGTGTGTGGTATTGAGTTACTCTCTAGTGTCTTTTCATTCTAGCCTGAAGGACTGGGATTTTTTTTTTTTTTTTTTAAATATCACCTTTTATTTTCTCAGGCACACAAGTGATCTGGGATATCAATTATCATGAGATTTTACTGATTCACTCTTCAAATTATCTATTTTAAATCTTCAGCTACTGTAGAAAATAGTTTGCAGCAATCAATTAGCAATTCCAAAGTACCAAATTATAATTTAGTTGTGAAATAAATAGTTCATGTTCAATATGCAAAGTTATTAGAACTCCTGAGTTTCAAATATGCTGTGGAACAGGTGATTCCTCCCCCTTCTTTAAAGGCTTTTAAACTTAAAGAGATGACCTTTAAAAAAATGATATCCTAACTAGCTTATTATAACAGAAATCAGCAACATCCAATCTAAACACCAGATAGTGTAATTTTGACCATTGTTCTGATAAGTGAGTGGCCTCGGAAACAAATTCCATCACTGAAGTCATCAACCTCGGTCAGTATCACTGTTCCTGACCTTTCTTTTTCTCTGTGAACGCCACTTGATTTTGAATAGCATGGATTTACCATGCATCTAAGGATTGACCTGGATCACCTTGGCACATACCTAGCCTCTTTCTCAAGCATTCTAAAGCTAGTCCCACAAATACTGACATAAGTAAGCCATAGCACCTTCCCCAAGAACAGTCCAAATCAGCATTGCACGTTAACACACACAGAAAGGCTGGGACATGCCGGTGGCTAGGGCACTGAGCTCAGTTACAGCGAAGGGTGTAAGTAAGAGTAACTACTGAACTTAGCCTCTCAAGGAGGGAAATGGTTTATAGTCATATGTTTGACCCTATCAAAGGAAAGTCATCTTAGGTTTGCAGTTAGCTACAAAGTACATTAAACAAAAGTATAGCTGGCTCTGAACAAACCCACACACTTTTGAACACAAACTCAAAACACACGTTCTAATGACAGAGATTTGGTTCTATTATCTTCATAAACCAAAGAGTACAGATTTCAAGTTATTTCACAAATCAGATGATCAAATGAAAATGGACATGAAAGCACTTAGTAAATTATTATGTACA
>NC_138381.1:10058660-10078992 GCF_054177405.1 Leptonychotes weddellii | reverse complement strand
CCACACACTTTTGAACACAAACTCAAAACACACGTTCTAATGACAGAGATTTGGTTCTATTATCTTCATAAACCAAAGAGTACAGATTTCAAGTTATTTCACAAATCAGATGATCAAATGAAAATGGACATGAAAGCACTTAGTAAATTATTATGTACATGTTTTTAAAAAGATGTGCTGTTTAAAGATACTTTACATGACAAAATTTGGCGAAGAATAAACAAATCATTAACAATAAACCAAAAAACTATGGAAAACTAAGACCCAAAGAATTAAAAATAGAACATATCTTTCAATCAGATTGAGAAATTAGGTATGTTGTATACTTTTTAAAATGTTCATAAAGCAACTTTATACTGCAGTTTGAAAAATCAAAACATTTTCTTTTACAAATACACACTCTAGAACTGGAGGCATCATTTGGGCAACGTACAAGGATCCTGTTAAATTTGTTGCTGCCATAAATCTGGGATGCAGGGTTAAAGATGGAGTGAATAAGGCATGGCAATGCTTCATACAATTTATAGAGAGCACATCTAAAACCCAGTAACCAAATTCAGCTATCAAACAGCATAAATATAATGGATTGTTGTTTACTTGGGAGGCCAAAAATAAAGCAGCAAAGGAAAATTGCAGCTTTAGATTAGTATTTTAGAAATAGTAAATCCATACTATTTTAAGTAAAAAATGGATGATTTTATATAAAATTATGATTGGCAGAATACAGAAAAATTATTTCTCTTCTACCTTTACATACTTATTTAGACAACTGGAATTGTCTAAATTTCTCCTTCACTTTTGAAGTAAAGTGATGCTGGTATAGAATATTGAGTGGATGGTATTTTTCTTTTAGCACTAAATATATCATCCCTTGACCTTTTGGCTTACATTTTTTTTCTGAAGAGAATTCAATAATCTTTTTTGGAGTTTTTTGTTTGTTTTTGCAAGTGAGGAGTCATTTCTCACTTCTTTGAAGTTACTCCCCTTATGACTTTAAAATTTGACTGTGATGTGGTTAGGTGTGGAGTTCTTTGAGCTTCTTAGATATGTAAAGTTTTTCCATCACACTTGGGGAATTTTTGGCTAGCTCTCATTTTTTCCTGGGGCTCTCAATGCATACATTTAATTTTTGATGGTATCCCACAGGTCTGAGGTTCTGTCTACATTTTTTCTTCTGTTTCTCAGACTGAATGATCTCAATTCACTTAACATCAGGTTTGCTGATTGTGTTTTTCTACAATTCAAATCTGCTATTGAGAGCCTCTAGTGAATTTTTTATTTCAGTTTACATTTTAAGTCTAGAATTTCTGCACTTATTTTTTTAAAATACATTCTATCCCTTTATTAATGACATGTCCCTGGTAAGACATGGTTCTCATACCCTGTGTTGATTATTTAGACAGTTTTATTTAATTCTTTGAAGATATTTATAATAGCTGATTTGATGTGTTTGTGCAACACCTGGGCTCCCTTAGACAATTTTTGTTGACTTTTTTTCTGTATACAGGTTATACTTTCCTTCTGTGTATGTCTAATATATTTATAATGGAAACTAGACCTGGAAATCATATTTTCTCCCATTTCAAGGCTTGTTTTTGTTGGTGTTTCTTATTTGTTGTTGCTACTATTTATTCAATTAGTGACTTATTTGGATTATATCTATAAAAATTCTATTTCCTGCAGTGTTAGATTACGGATTCTCTTCTCAGATTAGTGGTCAGCTAATTATTGATCAATGATATCATTAAATGCCTTGAACTAATGTTCTTCCACTCTTTGCTGAGAGGCTCTGTATTGAACTGTGCTTTCAAGAGTCAGCAACTTACAACACTGCCTTAGTCTTCATTTCCTGGTTGAATAGGGCCCAAATGTTAGCCACAAGGACATGCAGGGCCCACTTATGATTTTCTTGGATATGTAAATAACCTTCACAAGTGCTTTACCTTCTAGGTCAAGGAATGTGTGAATATGTCAGTGTCTTTAAAAAATTCCTTTAAAAAAATTTTTTTTTCCTTCAACTGGCTGCCTTAGGCAGCCATGAAGTTATATCACCAGCTAGACCCCAAGACTTGACCTTTACTGCCTACCTGCTTGTACTTACTGAGCTTTTCTCCACATTTTTCCTTAAGCTCTTCTTTCCAGCTTACCTCTTAACTCAGGCAAATGGAAAATAAAACTGCCCCTCCCGAGATATAGCAACTACACTTACAGTCCTCCAGCTGGCCCAGACCAGTTTTGAGCTTAGCCCCTGTGCAGACGGACCATGGAGTGACCTCTAGAATGAGGACAACTACCTTTACCTCATTATAATACTAAAATCTCCACTAATAATAATGAGGAGCACAGGCCTCATTAACATAACACACAATGTGTGTATAGGCATGTTTCCTCAAGGTTCATGCTTGAGCTTATGCCTACCTCCACATCCAATGACAAGACTTCCTTATCTATTCACCCTAACCCTAAACAAAAGGCACCCACTCACCCTTGCTGGGAAACCATGGTTTTGGAAGCCAGTCCACAATGATCTCTTTATTTACTGCAAATAAAGTTTTCTTTTTGAGACAACTCAATCTGGTGCAGTTTCTGACTCACCAAGGAGTGAACTTGCTTTGGTTTGGTTACAGTTACATAATTACTGCTGATTGTTTTCAAGAAATGGCCTGAAGAATGGGTTTTACCACAGAGTGAGCTCTAAGCCAGGTAAATAACTGCAATCAAGCTTTTATATGGAGTTACAAGACAGGTCAAATAGTGACAATCCATGGGTATGGACTTGTTGAGGGGCCCAAAGGCAGGTCTGTCCCCTTCCATGGCTGTCAGGATGCTGTGTTTGCAGCTCTCAATGCTATCATCTGATGGTTTTCAGGAGTCTTGTGGAGCTCAGTTAAGTGGAGTAGGGGCATGTAACTTGTTAAAAGACCACACAAACCTGCTGTTTTTCCTAAGGTTCCAGTTTTTCTTGAATAAACACTCTTCCAATTGGTTACTTTCCAAATCTCTAAAATGTTAATTTTGACCATCTTATCAGGTTTTTTTAAAAGAGATTTAGTTATTTTTATTAGAGAGAGATACATGCATGAACAGGCAGAGGGGAAAAGGGAAAGGGAGAATTTATAAGCAGACTCCCTGTTGAGCAGTGAGCCTAACTTGGGGCTTGATCCTAGGACCCTGAGATCATGATCTGAGCTAAAATCAAGAGCCAGGTATTTAACTGACTGAGCCACCCAGGCGTCCCAGGGTGGTGGTGGTTTTTTTTTTTTTTTTTTTCCTCTTTAAATGGAGAATAGTTTTTTTTTTTATTTTTAAAGATTTTATTTATTTGACAGAGAGAGAGACAGTGAGAGAGGAAACATAAGCAGGGGGAGTAGGAGAGGGAGAAGCAGACTCTCGGCTGAGCATGGAGTCCCAGGGCTCCAGGATCATGATGTGAGCCGAAGGCAGACGCTTAATGGCTGAGCCACCCAGGCACCCCTGGAGAACAGCTTTATAGAGATTCACTCCATACTCCCAGATGTACCACCCTAAGCCCATTCGCAGGCCAATTAATTTTTTTCAAGATGCTCATTTCAGTACTAAGTATTTTAAAATTATTTCTATCATTTTTCCTAATTGTGGTCTGACTTTTGAACCACAGGATATTTATAAGTACCTTGGTTCTCCAAACTATAACCTCATTTGAGGGCACATTATTTCATATACAAGCCTTGTTTCTTACCCAAAGTCCTTTAAGTTTCTCTGCAGGTAATTTTGAAATAGGAAGAGGAGGATAATCCAATTATCCCTCCACCACCCTGAAATTTATAAAACTAACATGAATTCAAAACTATTCATGAATTGAATATCTCATAGAAAATAGATTATTGAAATATCAAATGGATCATTTAAAGTAATTATGAAGCATCATTATTCAGGAAAAAAGCTGCATGTTTAACATTACTTTGAAAAAATACTACTGTCTGCATGATTAATGACAACAAATTTGTTGTTTTTGAAAACTGACAATCAGTACAGAGGTCAATAGATAAAGTAAACACTTTGTTTTAGGACCAACTGAGTCTTAAAGACATAGAAAATACCATATCAAGCCTTATTTGGTTTGCTCACTTGAAATTTGGATATATGTAAATACACATATACATATATATGCACACACAATACACATTCATACATGTACATATCTAAGTAAATATACATGTCTAAGTAAATATATAAGTAAATATATATATAACATATATATGAAAAAATATATTTACTTCACAAGCTTAGTAATCTGTGTGCAAAAAACCTACTAAATCTTGTCCATTTAGGAGTTGTATACTACTGTATAGGAGTAAGTATCATTTTTTATCTAAAGCCTTTTTACCCCATTTCACATGCTTTTATAAAAAAAAAAAAAAAGAAGAAAATCCCCAAAGAATGGAAATAAAAACAAAGAAACAAGAAATTTTCTTTATCAGAAGGAATTGGAAAATGTCCTAAGATATGCTAGAGAAGATATAAAAAAATCAGCATTTATGTAGACATGACACAACTAATTTCATTTATTTATATGGATATGTCCTTATATAATTTTCAGTCATTCATCATTAGAGTTGTTTCTCTGAATTTATATGATGTCTCTCTTTCTGGTCTTCTCCAGTCAGGCCCTTACTAAAAGCTAGATAAGAGCTCCCAGATTGAATACTAAGCAAATCCAGATTTAATTACCATAGCTGAAGGGTTTGTTACTACTGTAAACAGCACCTGGTAACTTTTAAATTGTACTGTAGTAGGTTGTGTTGGTTTAGTTTCCCTTGTCTATTTTCCTTGTGTTTATTTTGTATCTGACATTAAGAGCATGCTTTATCTTTTAGCTGTCTAGCTACCTAAACCCAGAATACAGTTATGACAGTCCTCATAGGCACTAATTCTTAATAGAACTTATTAAGTTCTTATTAAGAACTTATTAAGAACTTAATAAGTTCTATTAAGTTCTATAGTCACCAATGGTGTGATAGTCCATAAGATATTTTAGTGGGATCTTAATAGAACACAATTGTGTTCTATCTTAGTATTCAATATGGGAGCTGTTATCTAGCTTTTAGTAAGGGCCTGACTGGAGAAGACCAGAAAGAGAGATATCATATAAATTCAGATTGTGTTCTATTAAGATCCCACTAAAATATCTTATGGACTATCACACCACTGGTGACTATCACTGTGGGTAATGATCTATAGCCTCACCTCTGCATCAATCAGAGCATCTAACTTTTATCTCTGCATATTTGGTTCTAACTCAAATGACACTTGCAAAATGAAGAGAAAAAAAGGAGAGAAGAAAGGAAGAGAAACAACTAGTTGGCCAATTTCATAGAAACAAAGCTTTGAATAAAGCAAACACATATACACATGACACTAATTTATTTGCCTCAATAATGCCTTATTTTCCTTCCTGAAAGCTCCAAAACTTTTTTCTATTTCTCTTAACTATATGGTGCCCAAGGAAAAACCATTAGGAAAAACATCCTAAAGAAAACAACAAACCCCTTTGTTTACAGCCTTTCCTGTTTTCACATTTCAGATTTTCGTCTCAGCCCCAAAGCAAAAACATGGAAAAAAACAAAACAAAACATGATTTTAAATGCTTCCAGCTTAGATTCATACCAAAAGTCCTTAATGATTTCTTGGCACTACATAAAAATTTTGGAATCAATTCATGATGGCTTTGTATAATTTAATTTTGTGCAACAAATTTGTCCAGCAAGGATAACAAGAAAATATTTTAACACCATTGATTGCTATGTCAACTCATTTCTATACACTCTGTACCTAGTTCTTTCATCAGAGTTGGCTTGGCAATGCATCATACAAATAGTACAGGTAGATCTTAGTACAGTCAGTATACTGTCTTATTTATTCATCCAAAATTGAATTTCCATTTGCCTATCTGAACTGTCATTCTCTGTTTCCATTTACTTGGGAGTTTTCCAAAGTTGACTTTGTTCTCTGGCTTTTTGTATTGGCTTCTGCCCCTCCTGCTTGTTTAGTGACTTAGTCAGATATTATTATCTGCATTACAAAATTCAGTCACTCTATTCAATTCATGATCTTTCCACATATCTTGATCCTCATATCCAACAAAGTAGATACTGGTTTAACAAAATAAATACTGATCATGTCTGCCTATGAGATGCTCTGCAGCAGAATTAGTTTGTGTCTCAAGTAAGGAAATGGGTGATGGAAGGACCACGTTCTATAAACAACAACAGTAAACCCAAAGTATAGCACATCACATATAGCTTCCAGAACTGGGACTCATCTACTGTCGAGCAATTAATGACTTAACTTCAAGATCTGTATTGGTCACGGTTACTATTTCTAGTGGAGATGAAACTCATGAGGCTCCCACTAATTTGCACTTTTTAATTATTGCAAGATGCGTATATATCAATTCAAGTCATAGAAATCACTTAAGAGATGGCAAGTACTATTACAAAGGAAATCTAGTGATGAGTTTCCCTATTCTAATAAACAGAAAAATTATGGAATTTCTTTCTGGGTTCATGGGCTTCCTATAGAGTTGAGAGATCTCTCATTAATATTGGATCAAATATGGAAAACACTGGCTGTCAAGAAGCAGAGGCATTAGCAAAGTATGTATCTGCATTTTCATTTTCAGTGAAAAAAATTAAAATAATGAGGTTTAAAAATAATCTTGATTTATGGGGAAAGAAACGAAGAAATATTAGTGATAAACTCCCTGGGATTTCCAGGGCTGTTAAAATTACCAGGATTCTCTCAACTCATTTCTTCTGTTAGAAGTATACTTGCATTAAAAAAAAAAAAAAAAGAATACCTTTTTGTATTTCCTGCTTCTATGAAACAAAACCCCTCCCCCTCCCAGAACCCCAGAACCTTACCTTCCAAAACAGAAATATGTGGAAAAGCACATGGGAAATAGTTTACATCCAGCTGATTAAAATTACATATTGACTCTTTGAACATGGCATAAATTCCAATGTTTGTATGAAAAACCATCTGTATACCCTATAGGAGCCCATTTTAGAAAAAGGATTAAGAACGGTCTGTACAGTAACCATGGTTGGTTTGGTAAGATCAATATTCCATGCAGAAACCATTTAATTTGCTTCCCGAAACCATAATGCACACTTTTTCATGAGGCTGGCATTTCTGTTCCTAATTAGGCTGTAGTATATGAGAGACCTTTGATCTTTGGGTAACAGCATAAAATAAACAGAACGAATATCTTAATTTCTACAAAAGTATTTAATTGCAAAGATACAAGTAAAGCTTGACTAACTGAATTTCAGAAAAGCAAACGCTTGAAAGTTTACTAAAGAACCATACAATTATCAATACCTGAAGGAAAGTACAAGGGGAATGAGGATTTGCAGGGCCAAGAAGAGAGTAACCAGGACTTTAAAGAATACTATGGATTGGTTGGAAGTCAGGCTCTAGAAGAAACTAAAATACAAAAATACATGGTGCAGCCTAAAAATTCCCCAACCATTACTCTTCTCCAGCCTTGGAATTTTCAAAGAAGTCAGAGTAGAGCAGTGTTGGCAAGAAGAAGAAATCTTTAATCTCCCACATTAACATGGTTCTTGGTTTCCACCTAAATAAACAAAGTGTGGTAGATTGATTCAATGGAATATTCTTCAGCTATAAAAAAGAATGAAGGACAAGCTATAACACAGACAAGCCTTAAACATATTATTCTGCATTAGAGAGGTCAGTCAAAAGACCACATGTTAAGTTATTTCATTTATATGAATTTTTTTTAAAAGGAAACCTATGAAGAGTCTATAGAAGAAAAATATGTAAGTGCTTGCTAAGGACTGGGTGTATGTGACACAGGGGAATGATACCAAAGAGATGGAGTTTCTTTTTAAGGTGAGGGGTATCTCTAAAATTGACTGTGGTGACTGTGCACATATTTGTGAATATACTAAAAACCACCAAATTTTACACCTAAAATGGTTGAATTGTAGGATATGTGATTTATAACTCAAAGATTTATTTATTTGAGAGACAGAGAGTACAAGCATGAGTAGGGGGAGGGGCAGAGGGAGAAAATCTTCAAGTAGACTCCGGTTGAGCATGGAACACAACATGGGGCTCAGTCCCATGGCCCATGAGATCATGACCTGAGCCAAAACCAAGAGTCAGATGCTTAACCAACTGAGCCACCCAGATGCCACTAATATGTGAATTAGATCTCAAAGTTGTTAAAATTGATATCTCCTGTTATTTTAAAAAGATTATCCAGAATATAGGACCAAATTTCAACATACGCGGTAACTAGGAAATACTGAAGGAAAAATCAAGAGGAAAAACAAAGGTCAATAAAGAGTACTGATTATAAATATACTAACATTTGCAAAAAAAAAAAAAGTAACTTTAAAATAAGTGTTATGAATATATTCAACAGAGTACTGACAGTCATAACTGAAATAATCAGAAAAGAAAAAAACAATTTTCTAGATATATCTCCTCAAACAAAGGAAAAATAGCAAAAATAAACTATTGGGATTCCACCAAAATAAAAACCTTTTGGATGGCAAAGGAAACCATCAACAAAACAAAATGCAACCTACTGAACGGGAGAAGATATTTGCAAAGATGTATCTGATAAGGGGTTAATACTCAAAATACATAAACAACTTATATAACTGAACACACACACAAAAAACAAAATCCAATTTAAAAAATGGTCAGAGGACCTGAATAGACATTTTTCCAAAGACATACAAATGACCAGATACATGAAAAGATGCTCACATCACTCCTCATCAAGGAAATGATAATCCAACCCCAATGAAATATCACCCTACACCCTTCAGAATGGATAGAATGAAAAAGACAAGAAATAACAAGTGTTGGCAAGGATGTGGAGAAAAAGGAACCCTCATTCACTGCTGGTGGAAATGAAAATTGGTGCAGTCACTGTGGAAAACAAGATGGAGATTCCTTTAAAAATTAAAAATAGAATTACCACATGATCCAGTAATTACATTACAGGATATTTACCCAAAGAAAATGGAAACACTAATTTGAAAAGATATATGCAGTCCTATGTTTATTACAGCATTATTTACAATAGCCAAGATATGGAAGCAACGCAAGTGTCCATAAATTGATGAATGGATAAAGACGACATGACGTGCATATATACACAATGAAATATCACTCAGCCATAAAAAATGGTATCTTACTGTTTACAACAACATGGATGGACCTAGAAGGTATTATGATAGGTGAAATAAGTCTGTCATAGAAAGGCAGACACTATATGATTTCATTCATTTGTAGAGTTTAAGAAAACAAAGAAAAAGAGACAAAGAAACCAGACTCTCAAATACAGGAACAAACTGGTGGTTGCCAGAGAGGAGACAGGTGGGGAGATGGTTGAAAAAGATAAGGGGATTAAGAATATACTTATTTTAATAGGCACTGAGTAATGTATGTCTAAATGTTGAATCATTATGGTGTATACATGAAATTAATAGATTATATAATACATGTTAATTATACTTTAAAAATATAAATATATAATTTAGGGGATATTACTATAATGGCTGAAGAAATGGAAAGTTTAATGGAAAAGGAAGGAAAACTAAAAAAAAAACGAAATTGTAGAAGTGAAAAATGCAAATGTCAAATTTAAAAAATGATTAACCTGAGAATGGGTATTATAGAAAAATAAATCAATGAAATTGAAAACATGTTAACAGGAAAAAAAATCTGAATTGAAGAAAAAGAAAACTGTAGCTAAAAAGCCAATGAAGTAGAAATATGTAACTAAAAATAATTGATTAGTTAACAAAGTTCCAAGGAAAAAATTCAACCCATATCATACTCCATTAAATGTAAATTAATTAAGCCCCCGATTTTAAAGCAGAAATTTTCAAATTAGGTGAACATAAGGTATGATGACCTGCTGTTTACAAAAGGCACACTTTAAAAATAAAGTCAGATAGCAAAGTTCAGGAAGAAGAAATAACATGTAAACACTAAAGATAAAACAAGTGTGGCTTCATTATTACACAATTTCATGAAAAGAAGTATTAATGGATGAAAAAAGGGACATTTCACAATAGAAAGATTTATCAAGAAAATATAATTCTATATGTGAATGCCAATAAGAGTTCAAAATTGGAACAAAATCAGGTGGATTTAGGAGATAAATACATAAAATTTGATGATTTTTTAACATTCTCTTGAGCAACTGATAGAACTAATATGAATGTAGGATGTTGAATAGGCTATCAACTAACTAAACCTAATTAGCATATACAGAAGAATACATGAAACAACTACTGAGTACACGTATTTTCCTAAGTGTACATGAAGAATTCACCAAAAATGTTATAAAGTCTCAATAAATGTTAAATTACAGAAATAAACTATTTCAGGAATTAAAAATCCTTGATAAATAATATATCTAGAACCCCTCATATTTGTAAATTAAGCAAAATAACCTTGAAATAACTGAGTAACTAAAAACATAAGAAAATAGGAAATATTCCAAACTGAATAAAAACACAGTACATAAAAATGTCTGAGCATATATAATTTTTATATCTTTATAAGTATACTTAAGAAATGTCTAAAATTATGTAGAAGTTCTACTTTATTTAAAAATATACAGTATATTAAACCCAATATATATATATAGAAATAAAAATAGAAGAATTTTTTTTTTTTTAAAGATTTTATTTATTTATTTGACAGAGAAAGACATAGCGAGAGAGGAAACACAAACGGGGAGTGGGAGAGGGAGAAGGACCCCCTGCCGAGCAGGGAGCCCGATGCGGGACTTGATCCCAGGACTCCAGGATCATGACCTGAGCCGAAGGCAGTCGCTCAACCAACTGAGCCACCCAGGCGCCCCAAAATAGAAGAATTTTAAAAAGTGATAAAAACCACCAAATCTAGAACTTGGTCCTTTAAAGATATTAATAAAATTGATAAACCTCTAAAGTCAACTAGTCTAAGAAAAAGAGAAAAAAATTACAAATATCAGGAATGACAAGAAATTACAGCTCTTCTAGCAAAGCTGAATAAAAAACTATCATGAACAATTATCATGAACAACTTTCCATGAATGGGCAATAAAACCCAGTTGACAAGGTACTTTTTTTGTAAAAACATAAGTTGGAAAATTATTTTAGGAAAAATTCAAGACCAGAATAATTTTTCATGTTTAAAAAATATAATCTAACTACAAATTTCACAAACAATATCCAAGCCTCAGATGCCTCCAATGATTAATTGTACTTAACATCTGGGGGGGTGGAGGAGTACCTACTTTTAGAAAACAAAGATTTTTTTTTTTTAACTCTTTCAACACTTTTTTTTAAAAGATTTATTTATTTATTTATTTGTCAGAGAGAGAGAGAGAGAGAGCGCGCACAAGCAGGGGGAGTAGCAGGCAGAGAGATAAGCAGGCTCCCCGCTGAGCAGGAAGCCCAATGCGGGACTCGATCCCAGGACCCTGGGATAATGACCTGAGTTGAAGGCAGACGCTTAACCGACTGAGCCACCCAGGTGTCCCAACAACTTAACATTTCTTAACTCCTTTTTTAATGGCAATTTTTTAATTAAAAATTTTTAAATTACTTAAATAATTAGATTGAACTTCACAAGGACATTACAAGAAAATTAGTGTATAACACCTGAACTGAGACACCAAATGTATTTCTATACAAATCAAAACCAAATGTGTCTTATCACAGCACAAAGTATCTCTGCATAATTCACCACTAACAATAAAAAAAACCATTACATGCTCACCTGATTACACACAAAAACCTTTAACAAAATCAATGGACATTTATGACAAAAATTTCGAACAATTTAGGGAAGAACTGATCATCTTCAATAAAAATTATCTGAAAAAACCCACAGCTAGTACCATAACAAATACTGTTCAATGCAATAATTTAAGAAGAAATAAAAGACATAAGAATTAAAATTGCCATTATTCATAGGAAAATTAATTCTGTACACAGATAAACCAAGGAATTGTATAAAAATCTACTTTAAGTGATTTAGCAAGGTAAAGGACACAAAATCAATATAATATTTACTTGTTTTTCTATTTACTAGCAACAAAAACTTAGAAAATTGAATGCAAAACAATGTCTTTTGTACTAATGCCAAAATTGTAATTTTAGAAATATATTTGACAATGACGTGCAAGACCTTTTCCCTGAGAAGTACAAATATTGTAAAGTGTAATTTAAAATGATCTAAATCAGGGTTTGGCAAAATATAGCTTCAGACCAATCTGACCTATTGCCTGTTTATGTATGGCCCACAAACTGAGACACTGTTTTATATTTTTAATATGCGCTATATATATATATATATCGCTAAATCATTTAATATATCATATATCATTTTAATATGATATAGATAAGTCATTATATATATCATATGTGACACATGTGCACATACAGATGTGCTTATGACTGAGAGGACATGTGTCCCACAAAGCCTAAACATTTAATAGTTTACCCTTTATAGAAAAATTTGCCAACTCCTGGTTTAAATAGAAATATATACCATGCTCATGGATTTTATGACCATATTATCAAGCTGTCATCTTTCCTTAGCTTGATCTATAGTTTCAGTGCAACCTATATCATATTCCCAGATTTTGTTTGCTTTTGTAGAGATTACCATATATTTTAGAATAAAATTGCCAATGTAAGAAATCTATATAATACCCCCTCCTCCCAAATCTTGAAAAGGAACGAGTTTGGAGGACATTTTTAGGGTGCCTAAAATATTTTATATCTTGATTTGTTGGTTTTAATAAGCATATATATTTATCAAAACTTAAACTGTGTTAAGATCTATGCTTTGCACTCTGTAAAATATATCTTAATGAGATATATAAAAGACAGAAACAGAGAGCTGACTTAAAAAAAAATGTTCCTGAAACAAACTTCAAGGGACTCAAGGCCCATTTACATTGGCAAGGCAGGTGAAAAAAGTTTAACTTACTGGAAACTTGGCTTATTTCAATAACAAAGGAATGTTGTTTAGACTGTCAAATATCTTTTCCAGGGCTGAGTGGCATGGCACTTGAAATCTGGTTATGTTAATCCACTTGTTCTTGTGCAAAGTTGCTTTGGCTAGTCTAGGTCTTTTGCATTTCCCTGTGAGTTTTAGAATCAACCTGACTGCATTAATAAAGCTTGCTGGGATTATAACTTTGAACACCTTGCATTTATAGATGAAATTGGGGAGAATCCTGATTATGTTCTAACATAGACAGGGAATCTCTCTTATTTAGGTTTTCTTTAGTGCTTTTCAGTTATGTTTTGTAGTTTTCAGTAGAGAGCTATTACATATTTTTTCAAATTTACTCCTAAGTATTTTAGATTTTCAGTAGTAATGAATACTTTCATTAATCTCATAATCATTGCTAGTTTATAACTGTGCATTTACTTTTATATATTGATCCTTTGTTCCACAACCTTGCTAAACTCCCTTAGAAATCATAATAGAATTTGTACATCCCCCAAGATTTTTAATTTTACACATGGGTGCATGTATGTTCACGTATGTGTGTATGTTGAGAGATTAAATACCAATTTTAAATATGCATCATTGGCCTTCTTCCTCTCTTTCTGTAATTGTCACATGCCTTTTAGTAGGTGATTCTTACCAAAGGCCTAAAGAACCCTATCCCAGCCATGGTTCTTTAAACTCTAATTCACTTTGGGCAAAGTGGTTTGACAACTGACAAATTTACAATGCCTTTATATTACAGAGTTTGAATGACTGTATATCAAAAATGTCCTCACAATTCTAGATCTATAATGCTGTATTTTCAGAAAAATTAAGTGAGATCAGAAACTACCTAGAATAAAAAGATAATGGGGATTTTTTCAGTGCTCTTTCTTACATGCACTGTGAACATACTTCAAATGGTGGCTAACTTGAGAAGCTGTCAGCTTCAACTTTGATGTACTCTGAAATAGGACTGTATCCTTGAGTTTAGAATTTTCTTTTTTAATATTTTATTTATTTATTTGACAGAGAGATACATAGCGAGAGAGGGAACACAAGCAGGGGGAGTGGGAGAGAGAGAAGCAGGCCTCCCACCGTGCAGGAAGCCTGATGTGGGGCTCCATCCCAGGACCCTGGGATCTTGACCTGAGCTGAAGGCAGACGCTTAATGACTGAGCCACCCAGGTGCCCCTTGAGTTTGGAATTTTTAGCATGGATTTGTTTTCATTTGTGTAGAATATGCGGCCTGACCAAACTATGGAATAGGGTACTCATCCATTCATTCAACATATATTTGTGTGCCCACTGGGTTCAAGACTGGTCAAGTAGCTGACTTTCATCAAATAATTTTTCACTCAATGAGAAAAAATAATTTTTTGAGAATATGCATGCACATTTGTTTGTTCACCTGAATACTAACACAATAGCCCAGTAGCTCAAATTTTAAATGACAAAATTAGATATAATTATCTGCTGTCCCCTATATATCCAGTTTACCATTTAAAAATAAATCACCTTGCCAGATTCTTTACAAGATAGAGAAATAAAGAAAAAATAAAGTGTTGATTTTTACCATCCTTTCATGGACCACACCCATGCTTCTTCCATGTTTGGAGCAGATCCCACCATTCATTTCTCTACTTGTTTTGTTACAGAAGTTGTTAAACTAAGAGGTTGAGTCAAATGTTATCTGTGTTATCTTTAGTGTCCCTTATTACTCTCTCTTTCCCTGCAGCCCCCTCTCTTTACACACACACTCACAACCAAAGACAATAAATGACATTACTCTGAAAAAATTAGATGAATCAGAAATTCACTTCAAGATACAGAATGCAATGGAATAATCAAGAATGATGTAGAGACACTGAGATTATTTATCTGAAAAAAATATTGACTGAAAACAATCATGAGAACAATTACATAAAAATATAAAATCTAAAATTCATAGTATTTTTCTGTAAGCATTAATTTCATTTGAAAATAACTTTCTCATATATAACCCTTTTTGATGGAGGGTTTCAAAATAAGTTAGTATATTCAAACAGAAACAAAAATCTTATAGATGATCCAGTTCTGATTTTCTCATTTTACAGAAAAGGTAACAGAGATCCAGAGAGGTTAAACAGTATGTCCAAGGTTTCAAATCTAATAGTTTTAAAGAGCTTTGGGTTAACATTTTACTAATAATTTAGTGTAAAAAATAGTCAAGAATCAAGAATACATGTAAATCATTTAAATTCCAAACATTTGAAGAATTATAACACCTTTCAAACATAAAATACATTATGTGGTATTTAAAACTGATGAATGAAAAAATAAATAAAAAAGTAAAACTGATGAATGATCTCACTAATAAGCTGTATGTTATTAGTGAGGGTTGGGTAGTGGTGAGGAGAAGTTCAGGAATAGCAGTGAGAATCACAATGTCCTGAACTTCATTTGTTTTAGGAGATGACTGTACCGATCTTTCAAAATATTACATCAAGTTTAAATCACAGCAATCTTGGAGGATAAAAATATATCCTGTCAGAGTTACTAGATGTATTGGACTTATCACAATTTCTGACTGAGTGCTTCTCTGATCCAACAATTGAAATGAATCATAAAAGGTAAAACAATTGGACTCAAAAATGTTAACTACCATATGGTAGATGTAAAAAAAATTTTTTCTAGGAGTTTCTTATACACATCAATATGTGTCTATGGCAGTGGGGCAACTATATTTTAGAGAAAAGAAAATTGTTGTGGATTAGTCGTATTTCATTCTATTGTTAAGTAACATTTATTTATTTTATAATCACCAAACAGATTCCACCTTGCAGATACCAAAATCTAATAAATGCATTGTGGAAGATTTTTCAAAAGTATAAAATTGCTTTTGAAGTGGTACTATTTTTCCCTTTAAACTTAACTGGATTCCTTCTCTTCTAGAAAATATTTTTATGTAGTAGAGGATGATATTTAAAAACAAAACAAAATTAAGCACAACATTTATTTGGACCATGAAATATGTTGAGAATATTATATGCTTCTGAGTAGACACAGATTTTCCTGTTCTTGTTACTAAACACAACTAAAAACCATACATTATAAGCAATATAAGAAACTTTGAAAGGTGAGAAGACAGTAAACCAACTAGAAATACCCAAATCCAAAGAATAGGCGATATGTTCCCAGGTTTCCTTTTTGTGTCATAAATGCTACTTATTTTAATGTTATATTTAGATCTGAAGAAATGGTCAACCCAAAAATGCCAATGGGCACACACAAAAATAATGAAAGCCTGCCATCTCTAGCCACATGAGGAAGAAAGGGGCTGCCCCTTGTATAATATCCTTTAATAGGCATAAAATTTTTAGACAATAATTCAGACAAGCATCACAGAAGAGAGTTGCTTCTAACTCCACCTATACCAACAAAGAGTCAATGGGGAGCCTAGACTTCCAACCTCATGAGGATGTAATAAGGCACCTATCTTGTTTGTGCCATGTCAAGTGAGGAGCCAAGGGTTCAGTCACCACTGACTCATTACCCACCCCCCACCCCACCCCCTGGCATACCTAGTGGGTGCCACATGTGAAGTCAGAACTCACACCCTCACTCAGCAGTAAATGAGGAACCTCCCTACTTAGGGATCAATAGAGGGCAAGTGGGAAAACTGCAACTATCTCCATCTGGCAGTAATGATAGAGCATCTATCTTTACCCTCTCCCATCACAGCTGACAAAACAAGCCAGATAAAACAAAATATTTAAATAAGATCCAGAGTCTCATAATATGAAAATGCCATTTCATTTGAAAACCAGTTTCATACCAAAAACCAGGAAAACTTTAAACAAAACAAAAAAACAAACAACAGATGTCAACATCAAGACAACAGATGTTAGAATTATCTGACAAAGGTTTTAGAGAAGCCATGATAAAATACTTCTATAAGCTATTATGAACATTTTTATTTATTGTTTATATATTTATTGTGGAGTGTGAGTGGGGGGGGAGGGGCAGAGGGAGAGAGAGAATCTCAAGCAGACTCCATGTTGAGCCTGATGCAGAGCTCCATCCCATGAACCTGATATCATGACCAGAGCTGAAACCAAGATTCGGACACTTAACTAACTGAGCCACCCAAGCATCCGCTAGTATGAACATTCTTGAAACAAAATAGAAAGCCTCAGTAAAAGAATAGAGAGTCTCAACACAAAAACGAAATGGAAATATCAGAAATGAAAAATATAATAACTAAAATAAAAAGTTGTGGTTGTGCTCATCAGTAGACTAAGGATGACATCAGGAATGCAATATCAAAGGACAAAGGAAATGATCAGTAAATTAGAAGAAGAAAAAAATAATATGAAAAAAATAAATTTAAAAAAATCTAAGGCTCTGAAGAACTATAACAAAATTCTAACATTTGTATAATTGGGACTTAGAAAGCATGGAGAAAGAGGATGAGGCTAAAAAAAGTAATTAAAAAAATAATGGCTGAAAACCTTTACAAATCAGCAAGAAATGTAATTGCAGATTCAAGAAATTGAACAAATCCCATAAAGGATCAACCCAAAGAAATCCAAGTCAAGACACACATTATACTTCTGAAAACTGAAGACAAGGGAAAAATCATGAAAGCAACCAGAGAAAAAGAATCGCTTCACTATAGGAGAAAAAGAAGATGGATTATAGTGGATTTGAAAGCCAGAAGGATGTAGCCTCCACTTGACAGGTCTTAAGTGCTAAAAGAAAACTGTCAATCCAAAATCTTATACCCAGTGAAAATATCCTTCAGAAATTAAGAAATCAAGACTTTCTCAGATAAAATAAAGGTACTTAGTTACAGCAGATACACAATAATAGAATGACTAAATAATTTCTCTAAACAGAAAGGCAACAGTAAAGAATCTTGAAACAGCAGGAATAAAGGATGTAGTAAGCAAAAATATGGGGGAAATACACTAGGCTTTCCTTCTTTTCAATTTTCTAAATTATGTTTTGACAGTTGAAGTAAAATTAATGATGTCAGATGTGGTGCTAAATGCAAGTTTATACTATAAATACAGGTGGATAAATGGATGTAAAAAGATTTCTAGCTTACTCAAATTAGTACACTTGAAAACACTGTAGGTAAATAAAAATTGAATTGTGAAAAATGTTCAGGTCAAACAAAGAAAAAAACATGAACAGAACAAGTTAAAATTGTTTTTAAAAAGTTAAACACTGGGCGCCTGGGTGGCTCAGTTGGTTAAGCGACTGCCTTCAGCTCAGGTCATGATCCTGAAGTCCTGGGATTGAGTCCCACGTCAGGCTCCCTGCTCAGCAGGGAGTCTGCTTCTCCCTCTGACCCTCCTCCCTCTCATGCTCTCTGTCTCTCATTCTCTCTCTCTCAAATAAATAAATAAAATCTTTAAAAAAAAAAAAATTTATAAAAAAGTTAAACACTGACATATCAATGATTAAACCTAAATGGCCTAAACAAACAAATGTAAAGTGGATTTAAAAACATGACCCAAATAAAAGTGCTCTACCAAAAATTCACTTCAAATATGATATAGGTAGGTGCCCTAAGTCTATTCAGGATTCCGTAACAAAATACCACAGCCAGGAGAATTTAAACAACAATTGTTTTCTTACATTTTTGGAGACTGGAAGTCTAAGATCAATATGTCACCCAAATTGGTATCTGGTAAGAACACTCTTGGACTGCAGACAACTCCTTCTGTGTTCTCACATGGCCTTTTCTTAGTATATGGTGGGAAGAACAGAGGGAGGGAGAGAGATCTTCCTCCTCTTAAAAGGTCACCAATCCTATTGGATTAGTGTTTGAACCATCACTATGTCATTTAACCTTGATTACTGCTGGATAAAAGGCCTATTTCCAAATACAACCATATAAGGGATAAAGCTTCATATGAATTTGGGGGGACACATTTCAGTATACAGCAGCAGGTTAATGTAAAATGAATGACCAACAAAGTATATTGCACAAACATTAATAAAAGGAAAGCAAAGGTAGTATTAATATTAGATAAAAATTCCAGCAGCAAAAATTACCAGAGAGGGATTATATAAGTGTCAATCCACCAAGAAAATACGGCAATCTTATGTGTATATGCCCCAAATATCAGAGCTGCAAAATATTTAAAGCCAAAAATGATAGAACTGAAAAAATAGACAAATCCACAATTATAAAGATTTTGACACTATATAACAAATGGTAAACGAAAGATCATGGGAGGAACACATCTCAACTCATTCTATGAAACTAGTGTTAAAAACTACAGACTCAAACTTCATAAATATAGATAAAAACATTTTAATAAAACATTAACAAATAGAATTCATCAATACATAAGAGACTTATAGTCCATGACCAACTGAGGTTTATTTCAGAGATACAAGGTGGATACAATATTCAAAAAGCAACAAAAGTAATCCATCATATTAGCAAGATAAAGAAGAAAATCATAGGACCTTATCAGTGAGAAAGTCATTTGACAAAATTCAATGCCCATTTATGAAAAAAAGTTTCAGAAAAATAGGAATAGACAGTAACTCCAACTTGATAAGGTACATCTAAGAACAATCTAGGGCTAATATACCGAATGGTAAAAGACTGAATGCTTTCCTCTAAGATGAGGAACAAAACGAAGACGTTCACTCTCAGTACTTTAATTCAAAGTAGTGTCAGAAATTCTGGCACTAGGGAGATAAAAGGAAATAAAAGGAATACAAATCAAAAAAATAAATCTGTCCCTATTCTCATAGGATCGTCAGCATCGAAAACACCAACAAACCTACAAACAGAATTAATGAATATGCTTAGCAAGGTATTAGAATAGAGTCAACATAAAAATGTATTTATATATTCTAGCAATGAACACGTGTAAGCAGAAAAAGCTACAATATCATTTATAAATGACATTTATATAGGTATAAATCTAATAAACATGTATAGAGCCTCTATGCTAAAAACTATGTAATGCTGAAGAAAGAAGTCAAAGAAAATCTAAATAAGAGATACTCTTTTCATGAACTGAAAGACTCAGTAAAGATGTCAATTGTCCTCTAATTGATACACAAGTTTAACAAAATTATATTAAAAACTCATTAAGCAGCACCTGGGTGGCTCAGCCCTTAAGCGTCTGCCTTAGGCTAAGGTCATGATCCCAGAGTGCTGGGATCAAGCTCCTCATCAGGGTCCCTGCTCAATAGGGAGTCTGCTTCTCCCTCTGCCCCTCCCCACACTCAAGCTCGCTCTCTCTTGCTCTCTCGCTCTCGTGCTTTCTCAAATCAAATCTTAAAAAAAAAA
>NC_138381.1:10011019-10058160 GCF_054177405.1 Leptonychotes weddellii | reverse complement strand
GTTTCCTGAGATTAAGAATTCCTCATATCAGTGAGATCATGACACATGTCTTTCTCTGATTGACTTATTTTGCTTAGCATAATACCCTCTAGTTCCATCCACGTCATTGCAAATGGCAAGATTTCATTCCTTTTGATGGCTGCATAATACTCCATTGTGTGTGTGTGTGTGTGTGTGTGTGTGTGTGTATACACACACACACACATCTGCTTTATCCATTCATCTGTTGATGGACATCTTGGCTCTTTCCATAGTTTGGCTACTGTGGACACTGCTGCTATCAACATTGGGGTGCACGTACCCCTTTGGATCCCTACATTTGTATCCTTGGGGTAAATACCAAATACTGCATTTGCTGGGTCATAGGGCAGCTCTATTTTCAACTTTTTGAGGCACCTCCATACTGTCACTTTTAATGGATTTTGTGGGTGACTGATTTAATAAGGCCAAATTTAAGGCAGGCACACTGAAGAAAGGGGTTGCAGTAATGAAATTGCTAGATTAATCTGAACAGAAATAACCGAAGGTTAAAACACAGCACAGATTATGTAGAATGCATATAAATTAATATGCCATCAAATATTAAATATATGGAAGAGTGAAAGAGAGGGAGATCAATCTACAATGGTGTGCACATTTGTGGCCTTTAGGACTTGACATATGAGGGTGCTAGCCAGTGAGATGGAGATCAACAATGAACAGGAGGAGGAGGAAAATAAGTTCATGTAGAGTCCATTAAAACCTGATGTTCCTAGCGGCGCCTGGGTGGCTCAGTCGTTAAGCGTCTGCCTTCGGCTCGGGTCATGATCCCAGGGTCCTGGGATCGAGCCCCGCATCAGGCTCCCTGCTCCGCGGGAAGCCTGCTTCTCCCTCTCCCACTCGCCCTGCTTGTGTTCCCTCTCTCGCTGTGTCTCTCTCTGTCAAATAAATAAAATCTTTAGAGAAAAAAAAAACCTGATGTTCCTATTTATAGGCAACTGAATATGTAGATCTGAGGCTCAGAAAAGCTATCTGGATGGCAAAAGTGTGTTTGGAGCATACATCATGGTCACCAAAATCTTTGGCATGAGATCCCATGAGGAAGAGTGAGAAGTCAGCCAAGGTAGGGGAAACCCTAAGAAACACTAGCATTTCTGACACAGTTACAACAAGAGAAGCCTGCAAAGCATTCTGAGAAAGATCAGCCAAAGAGGCGGAGGTAAATTAAGGGAGAGGGTTGTCCTGAAAGCCGAAGGAAGAGAGTGTTTCAAAGAAAAAAATCAGCATTGACAAAAAAGCAAAATCAAAATCTTTGAACCTGTAGAGATGGTCTTAAAAAGGGGTAAAGTATAAACTATCTTGCTATCTAGAGATGAATCTGGTTCAAAGAACAGATGAGTTCTTTTTGATCTGAGAAAATTCCTTCAGCCTGTACCTCAGTTTCCTCATTTGTAAAATTAGTATAGAGATAGAAAAAAAATTATTGTAGGTGAACTATCAGAACAAACAGCTCACATATGTAAAGTATTTACAGCAATACCTAATCAATAGTGTGTTTTATGTATGTATTTGCTGTTATCTGAATTTTTGTTTCCCCCTTGGATCTACTGCTGTGATTGGGGGAATTTTTTTTTTTTTGGCTAAAATTATATAAATCCACTTCTGTATAATTTGTAATTTTAATGTTTTTGAAATGTATTTGGGGTGCCTGGGTGGCTCAGATGGTTAAGCGTCTGCCTTCGGCTCAGGTCATGATCTCAGGGTCCTGGGATCGAGTCCCGCATCGGGCTTCCTGCTCCTTGGGAGCCTGCTTCTCCCTCTGCCTCTCTCTCTCTCCCTGTCTCTCATGAATAAATAAATAAAATCTTTTAAAAAAATGTATTTGAATACACACTATAATCTGTGTCATATCCTTGAAAGTTAATAGTACTGACTCCTATCATAGCACACCAGGATGCTTTAGGAGGAAGTACAATTACCAAATGTGACTGGAGTTTATTACTGCCAGAGAATGTGCCAGATTTCCTCTTCTCTCTCCAAACCATGTCTGCTACGTGCAGCTAGACTAAGTGGTTAATCCCTATGCCACAGGTAATTACAAGATAGATGTTACGGTAATTGAGAGGGTTGGTACTGGACCACTTAACATTTGTAGAAGTGGGTTTCCTCTGAGCTGCGCTTGGGAAGATATGTTCCATATCCTTTAAGGATCTCCCAGTTTGACTAATTCCACTTTCACTGCATGATGCCAATGACATGAAATGGGCCACAGTTGTTGACTGGGTATATTGAAACTCATGTTACTTTATCAAGAGGTTATTGAGGACAGTGTAGGAGCAACTTGAGTGGAATAGTTGGATAAAAAGCAACAGTGCAATGGTTTTTGGAAAGCTAGGAAGCAAAAACAGTATGTATAGCCTGTTGGTGAAAGGAATGGTGATAGCAAGTGGAAAACTGGCAGGTGATGTATGATTGAGGGGTTATTCTCTTTAGTAAGTAAAGGATCTTTACAATGGGGGGGCGGATTTAAATTCTGAGAGAAAATGTGAAGAGAGAAAGGGAAGATAGAGGAAACAATTTAGAAAGGTCTCTAGGAAGAAAATTAAGACTGAGATCTATATTAGAGCATAAGGGATGAATATTAGACTCAAGGAATGATCTCACACAATATAACTACAAGACTCAGTAATAGAAGATCCCAGAGAATAGAGAGTAAGTTCTTACTTTGACAGAATTTGTTCTAAATCCCCAGCTTGGTTTTAATCACTGCTTATTTTACAAATAAGTTAACCAAGGTATGGAAGAGTTATATAATACCTGAGGTAATATAGCAAATATGAAATGGAGCCATGGTTTGAAATCAGACAGATGGGCTCCCAAACCCCTGCCTCTTGCTTTTATCCTAGATTTAAAAAAAAAAAAAAAAAACCACACAAAACCACACAAAAACAAAAACTGATGAATACACGTAGATAGAAAGTAGAAAGGTAAGAATATGAATACAAAATATGGAAATATGAGTAAGAAATTGAATGTGTTGACATCTCTCTCTTCCTGTTTGATGATTTATACATTACCTGTAACATGGGAGGCTCTGGTTACTGAGTTTATGGCAAGAAGCTAAAATAAGTGATTTTAAGGTAGATATTCAGATTGATAGAGATATAATTATTCTTAGTTTAAAAAAAAAAAAAAAAGGAAAAAATGTCAAGAGGCTTGAAGGTGTTAGCCAGGGAGTCAATAAAATACTGGATCAGAAAATTTGGCCTGATTAGGAAATTGAAAGAAAACCACTAAAAGATCCAGAAGATAAATCAAGAGCAGTCCTTACTGTTAAACATTTAGCTCAAGTGAACCAGTATAGAGGAGCTGAAATAGGGATTGTGTTCAGAAGTGAGATAACTCCTGAGAATGTGGTCAAGAGAGTGGTCATGTGAAGAGGAATGAAAGTCTGGATAAAAGGAAATCATATCTACTGTGGTTATCGTAAATAGAATCTCAGTGAGCCAAAAGTCTTTTTATTTTACTAATAATGCTGTTGGTGATAAGTATTTGCAAATTTTAATATATTCAAATATTTTTAAAAGTATTTTTCATTTTTTTTTTCCAGGAAAAAAAAATGGATATTTTTATGTCCAGGAAAATCTTCACTACCCTAATAAAAACATTCATTTCTCTTCTAATGTATAAATTTCCATTCATAGTCTTTGTGCCATATGAAGTTTATTTTTTCATTTAAGGAAGAATTTTCATATATACACAATTTTCTAAACTTATTTTATTCAATTATTCAATTAACAACCTTACCTCCAAACTCCAGATTTGTAAAGTTTGTATTTATCACGTATCAAAGTCCCATATCCTTTCCTTAACACTATTCTACTCCCTTTTTTTTTTCTTTCCTCCCCCTGCCCCCAAAGATTTTATTTATTTGAGAGCGAGCGAGCGCAGAGGGAGAGTGAGAGGGAGAAGCCAACTCACAGCTGAGCAGAGAGCCCAATGCGGGGCAGGATCCCAGAACCCTGAGATCATGACCTGAGCCAATGGCAGACGTTTAACAGACTGAGCCACCCAGGCACCCCATCTATTCCCTTTCTGATACTCACTTTTCAGGGAGAGGATGAAAAACATGGAGCAGAGGTGCCCAGCTGCTGCATCCTGGAGCAGAGCCACCCAGATTACTCATAGACCTGCAGTGGAAACAACTATTCATCCTGCCAAGGTCAAGGTCACTTCAACTCTTACCAAACTACAGAAGCACACATTAAAATACATACTTGTTTGAAAGTATTGAGTGTTGGGGTGAGGAGTTACTATCTGGCATGCAGCACTATTGAAGATAAAATGGATATAACATTTGCTAACAAAAGTGTTGATGCCAATCATAAAAAGGTAAGAAATCTGAATGGGTGATATTTACTTTGGGACAGAACTGCAGGTTAGGAAACTAATACAGGAGACTAGAAAAGTAGTTTCTTGCCTGTTCAATAAATTCCTAATTATACATATTTTATCTTGCAGTTTTATATTCTTTTGATGTATATATATATACACACACACACATATGTATATGTACATATGTGTGCTTGTTAAAAACATCTTAATGCATTTTTGTCTACCTTTTCTTCTATTGGACATAGGCTTCTTTTGACATTCTATTCTGCTAGTTCCAAGATCTTGATCATCTGTGGATCTGCATGTACTGTTCGTTTTTATCCTGATTATCTGTCATTATTATTATTTTTTAATATATCTAGCAAAAAAAAATTCTTTTCTGCCAGGATTTTTGTATAAAAGCATCATAAGAAATCCAAATAATATCTTCTGCCAGCAGTAGTCATATTCATTCTTTCAGACATTTAGAATAAGAGGCTGATTGCCTCCATCCAAGCAGAGATGGATCTGGTTTAGAGTTTGGCTGAGTTTTAGTATAATTCTGTCAGCTTCTAGAATGTCACTATCCCTACCGCCCTGCTCCACTCTTGACTGAGAGTCAGGACAATCTTATTTGCCTTAACTAAGGGAAAAATCAAGAGCTCATTCCAATTAGGAAACCCAGTGCATCTAATCCTGGTTTTAGATTTTCAGAAATAGGATTTTTGTAATCCATTTGTCTTCGTCTAAGTGTTGCCATGGGAACACTAAGTTTACTCAATCTACTATATCCTACTCAGAAACAGAAGTTTTGAATCATCTCCTGAGAGCTTATCTGAAGTGTCAGTTTAAAGATAACATCTTGTGAGACAAAGACATTGCCCCTCAGAACATGTTATAAACTTGGAGGAATTAGCTGTTACATAGGGATGCAATCCTAATTATCTAAAACACCCAGTTCTAGGATCCAAGGAATAAAAATAGAGTGATGTCTCTAACCATCACATCCATTGTCTCAGTTGGGTAATTTTTGCTTCTCATCCAAAAGTTTGGTAGATTAGATGTCCTGGTTCTGGGAATGCTGGAGGTGGTGCAAAATTCATTAAAATTTAACAGAATGTGGATTAAAGCCTAAATACAGCTGCCACTAGGCTAATTTGGTTTCTCCTTTGCATAGGCCTCAGGCAAGGAAGGGAAGAGTCATTCTGGCTGGAATGATTGACTGTTTATCATGAGAGCATAGGGTTTTTGCTACATGATGGGGACATAGACAAGCCTGTCTCAAAAATCAATAGATTCATTAAGGTATAGTGCAAGGAACCATTTGAACAACTGCAATCTGATCAGTGTAAAAGGACTGGAGTGTTTGAGTGGAGAGTCGTTATTTGGCACGCAGCACTAATGGTGGGATAGGGATAGGGGTCTGTTTTATTCTTCTAAATAAGCAACCTAAAGTAACAGAAGTACTTAGTTGAGCGGGAAAGAATCTAGAATGGATGGTAGAAGAGGGGAGTGACAAATCTAAATCATGACCTTGGAACCAACTTCAGGTGGCCATATAGTAATTGCAACTGGCCATTACCTTGCAACATCAGAGGAAGGACAGACTAGATTCGACAGGGGTCTGAGTGAACCTAAGTAATGCAAAGGGTGGGACTTAAGTAGATGCTGTTGATGCAACTTTGTGTCCTCTAAGCATTAAACTATATATTCTGAAGGCTGCCTACAGCAACTATTTATTCCTCTCTGCCTGAGATTTTCTGGCTAAAAGAGCATGCTCAATCTGTGTGCAGAGAGAGCTGGACCTGTTGGAGAGTTATTGTCCCCAGAATCAATCCTCATCCACATAACTGGTGAATAAAATTCTTCCTCAGCCTTCTGGCATATTCTGTACTGTTTTCCTAGTCCTCTAGAGAACTGATCTCCAGTTCCCAGAAGCAATATACGGATGAAAGTCCCTTTACTGGCTTCATTTCCTCCTGTCTCACATTTTCACTCATTTAGTCATATTTTCTTAGCTTATGTACCAAATAAACTACTTGAACTGAAATTATTTTATCAGGATCTGCTCCTGGGGATTCTGCTTCAAAATAAGAAAATATGGCTTGACAATTTTGGCTGCTCCAAATTGAAGTATTAAAAATAATGATTTACTTATGTTTAAAAAACACTATAATAAACTAAAATAAATTCAAAACAAAAATAAAGGAACAAAAAAAATACCAGAAATGTTAATTAGCAAATGATAAAATAAAACAGGATAATTATTTAATAGTTGATGGGGAGGACATTAGGTATACACTCTATAAAAATATTTCAGTATCATATGAAAATTCTAAGTAAATTAGATTAAGTAAAATTGAGAGTATAAATTACTAGATAATCACACAGATGAAAATGTTGCTAAACATAAGAGAAAGATTTTCCTAAAACTGAAGGTGAATTTAGGATCTATGAAATTACTTTAGGATAAATAAATTAAAATTTAAAGGTATATCAAAAGTGCCAAGATAAAATAAAAAATGAAATAGAAACATTTTAAGTTTTATTACTGGCAATTAAAATATCTGCTTTCACATGTGATAACATATATAACCTGATTTGAAAGTATTGGATAAAGAAAGAATTATGGTAAAAAATATAAAATTTTATTAAAATAAAAAGATGTATCATCTCAATGAAAATGAATTAACAAAATGGTCTTCTAATTTATACCTTTAAAACTATGATAGGATATATTACATATAAAATATAGCATAGTTTTACCTGGAACTTAAACTCCATAAGAGCAAATGCCTAAGGACAGCTAGGTCATACTTGTAAAGGATAAAATAGTGTGATTTTCTCTACACAGTATCTTGGCTTACTATGGTGTTTTCATAGTGTTAGCATGGTATTGGCCTAAGATATAGAATAAAATGACCCATCAGTAGACCCTGTATACATAAAATTTTTATAAAGATTCTCTATCTTGCAGATCAGTTGGGAAGGATATACCTTTTACTAAATGATGGTGGAAAAAAGTGTTACTGTATGGAGCTAATATGCATATTTAACCTCAACATCATTTGTAAAAGTCAGTTTAATTTGGATTCATAGTGTAAAGGAGGAAAGAAAAGCTCTTGAAAATTTGGGAAATATAGGATGATATCTTATTATAACAGAGAAAGGAAAACTTTCTTAATGGAAAATATTTACCATTAAGTTATAGAGCTTTTAAAATTATATATAATGACTGTATAGAGCTGTTTGGAAAGTATGTGGCAAACAACTTAAAAAAAAAAATGAACAAAAGACATGAAAAAAAAAAGCAATTTACAAAGTAGAAAATACAAAAATTCCAGACACTTGAAAGGTTACCAATCTTATTAATGATGCGAAACATCTGTTAAACCAGAAAAACATTCCTTACACACATACCAGATGAGCAAAACCTAAGATTTATGTCAATTCCCCTTATGGTCAGGGGTGTGTGAGTATTGTGTAAATTGGTAAACCCATTAGGATAGCTCTTTGACAATCACTATTGAGAATATACAAAATTGATTACCCGGCATACATTTCTAGGTTGATCCTGGAGTAATTCTTGCATGTGTGCCCTGATAAGAGAGTAACTGCAAGATTGCTCATAGAAACATTTTTTTTTTTAAAGATTTTATTTATTTTTATTTGAGAGAGAGAGAATGAGAGAGAGGGAGTACATGAGAGGGGGGAGGGTCAGAGGGAGAAGCTGACTCCCCACTGAGCAGGGAGCCCGAGGCGGGACTCGATCCCGGGACTCCAGGATCATGACCTGAGCCGAAGGCAGTCGCTTAACCAACTGAGCCACCCAGGCACCCTAGAAACATTATTTTTAATAAAGACTGTAAGTACCCTAAATTTCTTTCAAAGGATATTGAATTTATCATATGTTCATACAATTAAATGATGTATCATTAAAAACAAATGGACCATTGCCCTAAGTATTAACATAGTAATTATTCAGGAATATCAATTTAAAAAGAAAGGTGAAAATATGCACAACATATTAAATATGATCACTGATAAACTATTTTATATTGCTTAAGAATACATGTAGTAAAAATGTAAATCACATGTAGGAATAGACACACAAATCAGCATAATGTGTCTCCAAGATGGAGTTATACCACACCTCTAACATATTTGAAATATTTGTTCAGATTATTCTAAAATTACGAACATGTGTGAACTATGTGTCCATTAACTATTTGGGATATCTGAAGTATACTCCAATTATTTTAAAGACAAAATCCCTGACTTACTTTTAACAAAATAGATACCGTTGAATAAGAAATTCAGAATGTTGTATCTATAGAGATTGCTCTCCTGCTTTTAAATTACCAAAACAAAACAAACCAATTCATCATTTAAATAAGAGAACCTCAATCTTGATGCTTAGTTTCAGAGCTACCCCAGACCAGATTTGAGCTTGATTGTGCAACTGATTACCCAACTATCTAGCTGAATCTAGTTTCTTCTTTTTAAGTGAAAAGGCACAGTTTTTTTTCTTATATTGAATATAAATACATAAAAGTAATTGCTTAATGATATTCTGCTAATTAAAAAATTGCTCTTGCATGCTGGATTACATTCACCAATCACAGAAGAACCACAGAATTAGGAGACTTAGAGTCCCATTTTTTAGGTACCATCTTTAGGACTCCGAAAAAAAACTTGCCCTTGATCTTAGTTTTCCATTTGAATAACAATATAGCTATTATTTTTTATTTTTAATAGCTTTAAAATTTTTTTTTAAGATTTATTTGAGGGGCACCTGTGTGGCTCAGTCATTAAGCATCTGCCTTCGGCTCAGGTCATGATCCCAGGGTCCTGGGATCCAGCCCCGCATCAGGCTCCCTGCTCCGCGGGAAGCCTGCTTCTCCCTCTCCCACTCTCCCTGCTTGTGTTCCCTCTCTTGCTGTGTCTCTGTCAAATAAATAAATAAAATCTTAAATAAATAAAATCTTTTTTTTTTTTTTTTTTTTTTTTTTAAAGAGAGCCAGAAAGTGAGAGAACACAGCAGGTGGAGGGCCAGAGGGAGAGGGAGAAGCAGACTCCCCACTGAGCAGGGAGCCCGATGTGATGTGGGGTTCAGTCCCAGGACCCTGGGATCATGACCTGAGTTGAAGGCAGAAGCTTAACCGACTGAACCACCCAGGTGCCCCCCCCCTTTTTTTTTTAATTTCAACTACTGATTTACAGAATCTGGTTTGATGTATTTTCTCCAGGAACAGAGAAAGTAATTCAGGATATACCCTTGGATTTGTGTGTGTGTGTGTGTGTGTGTGGTAAAACATGTAACATGAAATCCACTTCACTATTTTATGAAAACTTTTCCAATTTCTTCACTTATCTTTTTAATTTTCTAAGGTGGTAGTATGTTTCTAATTCGCTTCAGTAGGCACCAGCCCAGCTGAAACTTCAGCACATATAAAAAAAAAAAAAAAAAAAAAAAAAAAGACCTAGATATAGCTAAAACGTTTTCATTTTTCTTCTACCTTTGCTTGTTGTGGGTCTCCATTTTGACATCTTAAATATGGAATTTTCTGAATAATAAGATGTCATAATGTAGACAAAACTATGGATTTCATTGAAAATGATAGACACTTCAAAATATAATTTATTCTAGACATTATGTTTTTTGAAATCTCAATTCCCTTCAAGCCTTTTAAGGGACAAGATGAGTTTAATTACATTCACAGTAATTATAGTTACTTTTTTATCCACAAAGAACAATCTGCTTAAGATTTTGTTTATTGACTCACCAGTTGTAAGTAGAGGTCTTCTGGATGCTAGCTATTTTACAATGTGTTAAAATAATTAAAACATACATATACCAATTCTCATTTCTGAAATATCTATTGTTCTTCACTGATCTCTTACCCTATTTCAAGTGTTTAATATTGCCCTAAAATATATTGAAATGTCTTTTTAAAAATGCTTTGTCTAATAATTTGTAGTTCTGTGTAACCTGAGAATATCAGAAATAGTTAATTTGATTTTAATTGGGATATCTTTAAAACATAAGCATTAAAGGGATATCTTCAAATCCTGCAAATACAGAAATGAATACAAAGATGGTAATAAGTGTGGAGATACAGATTTTCATATATTTCTAATATTTAAAAATGTAATTATTTTAGTTGGAATATTTCAAATAGAATAGGTGAAAAGTACAAAGAATATTGGAAAGAGGGAGCATAAATGACAGATTTGCCATAATACATATATTTTAATTTTATGCATTAAAAATACTAGAGTGGGACAAAATATTAATAAAAGAAATAAATCTGAATAGACTTGAAGGGTAAAGTATAGAATTAAGTCATTGGAGAATGGATGCTTTTCCCCCTCAGTAAAATCATTCAAATATTTGGTAAAATATTTAGATATAAAATTAAGTTTGATTTTACCTAAATCCTATATCCCAATAAATATTAATGTTATTGTTACATAACATGACATTATAAAATTCCCAGAAGTTTTATGTTATGTGCAACTTCAATAAAAAGTCACTAAGATTAACTGTATTTAACTAAATAACTTTAAACATCTTTGTGTCAATAGCCAAGCATGACTTAAGATGTGACTTATGAGCTAGAAAAATTCATATCAAAATATGATAGTTAAAAGTTGACCATTTTAAATATGAAATTATTTCCTATAAACCAATATAGAAGTTATAAAAGTCCCATTTAACAATAAAGTAAGTTAATAGATGATTTACTTAAAAAAAACCCAAGTAGTTAATGGATGGATCTTCACTAGTAATAAAGGATAAATTTAAACAAATATAACACCAGTAGTGTTTTACAAAAACTAATACTTTAGAAACATGTTTTTAAAAAAGATAGCACATGGAAATAAATTGTTTTAATAGAAAAAAGCAGTTACACACACACACCTATGTCTACATATATCAAGGACTTTGGGTAAAATCACAATCCAGAAATCCCCTTGTAAATCTCCTCTTGATAGAATTACAAATTGTCCTAAAATATCCTGTGTCATAATGTTCACTAATTATAAAGTAATGTATAAAAGTGGTTGGAAATAACCTAAATAAAAGAGAAGGAAACCGATAATTTTTATATACCCATATGATATACCATAGGATTTAAAAAGTTTTCAAATAATATTAATGGCATTAGAAAGTAATTACGTTTTCAGAAGTGGACCATGTTGAGTAGAAAACAATATTAAAGTATTAACTATATTAAAAAGTGTGTTTCTAGAAAAAAACTGGAAAAATTTATAAAACCATCCACATAATTAGTTGGGATTTTAGTTTGTGTTCAATTCCTATTGTCAAGAATAGATGAATTCTATATTCATAATTAATGTCTTTATAAAGGAAGCTCAAAGTTTAAATGCAGCAGAAACTCTACAAGTCAGCAGTCAGTGGTCAGAGAGCTTGCAGATTTCCCTGTCAAAACAGAGTAGTGAAATTGAATCGGGTACAGAGTTAGTAAAAAGGATAATCAAGAAAATAGAAGTTGAAAAATAACCATCCATCAAAAATCAAGGGTGAGTAGAGCAGCCAAAACACACCAAACCAAGCAAGTGAACTTCCACATGAGACAGCTATTTTCAGCAAAAAGTTGCCAAATAATCTGGCAGTGCAAACCTGTGGGTCCAATAAAGGAATACTGGCCCAGTGTGTTTGAAGTGTGCTTTATTTAGGCAAAGAAATTGTCCAATAGGTCATAGTTTTTTCAGATGTTACATGCTGCTGACAGGTTGTTGGACTAAATTTCATACGTAGCATGCTTACTTCTGTACTGAAATACATGTACATTAAAAGGGGAATGTAACTAAAAATACATATAATTATAAAACCCTACTCTAAAATATTTTAGTGTTTCTGATGTATTCCTTTATAGCCTTTTGACATTTTTGTCAGTTTTAAATTAATCTTACTTGAAGTTTGGTTTCTGTTTCTTTTCAAACGTACTGTTCTGGTAGTAATTTACAAAGTATATATTTTGTAGCCTAATAACCAACAAATAGAATGACTGAAAATATTCTTCCAAATGGATTCTATAGTTTTTGTATCTACCAAATAATTTTGTACTTTAAATGAAACAGACCTATAGACCTACATTATATCTTTGCAGATATAAATGTATCTTCAGCCTTCTTGTTTAAGCATACACACACACACACATTTTTATACAATAGAGTTCTCTTATCTGATTATATTTTTAAAACATTAGATATAGATTTCAGAAAGGTTTTCTGAAAGTTTGGTGCAATTTTACAAAGGTAGCATTAGTATTTGAATAGCAATTTAACTGCAGTTTTAATATGTATATTTTATTAATAGAATTGCTGAAAATAATGTTCAAGTATATATGCTTTCATTTTTTTATTTTTTTTTTTTTAAAGATTTTATTTATTTATTTGAGAGAGAGAGAGACAGAGAGAGAGCACATGAGAGGGGGAAGGGTTGGGAGGGTCAGAGGGAGAAGCAGACTCCCTGCCAAGCAGGGAGCCCGATGCGGGACTCGATCCAGGGACTCCAGGATCATGACCTGAGCCGAAGGCAGTCGCTTAACCAACTGAGCCACCCAGGCGCCCATATGCTTTCATTTTTTTAAAGATTTTATTTTTTATTTGACAGAGAAATAACGAGAGCAGGAACACAAGTAGGGGGAGTGGGAGAGGGAGAAGCAGGCTTTCCGCCAAGCAGGGAGCCTGATGTGGAGCTCCATCCCAGGACTCTGGGATCATGACCCAAGCTGAAGGCAGATAAGCGCTTAACGACTGAGCCACCCAGGCACCCCTATATTCTTTCATTTAAAGTGAAAGCGTTTTATGTATAATTCATTTACTTAACCAAATATTTATGCTAATCAGAAAGGCACAGTGTCTATAATCTTGAATAGTTTGTTCTCATAGAACTTATCTAAATAATAATAACCATAATGGTACCATCTAGCAGCTATCAAACTATTAAATGAACCAGGCAACAATTTAACCTCTTTACCTACATTAACCCTCTTCCCTTCATAGTAATTCTCAGGCATATGTTTAATTCCCACTCTTCTGATGAAGGCTCGGTCACGGGTGGGTTAAATAACTTGCCCAAGATTATACTGCATATGTGCAGTAAATTGGAATTTGAACACTAATCAAGAAAAAAGAAATTTAACAAGACATGAATATATTTATAAGAGCTTATGAAGTTAATGGTGTGGGAATTATCAGAATGCTATTGCAGGTACTATCACAGGGAATCTGTGTGGTGAGAATTTCCATGTAATTGACATAGTAATCTGAGACCGGACACATGAGAAGGAGCCATTCTTACCTAGAGCAGACAGATGACAAGACCAAGTGAAGGCCTGGAGATACAAAAAACCCTTGGCACAATTTTTCTTTTGTATAACATTTTTTTCAAGTGGTTTGTCCATTGAGATATTTTTTTAATAAAGTATTTTTAAGATATAAGTTAAAAGTACTTTTTATTTTTTCATACTTAGCTCAGTAAACCGTTTTTGTGGATTCACTAAGAATAAGAGGCAGAAGTAAGGAGGAATGGTTATTAGAACAAAAATCACCCAATAACCTTATTTTTCACTACTTCTGGTGACTTTCTGAAGATTTCAGAATATTTCCAATAATTTACTCAATAATTAATAAAAATATATTACATTTATCTGCATATTTCCCACTTCTGACCCTCTGCTTCTCTGTAGAGGTTCTAATTTCCATTTGGTATCATTTTCCTTTTGCCTATAATTTTTTAAAAATATTTTTTATGGTCAAGTTCAAAGTTCAAATGGAATGACTACTCTCAGCATATGCTTGTGTGAGAAAGTATTTTGCCTACATTTTTGAGAAATCTATTCAGACATTATAGAAATCTGTGTTTACAGTGCTGCATTTAAAGATGTTCCTCCATTGATCCCTGGTGTGTAGTTCCTACCCCAAACTCTTAGTATCACTTTTCATTATTCCTCAGTATGAAAGGTTTCTTTTTCTCCAGCTTCAACATTTTAATTGATTTTCAGAAGTTTGACTATTTTGTGCCATTTTTTTATTTTTTTACATCTTTCAAAGTTTTTGGAAAACTCTTGAGAACTTGGGACCAAGATTTCTTAGGGAAAATAGAGTATGAATGGGAGCAGGAACAGTGAAAAATTGACAAATTCCTAAAAGTTACAAACTCTGGCCCTTGTAAAGACATTCTTAAGACAAAACTATAAGACAAAAAAATAAGACAAGCCATAAACTGGGCAAAGATATTCACAATGCATATCTGTCAAAGTCATATTCTGATTGGAAAATGAGATAAACTTCCCCAAAGGTTATGTGAATGACTGATAGTACGTGAAAAGATGTTCATCATTGATTAGGGAAGCACATAATAAAACTACAATATGGTTACCTATACACTCACTAAAATGATTAAAAGAGATGGACAAGGATGTAGACAAACTTTCTTTCCTTGATGTAAATTTTCATACCCATTTTATCCAACATCACAGCTGTTTCTTAAAAGTTCAACATACACATACCACATGACTCAGCAATTCCACTCTGGTATTTACCAAGAAGAAATGGAAACATGCCTCCACAAAAAATTAGAATTTTATATCATCTTTATTCTTAGTAGCCCCAAACTAGAAACTACCTGAACATCCATCAAAAAGCAAATACTCAAAATGTGCTATATCCATACAAAGTAATACTATTCGGTAATAAATGCCAGCTTCTACTAATCTATACAACAGAGGATGTATACTGATCTCCATGAGCGGAGTTAAAGAAGCCCAACACAAAGAATATATACAGTATGACTCATTTATCTCCAGAAAAGACAAATCTAATGTATGGTGACTAAAATATGTCCCTTTTTGCTGTGGCTGAGGATCATTCAGAATTGACATGGAACAGACAAAAGGAACTTTGTGTTGATGGAGCTATGCCATATTTTGATTGTGGTGATGAATGCTTGGGGGTATATATTTGTCAGAATTCATTGAACAATACAATTAAAATGTATATCTTTTATTAAAGCTATACCTAAACAGTTAATTTTAAGAGACTGTACAGATCTTTGTACTACATATGTTGTTGCCTATTAAAGTCCAATAACTATAGATTTTGTTCGTATAGAAAACACCGGGTTATGTTTCCAATGTTGATCTTTTAATCATTTCCTACTTTTCATATCTCATATGACATTTTCTTTCAGTCTGACAACTTCACTTCCTCTTAAACTTTCCCTAAGTTTCATCCTTAAGAATCTCTATACTTCTATTAAAAAAAAAAAAAAGATCTCTACACTTCTGTTTACTTGTTTTCCTATTCACTGAGGGTAGAGTAAATATAGAAAAGGTCGAAGGAAATATCAAGCAAGAGGGTGGGTTTTAAAAAAAAAAGATTGAGAAAAGGAGGAAATAAGTTACTGAATTTTTTTCACAAAAATAAACTAGAAATTTTTGTGTAGTCAAGATGTAAAGGAAAGCAGCAAATAATGTAACAAAGAAGAGCCTGGTGATAGAGATACTCTAGAGTAATGATAAGTGGATAGGTTAAAAAAATTAGTAATGCCTCCTTTGAGAAAATCCTGAGACTTACTATATGACATACACATACATATAAAAGTAGTAAGACCCTGGGTATTCATTCCTGGAAGCTTTTCATTGAAAATCTATGTTTTTAAAGGTTCTAATTTGACCTGTCACCAGCCACTTGAGCCACTTGGTCAGGTTGCTTACTTTGTCTGGGATTCAGTTATTCAACCTATATTGTGAAGGGGAAAGGGGCTTTGAGTCAGCTTCAAATTCTCAGGTAAGTCAAGAGGAAAATGTATAAATTCTAGAACACGAAGTCAAAATTTCTATAAATCTTGCCTTTCTTTCCCTATTTTAAAATTAGTTGTAATAGGACAGTTAAATGGAACACAGCTTTGCTCAGGCAGATACTTTTAAGTTTTGATGTTAACAGATACATATTTAGAGATGCAGAATAACAGAGCAAGCCTAAGATTTACAGTCAAATAAAATTCATAGGGCTAGTTTTAGTAGAGCTTTATTCTTTCATACATCTTTTTACTTGTTTATATGCAGTATTATACAAACTGGTGGTCACTTTCTGCAGACAATTTAATGTATTCGGGTTGCTCAGTAATGTACTAATATAACTGCTCAAGTATTTTTTTTAAAACTACCCAATGAATAAAATGACTACAAATTTAGAACCTGGAAGAATTCTTGCAGGAGTTTCTAAACTTTGGATATTTGAGACTAGCTACCCACTAAGATGAGGTCTTAAACTGTAACTTATCTAGACTGATATTGCAATGGGCTTTCTCTAGAAGATCCACCGTGCTGCATAATAGGTCAACATCCAAGTTTCAAATTTAGTACTAGTAATGGAGATGCAGAAGTTTATCCCTTCATAGAGGAGATCAATCTCAATATTAGCTTAGTTACTGGAATAGAGAGTATATTTAGCACAGTTGTATGGAGATTATGTTCTTCTTGGCCTTAATATCCTTAACCTTGTGATTTTGCAATAAATGTTTAATCATTTGTCAAAGTCTTACCCTTTTTTGGCATTGGCTCCTAGCCCTAGGCTTGAACACCAGGATTTTCTTCTTCCAAACTAAGGATGGATGTATCAAAATCACCACTTCACAGGCAAAGCAGTTGTCTCTAGCAACATTCTTACACAAATACTAAATAGCCACAGCAGTTGACTCGTTCATACATCTCAGGGAATTTCAGTCAGTAGTGACTCCAATACCTATTTGGGATTGACGCTGGGAGTCATTAAAGTGGTATCAGTATCACTGGTAATTCTTTATCCTAAATTAGGTGACTGCAGTTATTCTCATAATCCTAGATGATACTCAACACAATAGAAATGCTCGTTCTCCTTCTACTTTGCCTGGATCTTTCGCCTCTCTGAATTATTCACTACCGTGAAAGGCTTCATATCTGCCTGGGCTACTGCATTATCAAATGTGCATCTGGTCAAAAGTGTGCATCAAAATACCTATTGATGGGATCCACTGCAGTATTAATCTTTGAAGTAAATGACCCGTGTGTCCATGTCACTCGCAAGTACAAGGCAGTTTCGGAGGGTGCTATGTAATTTCTCAGATCGATAATGACCTCAACTTTTTCCTGTTCTGGAATATATTCACAAATGCACAGGCAATGTCAAGATCAATACCAACTCTAGTTTTCCTTGACATAGTTCCTAGGGAAATTTAGTACGACATGTGGGAGAAAATAGTAGATAGCAGGCTGACCCTGAATAAGAATAGAAGTTAAATTTTAGAGGACTAAATTTACTGTAAAAATATTCTCTAATTGTACTGCTTAGAGATTCATTAATCCAACATTCTTATTTTAAACCTCAATGAGGCTCTTAATTATAAAATTTAGCTTGCAAAGATCAAGCCAATCAGTTATTGGTAAAGCATCTGATGTCTTAGTTTCAATCCGAGGGTTACTTATAAACAGCACGACTTTGGTAAGTTCTGATAAATAATATTACTTTACTTCAAACATAAAAAAAAAAACACCTATTTTGAATTTCAAATTATAAGACTAATGCTGAAAAATACAAAAGGCTGGCACATGTTTTTATTTTTTTTTAGATTCTATTTATTTGAGAGAGAGAGAATGAGAGACGAGAGCACGAGAGGGAAGAGGGCAGAGGGAGAAGCAGACCCCCCGCTGAGCAGGGAGCCCGATATGGGACTCGATCCCGGGACTCCAGGATCATGACCTGAGCTGAAGGCAGTCGCTTAACCAACTGAGCCATCCAGGCGCCCCCTGGCACATGTTTTTAAAATAGTTTCTGGAGAGTTCATCACAATTTGAAATACCTATGATTGTCTATGGATAAGACTTATGAAACACAGAATTTGAAGAACTCATTGTAACTAACACATACTTTAACCAAAGTTTTAGGAAAATTTAAAAATACTAAATTGCTTTTCACTAGAGAGAAAAATTCAATTCACTGCCTACCACAATTTAATCAAATGAATCAATACCACAGCAAATTTACACATCTATTTTTGCCATGTAATCAACATTCAAAAACATAAGCCATCATGTTTTTCTTATTTTACATAAAAAGAATGAGATTTTTCAGAACTTGAGACAATAACTCATCCAATATTAATGCATGACTTAAGTCGATAATAAACAGTTCCATGGTTGATGGAGTATGTGTGATTTGCTTACTATTGTTATCTGTGATGTCTAGAAGTAACCACATGCTTAAATGGATCACTTAATTTACCCAGTAGACACTAAATAATTCCCTAGCGTATTCCCAACTCCAGCCAGAACAGTATTACCAACCCTGACAGAACTCACTCTTTGCCTCAAGCTTTTCCCAGTAGCTTCAGCAGTAAAAGGACAATGGGGATGTAGAAAAGCAGGTATGACTAGGCAGTATCACATCTCAAATTTGGGTGGCACATATTTTGGAAGTTGAATTTAATAGCTTATGAGCTAAATGAGGGAAAATAGGATTTCTATTTTGACTTTGTTACTTTCATTTCTAACACTGGACTTCATTAGGTAGGAACATAAAATTTATATAATGAATCCTAAATCCGATGAATTGTATCCCGCATTATGTAAAGAAAAATGGTTTTAGGTAGATGTTGGACAGTACAAAGTATACTGGTTTCCAATTGCTACTGTAACAAATCACCGCCAAGAGCTTAAGCAACTGTCACTAAAAAGATTCAAATAACTGGTCTCTTTTTAGGGGTATTTAAAACGGATTCATATTTAGGTGGGAAGGATGGACAAGAAGATCTATAGAAAACCTCACATCTAGTGATTTCTGTTACCAATTTATAAATATCAAGTTCTTTGGTGAAAAATGTCCCTTTCTGGAACGGATTTTAATGGTTACGATAATGTGATCTATTTTTATGATCTAATTAGTTAAAATATGCCATTTAGAACAATGAACATGGCAATACTGTTTAAGCCACATGCTAATAGTAAGAGTATCTGTGCTAATGACCTACCTTTCAGCATGCATAGAAAGTAGGACTCTCCCCTATTTTAAAGATACACTTACCTTTACATTCGAGTGATCTAATGGAATAATATTTCTATAGGCTATTATGTGCAAAGTCTTGTTTTATGCATTGTGGGGGAAACTACAAGTGAGAATGCAGGGATTCTTAACCCAAGGGGTTAACTTTATAAATTGCATGCATTTCCATTTAAAACAGTCAACCCTTCCATTCTTCTGACTAATCAATAGGTATAAACAAAAACCAATTTGCACCCTTAGAGTTGCTTTAGCTAGTGCCTAGTTTGCTGTGAGGCTAATGTTATTTAGCTCACTTTTAGAAAAAGAATCCATGATTCATGCTAAACAAATTTAGATTAAAAACAGTTATCTACTCTTCTATTAAAATATCTAATCATACTAATTTCATCAGATTCCTGAAAGGTGTTTTATGGAACCAATCAATGGGAAAATGGATATAATTATAAAATTAGAGTTCTGCTGTATTTCACATGGAAGGCTTATTCCAACAGATTAATACCTGTTATGAAGTATTAAATCTTCATGATTCTAATAGTTACATCAATAACTCATTGTGAAGCATTTCTCCAGTGAAGTTTTGAGTAATAAAAAGTTGTTAAATTTTAACTACTTAAAATACGTGTACCTTTCAGCATTTTTTCTTTTAAATTTCCTAGATTTAAATCAAGGAGTACAAACCAAGTTGAACTTCAATTAGTAAGATACTGTATTTTTTTTTTTTTTTATTTCTGGGTAGAAAATATAACCTGGCTTCCAAAAGAAAATAGTGAAGAATAATATTTGAAATAAAATTCCCATTTAAAACATCAAAACAGATAATTGGTTCTTCCTCATGCTGCTGTTGTCTCTCTGGAGGCTGCAGGCTTAAATGACACTGATTATACCTGTTACTCTGATGTATTATTCATGAAATTGGTGATAGAGCATCTTCAAACAGCCTGTCATTTTCCATTACATTCCATCAAAGAACCATATGCTGCTCTCGCGGTATATTGATACTGAGGCATACTTAATATACTCTGGCATATGGACACATTATAGGCTTTCTGATGAGCTTCTGAAAATTCTTATGCAGTGCTTTCAATGGCTTTTATGATTATGCAGTGCTTTGACTAACAGGCTTCCACAAAGGAGGCCAAAGGTAGCTTCCAGATATTAGACCTCAGGTAGAACACTGAAGCTTTCTTGACTTTTTTTCTTTACCTGTCAAATGGGGTTAACAAGGTGGTTGTGAATATGAAATGTAATACAAGTGTGTGAATCCTCTCAGTGTCTGTTGGAACAATGATGTTCACTAAGTGCTAATTGTACCAGCTAGATTTCCAGTAGTTAGACAGGTAATAGAAGCGTAAAGGAGTTTTCAGAGAGGTAAAATGCACTTCAGAATTTTAATGAATGAAAGCTGTGCATATTTATTTTGGAGCAGTCAACATTTTACAAAATATGTTCTTCCACAGTTTAGAATGTCGGCCGCTAGCCTGCTCAGTTAACGTATAGGAATTCTTGTGGCTAGGAGACTGGCATATTTTAAAAACCTAACTCCATTTAGCTACACTGGAGACTTTTTTTCTGGCTTGTCAGTGCCATGTGCCTTTGGATGATAATATTTATTTCCATGTTTATATTACTCTGAAACCAAGGTTACATTTTTTTTTTTTATCAGTTGGAAACACAGTCAGATTAGGTTTGATTAGTAAAATAGGAAACTTCTTTCACCTCACCCCGCTTTTGATGATCAGTTGACAATGGTTGCAAAGAATTCATATGCTGCTGACCCTCTACCTAAACACATTAAAGATTTATTGGTTTTAAGATTAACAACCAAGGTCTTTAAACATGCAATATCCTTTAAAACCTAATAAAGTTATCTCAACTTTGCATTTTGGGATTATTCTCATTGCTTTTGCAGGCAGAAATGAGTATCATCTCACCAAATGGAAAACAAAGTCTAAAAGTACACTAGATAAATCCCTTTAGAGTGACAATGCAGGAAGACAATTTGTCTGCTAATAAACTGGAGCTCAAATGGTGGGTTTACAAGGAGTTAATATCAGAGGATAAGTACTTGATGGTGGTGACAGTACATGGGTTTTTTCAGTTTAAGCCCAGCTTGGCTTCTACTAAGAAAGTATTTGAGATAAAGAAATTTGAAAATTAGAAAGGCAATAGATTTGCATATAATGCATGTAGCACCCATTAACTGAAATCTATTACTACGGATCACTGATATTTATCAGAATAGAGATTTCTGGCTGAGACTGCTATAGAGAGCAGTTTTTTTGATAGTACAGTTGACCTCAGAATGTTTATATAGTAAACGGTTTTTCTTTTCATGATGACATGAAAGCTATTACATTTGAGTCACATAAAGGGACAGAAAATATTGTCTATTTGACCCATGGTAAGAATGACAAATCAGAGGCCAGAATAAATGCATGTATATGAATGATAAATTAAACGGACAATACGTACATATATATGTATACACACGCACGCACACACACCATATGGACTACGTATAGAGTTGTATATACAAAACATAGGGTTTTCTTTTTCCTGAAAATGAAGGTAGCAGTAACAGAGCTCGATTCATTGTAAGAGGCAAGCATAAAATCTTTGTTTAATGTATGTTTGTGTGCATGTCTATACATATGCATACATGGAGTTATACCCTATATTTGCCTTATAAATTTGTTCATGTTTTACAGTACAGAGATCTGTGAACTTTATGTACTCTGAGCATTTGTCACTCCAGCCTTCAAAATCATTATTAGCAAGAATGACTGAGAAACTCAATATCTGAGATTCTGCCAAATGATCTGTGCTATATTACTGACTTGTTTTGCTTTTACAGTTAAGTCTGTATATAAAATGCATGTTACTTTTTGGAACTGATATAGTAATCAATGTTAACTTTTTTTCCATCTGTAGATTTGGAGTTCTTATTCACTGAATTTATGAATATTGTAACAAATGACATTTAACATATGAACTATCATTTTATAGTTTACTTGATTAGTACTTTGGAATACCATGATTAATGTATTTTCAAATTAACCCCGTACATTATCAAAATCAAAGACAATTTTAAGTATTTTTAGCAAAGTTTGCATTGCACAAAAGATAGTAATTAGAACATTTAACTCCTTTCATTAAAATTCAGTTTTTACTTCATCTGATGTTTACATTTGGACACTATCTTTTATAGTGTCTCTTAAATGTTGATTAGGTCCTTCATTGGGTCTGTTTTATGTAAGGTATCCGTCTGCTTCTGACAGGTATGAAAAGATAGAGATATGTAGCTGCAATTCACATCTTAGTAGCTTTCCTTCTGTTTATGCTGTCTCCCATCCATTTTGGAGGTGAGTGGCTCCCCACCAGCATTTCTCTGCCTTTCTGAGCCCCCAGATACACATTCCCAGCTAGAAGCTGAGATCAAATACCAAGAGTTGCCTACATCACAGACTTGGGCTATCTTTTCAGGACACTGGTTTCATGCTTAATATTCTCATGTGCTTTTCTCAGCAATTATTTAAGTTACGTGGTTTTCCTCCTGTACTCTGTTAGCGTGGTGATCTCCATCAAATAATTTTTAAATATTAAGCTATTCTTGAGATAAGCCTACTTGTTTAAGACATTATTCTTGGTATATATTGTTGTATTTCCTTGGATAATATTTTAAGGATTTTTAGAGGCTCACAAGGGATATTAGTCTGTACTTTTGTAATATTGTAAAGGGAACGCAGCAACATCCCTCTTACCTTCTGGGTTCAGTGCTGGGGCCCATGCACCAAATGGATAAAACACAGATTAACAACAACAACAACAACGGCAGGTTTACAGGCCTATGTGAGCTAGTTCAAAGACAAACGTGGCCCAAGGGGCCAGCCAGATGGTTGAGGCTTACGTACCATGTTAGGCTAAATAAAAGGGGTTGGGGACTTCTAGACAGGCGGAGGAGTTAGGAGGAGAGCAGAGAACATATGGTAAATAAGCATAGCCTTGCTGTGCACGCAGAGTCTCTCAGTTGTCTGAGCAGCTCTGACACAATGCACTTCACAAGTGAAGTTTCCTTGTAGAAAAAAGTAGAAACTTTTTTTTTTCTTGGTTTAACAAAAGGGGAATCTTATACTTTATTTTTAGGCAGCAAGGGGGAAAAATAAAGAGCTTTCCCTGTTTCTGCTAGTTTCCCATTGCCTTTAACTCAAAATAATCCATACCCCAAAAGAGACATGTTTGGGAATAGCCTATGCAGATAACCTTCAATATCAAGTACTGGCATCAAGGTTAAGCTGACATATTAACACAAGTTCGATTGTTTCCCTACTGTCCTATTTTCTGGAAAAATAAACTGATTTTGGTATTTTTTCTTAAACATTTGATAGAATTTACCAGAAAGACCATTTAAATTTGGAGTTTGTCATAATTTAATGTGTTGGGTTACTTACATTAGTCTCATATTGTCCTATTATTCATAACTGGATGCAGGAGATTTCTCATAACAATTCTAAAATATACAATTCAGTGGACTGAAGTATGCTTACTATTCTGTGTAATCACTACCAGTTTCCAGTTCATATTATTTACCACCCCCTACCAAAAAAAAAAAAAAAAAACACATGCTCAATAAGTACTCATTCCCTATTATCATCCCAGCCCCTGAAAACCATTCACTTGGTTGCTGTAGTCTATTTTTCAGAGCCTGACAGATTCTGAAAATTTAGCTTGATTTATTTGATGTTTATGTGGGAAGACAGGCTGTTGGGCCTGCCTACACAATTTCTTGACTTCAAGATCAATAATGTCTCACCTTTCAGGAGTCCTTATAATTTAGAATTTGAGATTTGAATTTTTTTTTTTATCTTTATAGCTAAGTTGGGAGTGATGCATAATTATCTGCAACAGTTAATAAAACCAAATTTCTGGGGCACCTTGGTGGCTCAGTCATTAAGCATCTGCCTTCGGCTCAGGTCATGATCCCAGGGTCCTGGGATCGAGCCCCACATCGGGCTCCCTGCTCGGCGGGAAGCCTGCTTCTCCCTCTCCCACTCCCCCTGCTTGTGTTCCCTCTCTTGCTGTGTCTCTCTGTCAAAATAAATAAATAAATAAATAAATAAAACCAAATTTCTGTGAGATTAGGACTTTGTCATTGTCTGCTATGACAAAAACATTAAGCCAATACCTCTTATGCAGTATATGGTATCCTAGGAGATGTACATTATTTCTTCTATTCATAACATGAAATTCGAACCCAGAATTTCCATCCTCGTTTTAGTATAGCTTCCTCAACAAATTACATTTGCATAATACTGCAGAGTTGAATAGGTCTAATCTGCACTTTATAGTTGAGAAACTAATGTACACATGTGGCCTAGATCACAAGGGTAAGATGAACACTTAAAGTTTAAATTCACATCTCCAACTTCTAAACAAATAGTTTTTACTCTACTGACTTAACCACACACCCACCATTTATACCCTACTCTATTAAAATGCTAATCAAACGTTCTCCCCTTTATGATAAGATGATTTGTCTGTGTTGTGTATAATTTAGCAACAGCTAGCTAATTATCATTGATTTCAGAGAATTAGCTTATGTCACCTGAATATTGAAGTATTTCTAGCAGAACAAAGCAGCATGCAACTTGAAATACACTTGATGGTCTTTGCAGGGTATTCTATTCTAAGCAGAAAAAGCTTTTGATTTCAAGTTTGATTTTGAAGCAGTAATCTCTCAGCTAGTAAAAGTGTCAGCTTCGTGGTGGATAATGTAGTGATGTACATGAAATGTAATAGTGGCAAGATGTTTCTTGGACTTTTTATTATAAATATTGTATAAATGTTGACCTCTACCCAGCCCCTTGGAGATTTAGGTGTCTGTTTGAATATCCCAGACGGATTTTGTCATACCACTATATTCTCATATATGCCTTTTGAAATTGTGCTCTTAAAAATGACACCATTTATAGAACCCATAAAAAACATGATTTCTCTGGAGTTTTAAGTGATCCTAGTGAAATACTGAGAAGCATGCCATATTATTAAGTAGTATTAGAACTTTCCCCTAGGCAGTTTAAGAAGTATTTAAACATCAAATCAGCTGGCCCTTTAAGTGCTCCCTGAATATGTGATAGAAGATGTAATCTATAGAGATTGTAACAATTTACATTCAAATGATTGTTTTCTACTTCCGATTAAGATAGGAAACCTATTTTCTGTAATATTTTATCATTTAGTAAAATTGAGCATTGGGTTCTATCTTTGAAACTAGTTTTCCCCAACACATCATAAAAGGCACTTTGTTTTTCTTTTTTGCTCTTATGTTAAGGCTATTAATATAAGCAGAACCGGGGGAGATACAGAAATATTTCAAACCAGAAAGTTAATTATTGGAAATTCATCCCAGTTCAACAAAGTGATAATGTGTTGAGTGGTGTTAGCACTTTTGGAGACATCAAATGATTATCAACAGAGACAAGAGAATAACCCATTTTTTGGTAAAGTATTTTAGGCATAATTTTTGGCACCTAGCACTCCCTTTTCCTGCCTATTTCCTTAGCCCAATTCCCTTATCTTCTGGTAAATCTTGTGAGGTACCCAGTCTCAATACTTTTGTTCTCTAGATCAGTTTATTTAGGACTACCTGACTGGTTAGAAGATTGTTAGAAGTTCAAAGAAGTGGATCCTTGATGTGATTGGGGCTAGAGAAGTATAAACCAGTTAATAATCAAATATTGGAATATTGCACACATGTATGCAACAGCTTGATGGTTAACCACATTTCCTGGGGCCATCTAGAATAAATTCTCCATCAAAGGCAAAAATTTGAAAGCCATCAAAAATTACATGGCTATAGAATGAGGTAGTTGAATAACCATAAAGAACAAACTGAAATCTCTCAATTCTTAGCATAAATAGTCCAAACCATAGAACATTCCTAGATTTGTTTTAAAAGTGTTTTTATAACATATGTGGAGCAAGAATACTTTGCAAATACCAGTGCTAGTTTATTTCCAAAGGAAAGGAAATGTGATTTGCAGCTTCATCAGGTCTCCTATGTGAAGATTTGGATATTTATCAGGTAAGAGAATCTGAGAATTACAAAAGAGATTAAGGATTTGTAGTGTTATTTCCAACACTGTAATAATGTATTCTTGGCAACTAGAGAAGTCCCTTCTTCCTTGAGTGACAACTCATTTCTTGTCTTGATTGGATATGCTGTAATTTACCACCCAAATGGAAAACTAGTTGCTGTCCCTACAGCAAAGGCATAGTTTACAGTCTTATAGACTCAGATTAAGGTAACAAAGTATCCCGGGAAACTTTGTAAGAACTCTAGAAGAGTTACAGGGATTTGCTAATTTAAACTGGCAATGATTTACAGAATATTTGGGATTGAGAAAGAATTGAATCCAGATTGAGATGAAGTTATCCATATAGTTTCAGTAGTTAGGTAATGGATTGAAGTTTCAGACTCAAGAAGTTAGGACCAGTTATTTTCTAAAAAAAGTGGTTTTAGTCACATAAATCAAAGAATGAATGCTAAATAATATTAGTGTATCAAAAACTTTGTAGTACCATAAAAGAAGTGACAATTTATAGAGGCAGATTTTTTATCAAGAGCTACTCATACAAGGACCTATAGATGCAAGCTACATATCAGGCTCGCTTCTCAAATACATTGGTAACACTGGCTTCTTTTTAAAATGACTTTTTTGGCTGTTTTTTTGTTTTTCTTTGTTTTGTTTTTTTGTTTGATCCAATACTGGGTGGTGATGTTACAGTTTCAGAAACCCTACCATTTCAATGGTGGTAAGAGATACCTTTTTATCAGAGGCCACATGACAATTTTTAGTTTCTCTTTTCAATGGATCAATCAAAAACAACAAAAAATGTCAGTGTCATTATGGTGTTTGACCATGACAAGGGAAATTCAAATATTATACTAGTCAAAGAAGGAATAGAATCTAGACGATTCACCAGCATGCCTACTTGTACAATCATCCCCAATGTTGAAACCTTATTTAAAAGCGAAATGTCCAAGATTCATTGGTTAAAAGACATTGACCAGTTTAGATGCTGAGTAAATGCAAAAAGACAGAACATAAAAGCTAGCAAACCCTCATGACCAGTTTCAGAAACAAGTTACAACTTATTTTTTTTCCACATGGTTGAAATTTTCTGTATTCCTTTCCTTGCAACATATATATTTTACATAATATATATGTTTTATATAATATATATATGGATTTGTTGGTATTGGTTAACTGTATCATTTAATGCATGGGTTATAGAGACATACATGAGGAATGGATTCCACTCAGCTTGCAGCTAGATACAGAAAGTGATAAAACTTTGGGCTGCCTGAGGGCAAAGCCAGAGAATATTCAATAGTTTAAGGAAAAGTTGAATTAAGTGAAGCTATTTACATCTGGAGCCACATATATGGAAAGATGGGTGTATATAAATGTTTATAGTAACAGTTGTGGATTAGACATTTATCATTTTGGCTATTTAGTATCTGAATTCTTTTCCTATGTTTAGAGACCCTGTATTGTGATGAGTCTTGGCAAATGCCCCCAATCATTGAAATTAAAACATATTTGGTCCTTGAGGTTTTGATATTAGGCCACTGAAGATGTGCACACTTAAGGACCACATATGCCAAACACTATTCTAGATACATGTCAAATATATTCATGAAGTATTAGAAGGTGAATAAGACAAAAAAATGCATGACCCCTAGACAGTAAATAAAAATATCAAATAAACATCAAATTAGCTTAAAGGCAGGACAAGCACATCCCTTGTATTAACAACATCTAGAAGCTAAAGTTGTCGAAGAAGCATATTTTAAGGTTTCTATTAATGGACAGATCAAAGAATTTTCAAAGTGTTCTGTAGGCAGGGAAGTCAGGGGTAGAGAATCAGGAAGAAATGGGGAAATAGGGAAGGTGGGAGATGCTTAGAACAGTTCGAGATTTCTTGGAGTGACAGAGGCTGTTTGGGTTTTTAGATGGAACTGCTAAAAGTGATACTATTTCATGGTATTTTAGCATCCTTTATCTCCCATTTCTGGGAAGCAGCTTCTGCATCCTTGTTATTCATGGTGGGACCTAAGAGTTTCTGATAGTGAGGTGATCACTATCCCCATCATAATGGGGATCTCAAAGAGGAAATCACTCATTATGGTAGCTGGCCAGGCCAAAAAAGCCAACCATGTGATTAGAGCGTTGGTACTTTGAGTCACATGATGTCGGCACAATCTCTGAAGGAGGGAAGAAGAGATGGAGTTCAACCCCACAATCAATTCAATTAATTCTGACTTTCTAATAAAAGTTCTGGGCACCTGAAGCTATAGTGATCTGCTCTGGTTGACAATACTTTGTGCATATTGTTACACATCGATGTGATTAACATTCTGGGAAGGCGACATAGCCTAAACCCACGGGGAGAGGACAAAGCAAGTACCACATCTGGGACATTCTTAGACCTTATATTACCCAGCTTTCCTTTTGACTGGTTCCAATTTGTAGCCTTTTTACTTTGACAAAACTATAATATTAAGTACAGCTTTCCTGAGCTCCATAAATTGTTGTATTGAATTATCCAACCTGAAAGGCCAGCGGGAACCTCTGAATTGTAGACTGTTAGTCAGAAAGGAGGGTGACTTCTGGGAACCCTCGATTTTGTAGATAGTGTGTGAAGTGTGAGCCATCTTGTGGAAGACTCTATCCCCATCCTGTGAGGTTTAGCCTAGCTCCAGCTAGTCAGCATCAGAGGTCACTGCACATATAAAACAGGGACTTTTGTGTCCAAAGATAAGGAATATAAATTGGGCTGGATTCTGTACTATTCATGTTAAAACAAAAGAAATCTAAAAACACTTTACTGAGTACTTTTTAGTCTGTATTTGGATAATGATTACAGCATTCTAAAGGGTTTTACTACATAGGACAGATTTCATTGCTTGTTTAAAAAGGAAACAAGGCTTTCTGCTGTCAAATCCATTTCATGCTTAAACAATTTCATCATGTTACTTGAGGATAAACTCATTCTAAGAATGCAATCATTTTGTTTATAAGACTCTCAAATATTAATTGCATTAATGAATAAGTAATTCTCTTACCTCCATCCAGCAGGGAAGTAGAGAGCAATGATCGACTTACCATTTACACTGTAGTCCCTCATGATAATGGTTCTCTCATGAAGATGGTTTTGTTCTTTATTCCCAATCCAAAAGACCTAAAAAAACAGACCAGAATAGTTTAGTCATTTTTATTCACACCTGCAACTTTATCAAGCAAGACCAAACACTGAAAAAGTAGTTATAGACAGAGTTTGGATTTGTGTCTTATTCATCCCTGTATCAACCACACCTAACAAGTGCCTGCCCTGTTACACAAGCTCAACAAATGCACGATACATTGGATTGAGGATGGCTTTCTATAACCTATAAAATATATATTATATATATATAATTAGAATATGGGCTATTCAGTATAGAGTACTTTGTGTTGCTATCTTTTAAGTTGAAATATTTCAGAATATAAAGGTTGTTATTTAATAAAAGTTTTATCATTTGCACATTTTTTTTTCTATTACTCAGTAAGGGATAATCAAAACTGATATTCAGATCACCCAAAATAATGTATTTATCCAAGTAGAAAAGGTATTTTATATTCTAGGTCTTTGAAAACATTATAGTAAATCTTTATTCTAATGAGATTTTATTAAAGTTTTCCAGTTAAAAACTTGGTCAGAATGCAGGTACTTAGTCATTTTCCCCCTATAGTAGGAAAAAAAAAAAAAAATCTAGACCAAATATGGAGTGGTTTACAAATTCAAATTTAAAGTGTACAGTTTTCATACTCCTGTAGGAAATTTTTGAGGTATAAATAGGTGATACAATGTTAACTTATCAGTGGTATTTACCCAGGAAAATATTTTTATCAATGTTTTATAAGTTAATTTCTCATTAAAGTTGATTTTTTAATAACTTCACAACTTACTTTATTCAAATAATCTGCTAAAAATAAGACCAAATATTTAAATACGTTATGTTGCTAAATGTTTACCTCAATATAATATTTACATAAAAAATTGATCCAGAAGTCTTTATATACTTAGGATTTTCAAAAGTTTAGTTGGATAGGGGTGCCAGGGTGGCTCAGTCGGTTGAGTGTCAGACTCTTGGTTTCAGCTCATGTCCTGATCTCTGGCTGTGAGATGAGCCCAGTGTTGGGTTCCTCACTCAGCAGGGAGTCTACTTGAGATTCTCTTTCCCTCTCCCTCCTCTTCTGCCCCTCCCCTGCCTTGTGCACTATCTCTAAAAATCAAATCTTTAAAAAAAGTTGTATTTTAATCCAGATTTTTAATACTCTAAATTATATTATGAGGAAGACATTGTCAAAAACAAATTTCACTAGTTATCATTATATACTCAGAAAAATTTTGAAAAATTCCATACTTTGATAAAAAGAATCAGAAAAAAAAAAGGCTTCATCTCATAGATTGTTAGCATAATCAGTTCCTAGAGAAGATAATTCTCATACACACCACTTTTTCTTCACTCTTAACTCTTTCTAGTAATTATCAGCATTCATTCAGCTTTTTCTAGGTCCCCCAGTAGTTAACACTTTGGTCATTTGTTTTCACTCATACTGTGTATAAAAACAGACACAAACTGAAGATAACAAAGCAGTGAAGGAAAAGAACTGCCATCTCTTACATTGTTGCTGCCCTAAATCACCCAACTCTGAAGCAGTCCATCACATTAGACAGTTTGTGACAGGGTTTAATTTAATGTTCCATTACCTCCCAATGGAAGCATCGTTGGAGGGGGTGGGGAGTGTACAGAGAGATAGGAAACTTTACTTCATTTGCAGAATTTTATTAATTCTCACAATCTGCCTTCTGGAGTAGTGCAGTTATCCCCATGATGTGGAAAAAGAAATCTCAAAACCAAGAGGCTAGGAGCTTGCTCAAGAACACAAATATCTGGTATTCAAAACCAGATAGGCCAATTCCAAAAACCTATTGTCATTTTTATTGCCCTAGTCTTTGTTCCCTACCTTTCTCTACTCACTCTACCATATAAGGTACGGGCTCAACCCATGCAAATTTGAAATATGGTATATAGCGGCACCTAAAGATTATTACAGCCAGTTTATCTTTGGGACAAAGGTAGAATATGTAATATGGAGACTAGTCTCTGACCTACTGAGAGACCATTCCTTCTCATCCAAAAAGGCATTTTAGTTAACAAGCAAATGATTCCAAAAGGGAAAAGGTAGTCATTTTTCAGTTTTTTGTTTTTGTTTTTGTTTTTTTTTTTAAGGATTATTTGCCTAGTGTTTTGTCTAAGCAGGTTTTCCTATGTTTTACCAAAGTTGGAAATGGGACTTTTTTTTTTTTTTTTAATGGAAAAGACACACCTTGGATAATACAAAGTGAAGAATTCCATACAAAGCTATGGGCACACATGCTTATAGTATTCTAGTAATGAAAGGAGGAATTTAAAAACACAATTGGCAGTAATAAATATACTTAGATTCATTGCTGGGTGCATAAAGGTTAACAGCAATGGCTTCTTGCTAACTTGATTAACATGTAAAATATAGCAGAGTTTGCTAAAGCTGCCTTCAGCAATAAATGCATTGCATCTGTATCTAAAATACAGAGAATATCATCTGATTACACAGCCCCATATTACTATCTTAATATGAAAAGATTAATGGATCACTGAAGCCCTGAGAAGAATTAGCTGCTGAATAAAACAATACATGATTAAATTCAGTTTATCACTAGACATATGGCCCCAGTATTACATACAATTGGCCATTAAGAGAAGCAGGATGCTAGATACAGGTCTTCACAGCAAGCTGTATAAAACTTTCCCCTGTGTTGATTTGGAAGATCATAGACACCTTGAGAAGCTGCAACATGGAAAAACTAGACTCAGATGTACTATCAGAAAAACATACAGAATATCCCCATAGTAATTTTTTTTTTTTATTTAAAGGCTGTCTAAGCCTTGTATTAGTATAGCTGTCACTTGAAATATTTATAGACAGAGACAAACTGGAGCAATTCTGAAGTGTGTTGATACCTGGATTAAGAGTTTGAGTGTTCATTCAGCTGTAGTCAGTATGGAGAACTTCCCTAGGCTGCCAGAGGCTTATTTATTTTTTATAGTTTGAAGGGAGAAGTAGCTGTTCAGGAAGAGTTAAATTTGAACTTAAGTAGGTCAAATAAATGGGAGCAAATATTTGTTCAAGGCTCCCATAAAAATCTGTATCAGAGAAATGAGTTTCTCAGTTGTTGGAAATTTTATAGTATAAAGGTGTTTAAGTGGATCATCATTCTATCTGGTCTCATTTGAATGACGGAATGACTCAATTATTAATAGACAATATGAAGAGGTTCAAAATGATTGAACTGGCCACATATTAGAGGTGAACTCATACGTAGGCCATGAACTTTGACACATAGCTCTCATAGTTAAAGCTAATAAATATGAACCTAAATTTAGTTTTTTTGTGAAGTAATCAGCTATATTTAAAAATTTATTATTGCCTAGAGTCCTAGGTGCTTGGTAAAGTCAACAGATATGCCTAGAGAATAAAGCATGATTAGACACAGCATTACCAGGAGAATTAGGAGTTAACCTACATATAATGATGTTATGTCTTCAATACAGTTAGAGTTTCTCAGCATGATTTTTTTTTTTTTTTTTAATGGAACTTCATTCAGGAAGTCTTTTCTGAGGTAAAGTTTTTCACATTTTTGAAGCTGTTGGATATTTTTGTACACAAAAAATGTTAATCCCAAATCTACTGGATATCACTGATATTTAATTGACCTAAGTGGACTTTATAAGTTAAGGTGTGACAGTTTTAAAAAGTCAATCAGAATAAATATGGATAAATAATTTTGATGACTGATTTGAAGACTGATTAAAATGAGAATATATGAGGATTCATTTAATAAATGATTAGTTTCTCCTTTACAAGTCAGCATACAATTTATCGGTTTCATTTTGGTTATATAGGAGTAAAACCTAGCAAACTGTTCCAATGGACACCCTTTTTAAGTAGATATTTTTAATTAATTTTATACTTTTTCTAATTTCGACATCCTTGAACAAAACTATATTTGAATTTGACACTAAAAGCAAAAGCAACAAAAACAGAACTAAACTAAAACAAGTGGGACTACATCAAACCATCCATCTACATAGCAAAGGAAAACATCAACCAAATGAAAAGGCAACCTACCACATGGGAGAATATATTTGCAAATCATATATCTGATAAAAGGTTAATATCCAAAAATATATAAAGAACTCACAAAACTCAGTAGCAAAAAAAAATCTGATTTTAAAAATGGGCAGAAGATCTGAACATTTCGCTAAAGGCATATTAGCAAAGACACACATGAAAAGGTGCTTGACATCACGAATCAGGGAAATGCAAATCAAAACCACAAAGAGCTATTACCTCACACCTGTTAGAATGGCTACTAAAGAAGGAACAAATATAGACAAGGATGTGGAGAAAAACACTTGTACACAGAAGTAAACTGATGCAGCCACAAGGGAAAACAGCATGGAAGTTCCTCAAGCAAATTAATAGAAACACCATACAAGCCTACAAGTCCATTTTTGGGTGTTTATCTAAAGGGGAAAATATGCTAACTTGAAAAGCTATCTTCCCCCCCGCCCCCCACCATGTTCACTGTAACAATATTTATAGTAGGAAAGATATGGAAGCAACCTAAGTGTCCGTGGGTGGATGGATGGAGAAATGAGTGAAAGGGGTCGAAAAGAACAAAGTTCCAGTTATAAAATCAGTCCTGGGATGGAGTGTACAACATAACTATAGTTAATACTGTATTGTATATTTGAAAGTTATTGAGATCCTAACAGTCCTCAAAGGAAAAAGTTTGTAACTAATATGGTGATGGAGGTTAACTACTTATTGTGGAGATCATTTCACAATATATAGGAGTATTAAATGTCATACATCTGAAACTAATATGTCAATTAAATCATTAAAAGCAAGTCTTCAAAGACAAGAATTTGAATTACTTGCAATTTCTAAACTAGTGGTTCCCCCCCCCCATTACTAGTGTTTTAAAATCAGAAATGCTAATAGTTTTCTGTTACGAAGGCTATTGCTACTACTGTGACTATTTATACTATACAGTTAATGGCTGGAATATAGTGGTCACAAAGGATGATATTTTTACGAGTTTAAATTTCTGTAAGTAGTAATTTGGAAAAAGACTGTTCTCTCAATTGACAAAGCGGTTTAATGTAGATTTTCATTGTACAAAGCTAAATTCCAGAACAAAGCCTGAAATCAGAAGGTGGTAACCAAAATGTAGTTGCCAGATTTAACAAAAATGCAGGATTCCAAGTTAAATTTAAATAAATTAAAAAACCAGTTCAATGTAAGTCCCAAATATTGTATACCAAAACATCATTGTTTGCCTGAAATGCAGTTTAACTTAGCATCCTGTACTTACCAGGTCTAAACAAAAAGGAAACAAATTGACACCAATAAAAATATAAAATCAACCCTTCATTGAAGGTACAGTAGCATTGCTACAAATCTATTTTAAGTGATTGTAATCATCCAGAATAAAGGAAAAAAAAAATACATGGAGTCTGTAACTTAAGAGACAGGAATAAAACTTCTGATCTGAAAGAGGCTTTCAAACATGCAGTGTTGACTGAGAAAAAAAAAAGAACTGAAAAAAATAAAACAAAAGCTTTTGTTCGGAGTCTTAGAATTGCAATCCAGGGAGCACAGATCCAGGTGGCAACCAAATTGTGTCCCATCAACAGGAAAATTTAGGGTTTTTTTTAATTGGGAAAAAGAGAAAGTAAAAACCTTACATCAGTTGTTTACCAAGAATCATGATTGGCTAAACGTAATTGGTTGCTAAGGCTATCACCAAGCAAAATTTCTATACTTTACTACAGCAAGTTGCAGGTGTTTGGGCAGAATCCTTGGAGTATTTGTGGTTTGGCTCAGTTCAAGAGTTCACGGTTCCACCTGGTGAGGACGTGCAGAAGGCCTACCTCCTTGATGGCCTCCTGACTCTACCTTTCACAGTGGTTATAGATTATGAGAGGCAAAGAGGCAACCCCTTTTGGGAGGCACATTCAAGCCAGTTTCCAGGCTTTCATAACCTACACTACATACCAGAGCTTCCTGTTACTGCAAGGAAGGGCAAAGCTTTGCCATTCTTAGGGGCTAGTTGTTTAGACCACCTGGAAAAACTGAGGAGACACCAAGAGAAGGACACAAAGCAGCTAGGGCAGACTTCTGGAATAAGAGGGGAACGCTACATAGTATCCAGCAATATCAGAGTTCAGAGAGGTACCTTAGAAGGAACATAAGAAAACGTACGGAAAACTTCACAAGGCACACACTATTATCCTCTTCCATTAAAAAAAAAAAAAAAAAGATATTGGAGTGGGAACACTTAAACATTCTATAATTTCTGAGTTTCCCCCTACTACTGTAACAAATTATGACAAATTTAGGGGTTTAAAACAACACAAATTTTTCTTTTAGTTCTGGAACTCAGAAGAACAAATGAGTCTCGTTGGGCTAAAACCGTGGTCTCTGCAGGGCTGACTTCCATTCTGGGGGCCCTAGGGAAAGAGTCTCTTTTCTTGCTTTCTCCAGTTTCTATGAGGTTACCTGTACTCCTCATCGAACTGCCTCTTACTCCAGCGTTGAAACCAGCAACAACCTCACACCAACCGTAACTTCGGTCATCCCGTGTTCTCCCATCTGACTCTCCTGCAGCAGTCCTCCCTTTATAAAGGCCTACTGATTACATTGGAGCCACATGAAAAATTTAGGCTACCCCACCCCCACCCCTTAAAAGGGAGATTATACTTGGCCCACCTGCATAATCCAGTATAATCATCCCATTTCAAGATTCTTAATTACTCACATCTGCAAAGTGTTTACCATATAAGAGAACATATCCACCGGTTCTGGGGATTAGGTCGTGAGCATCTTTGGGATACTATTGCTCCGCCTATCACTTTCATGTGTAAAGATTTAAACCAAATAAGTCATGATAAACTCATGCTCTTAATTAAATATTGATTAGCAAATATATAGCATATGCCAGGAACGCTTCTAATTTATGAATATATTAACTAATTTAAATATCACATTCATTAACCCCATCTTATAAATAAATAAACTGAGTCTTCAGGAGGTTAATTTACTCAAAGTTACATGGCTAGTGGGTGACCTAGCTACCCCATGAGCACTTAGCTGAATTGCTAATCTCTGTTGCCTCCAACTAATATAAGCAGTGGAGATGAACTCCCCAAAATTTACAAGTGATAAAATTATTTTTGAGATTAATATTAAAATATAAAAATAGCATAAGAAATGTGTCGTTACATAACTAGCCATTAAGGTAGAACAATGTGCAGAAGATGTGTCTGAGATTATCTGGTATTAAACTGAAAACAGCTTCAAGAAACCTCCGTTTACCAGAGAACCACCTTTGACAAGCCCATTGTTTTTGACAGCTCAAGATTAGGTGGAGAGGAAGATGGAGAGGGAAAGAAGCTGAGCTCTGTATTAGTTTCTTGGCTATGCCGTGACAAATTACACAACCTTGGTAGCATAAAAGAGCAGGAATTGCTTCCCTCATAGTTCTGGAGGCCAGAAGTCCAGAAGCAAGTTGTTGGCAAGAACATGCTCCCTTCAGAGCTCCTGGTGGGAGAATCCATTCCTTGCCAGTTCTGGTTTCTAGTGGCTGCCCAGCATTCCTTGGCATTCCTTGATTTGTGACCACATCCCGCCAATCTCTGCCTCGGATTTATAATCATCCTCTCCTCTGTGGGTGTGTCTTCTGCTCTAGTTCGGTCTAATCTCCTTCCACCTCTGTCTTACAAAGGTGCATGTGACACCTTTATGATATACCTGAATGAGCCTTAACTTAATCACATTTTTCATCATATAACATAATAGTCACTCTTTTGCCATACCAGGCAATGTTTACAGGTTCCAGGGATTAGGATGTGGACCTATATTTGGGGTTACTGTTCAGCTCATACAAGTTCACAAGCCATTAGGTAAATGATCAAAGACTTTTATACCTGCAGTTTTCTTGCACATGATATTAACATTTCAGATGGTACTGGAATGTCAAAGAAGAAGAATGGGACAGAAGGAAGCAATTGGGTTGTGGTATAATCACAACAGAGGCCTCAGCTGATCCAATGTGAAGCTTACCTCTCAGAAGGCCCTTCAGATAAATCCCAACGTCTGATAAATCCCAACATCTGCACACACATCAAAAAGCTAATGAATGTGGGAAGCCCTTGCTTGGAGAGTGGGTAAAAATACTTGAATAGAACAGCTCCCTCAAAAGGAAAGCAATCTCTGGGGATGTACTCATTATAAGGCAATACTTCTGACTGCTTAGAAAAAAGTTCCAGGATCCTGAAAGAGATACCTGACCAGGGCACTATGGTATCCAATCCATCATGTTCTCAACAAAGGATAAGGCACATCAGTAGCATTAAAAAAACCACCTTATCATGTATATTGTTTTGCTTAACACTACTATGTTAGTAGTAGTGATTTCAAGACAATTGAATATCTGGTACAATTTATGCTTTCCACTATATCCTTCCTGTTTTTTTCATTTTCTTTTACAATGAGCAAGACTTTATAATCAGAGTACCATATATACCTATTTTTATTGTTAAAAAATAATTACAAAAAATAATAGAGTACTATTAGGTACTGGCTTCCATTAAATCCTGGTATGTTTTTAGGTTTCTGGTTTAGCTTATTTATTTTCTTTTTTTTAAGGACTTATTTATTTATTGTGGGGGGGAAGCAGAGGGAGAGAAACCCAAGCAAACTCCTTGTTGAGTGTGGAGCCCGACACAGGGGCTCTATCCCAGGACCCTAAGATGATGACTTGAGCCTAAATCAAGAGTCAGATGCTCAAGTGACTGAGCCACCCAGGCGCCCCTAGTTTTTTTTTTTTTAACTACTCTATTGAGATATGATTGACATATTCAAAGCTGTACATATATATGGTACATATATATGGTGCTTGATGAATTTGGGGATAAATATATACCCATGAAACCATCACCATCAAAGCCATAAATATACCCATCAGTTCCCCAACTTTCTTCCAGCTCCCCTTTTATTATTAGATGTTTGCTTGTTTTTTGTAGTAAGAACACCTAACATAAGTTCTTCCCTCTTAGCAAATTTTAAGTATATGATACAGTATTATTATTTTTTTTAAAGATTTTATTTATTTATTTGACAGAGAGTCACAGCGAGAAAGGGAACACAAGCAGGGGGAGTGGCCGAGGGAGAAGCAGGCTCCCCGCTGAGCAGGGAGCCCGACGTGGGGCTTGATCCCAGGACCCTGGGATCATGACCTGAGCCGAAGGCAGACGCTTAACGACTGAGCCACCCAGACGCCCCTATGATACAGTATTATTAACTGTAGGCAATGGGAGGGTGATGTTTAAATGTACAAAGTTTCAGTTATGTAAGAGAGGTTCAGGGAATTTACTATACGACACGGCGCCTATAGGTTTTTAGTTTTTAAATCAGAGGAGAAAAAAACCATTGTGTATATATATATGTATATACACACTCACATACACACAGGTTCCAGGGATTAGGATATATAGATATGGATATATACACACTCATATATATTCAGTAAATCTTTTTAATTAATGCGATTCAACTTGGACTTATTTTATCTTATTTCTGTTTCAGTTCAAGTTAAATATTTTTAATCATGCGCTTGTCTCTTTGTTACATATGTATTAAGTCTCTCATATATTTTATGAACACAATTTCCATAGACTGAGTTTTTCTCTGTTTATAGTCCTGGTTTCTATCTTATCCCTCCTGTATCCATAGTACACATTGGTGTTATTTCGATTTCTAAGTGAAATTTGTATTATCTTTTGGTGATATTTTCTCAAGAAATTGTTTGTAGGTCAATCTCCTCGTGTTCTCTGTGGATACTGTCATTTTCCTCAATAAGGCCTTTAACTGGCCGTTTCTCCCTGAACTGCAGCTTGCAGTGAGACTAACAGGCTTTTGAAGTTGCTTGTTAGATTTTCTTTGATGTGTTTCGGAAGATTGTAGAGAACACAATCAACCCCTGGTGTGTTCATATATGTTTTGATGTCTTTTCACATCCAATTTTTGTTTCTAAAGTGGAGAAGTTCACAACCATTTTCTAACAGTTTTTGTCCTTCTAAACTAACATCTTTCAGCCCTGCACCTCAGTCACTGAGCTACCATTAAATTGTTCGCTTCTGTTGAATTCCTTAAGATTGAAAACAGAAAGATTATTATATTTAAATTTGCTTGTGAGAGGATGAGATATATATTAGAACATATCTGGCTCTTTGAAATTTCATGATTTCATGATTTGATTGGAATTTACATTCATTTTATTAAGGGATATTCGGGAAAAAAGCGGAGAGAACAACTAGCTGGGATAATAAGCAGACTCAGAGTATGCTTGTCTTTCTTGCATCACTTTTACTATGAGTGAGAGAATATTTCTGACTAATTACTCCAGAAGGAACCGTTATGGGTAATTAGGTTACCGATTGGTAGCTTTTACTTTAGAGATATAATAGACCCTGACAACTGACAAGGTTCCCCAAATCATGGCCCTTACTTGAGTATCCATGAATTCCTATAGTCAGGACAAAGAACTTTCTTCCCTCCTTCTCCTTTCATATATTGTTGTATTGTCACTTAATTAATGAAAGAGAAACAACATAAACACAAACATGTACAATGAGTGGGTGTATGTTGCAGAGAAAGTCAACCTGAATAAGAATTTCAAAAATATATACAATTACCTCAGGTATAGTTATCTAGTGAATATTACATGGATAAATAATAATTTAGAACTTAAGTGATTCTTATTTGCCCTAATTCAATAGGGCATTGCATCTTAGTAGAATTATGCTAATTATATCTTTGTCAAAAACTCATTTATTTTTAATAGAAATTTAAAGAATCAAGCCTACTATTTGATGTTTTAGAGCTCAGTTTTTTTCCCCATAGTTTTGTATGTGACAACTCAGATGAACTCTCCACCTGTTTCCCCACCAATGTTTCTTCAGCTTGAAGACTAATATCAAGAAAAATCATCAGTTCTAAAGTCAAGAGGAATCTCATTTTCCAGCAGTCTTTTTCAAACATTCTAACCTCAATAAGGCTTGGCTAAATGATGCTATTCTAAATTTCTACTCACATATACATAGCTTTTTTGCATTTCATCTTTATCTTTTCCTGTTTATACGTCTTTCTTCATAAGTCTATTGATATGAAGGTATTTCTTGAAATGATGGTATATCTTCATCATTTATCCTTGGTATGTGATATGCAGTAGTTGACAGATATGTATTCCTTTCTGCCAAGTTGGCAAATTTGCAAAGCTGTCTGCTTCTTCCCTCAAAAATCAACACTTGAGAAACTATAAAAGGTCTATAAAGTTAAAACTCTAAAGCTGAAATCCAAGGAATGCAGATAACAGTACTAACCTACAAGAAACCCCCGAGATGCAGAGGCAGAAAGGAAAGAGATAGGAAAAAAGAAATAGGGTATTTCTGAAGAATATATGCATGAGTTGGGCAAAAAAAAAAAAAAAGTCGTAATTACAGAGCAAATATTGATTAATTATACTACATTCAACTCAGAACCTTTTGTTCGTCAAAAGACTATTAGGAAAATGAAAGAGCAAAGCTGAGAGAAGAATCTATTTTTGCAATAGGTAAAATAGACAAGGGACTCAGATCCAGAATACAAAGAGAATACCTATAAATCAATAAGGAAAATAAAGTAACATACCTTCAGAACATTTGAACACTTACTTCACTAAAGGGAATATGAAATGTTCATTAAACACATAAAAAGGTGCTCGATTTTATTACCGTCCAGGTAATAAATGTGAATTAAAACTGTGATTAGATACCACTGCACCAGAATGGCTACAAAGATAAAGTCTGATGAGAACTAGTGCTGTAAGTGGAACATACGGAAGTCTTCCACTTGTCTGTTGGAGTGTATACTGTTTCCATCGCTTTGGAAACAATCGGGCATTATTTACTAACGCAGATCGCACCCTTCAAGTATGTGCAGTAATTCCCCTCCTGGGTATGTTCCCAGTAGAATGCACGCCTGTTTGCCAATAGGATGTTCGTAACGGCACTATTTAAAACAAAAACAACGATAAAATAATTGAAAGAAAGCTAACTGATCATCAGTAGCATCGATACATCATGATCTATTCACACAGTGAAATATCATACAGTAACGAAAATATACTGCTGCTGCGCTCCACGCCGTGGATGTGTCCCCAACACAAGGGGAAGGGCGAGACGCCAGACACAAAGGCATCCGTGCTACGTCATGTCAGAGATCCCGCGAGAAAACAGCAACCTCAGCAGAATACCGATTATTCCCCCCGCTGTGAGACCCATTTTACCAAACAAATGAAACAAGCTCATAATTGGTGGGATTTGAAAAAATTGCAGGATGAGTCACATACAAAATTTCCCTTCCCCCCAAAATTTGTATTACTATCTGTGTTCAAGAATGTTTGGTTATAACTTAGCACCTTATGGGTGTCATGATCCTTTTATTGCATGATACATTTGTCAAGTTGGAATGGTTGTTGATACTTAAGTGTTATATTTAACTAAGAATATTTATGTCTATTCAAGTTTATTATGTGCTGTAAAACTAAGCTGAAGTAAACTCTTTTCTAAGAAGCATTTTCAGTAAATTACAGGTCAAAATAATTCATTTTTCTACTAGACTAATAGCCATTACTGTTTCTAATACTTAATCAACAATTCATCACTTAATTGCTAAACGAAGCCATTGTATTGCCTATAGTTCTTTGGTTCATTTTATTGCTAAATAGTTTAATGTGCTTCAGTATTTTATTTATTTATTTATTTTAAACTATTTATTGGGTGCCTGGGTGGCTCAGTCAGTTAAGTGTCTGCCTTCAGCTGGGGTCATGATTCCAGCCAGGATCCTGGGATCGAGTCCCGCATTGGGCTCCCTGCTGAGCAGGGAGCCTGCTTCTCCCTCTCCCTCTGCTGCTCCCCCTGCTTGTGCTCACTCTCTCTGTCAAATAAATAAATAAATAAAATCTTTTAAAAAATTATTTATTTATTTGAGAGAGCACAAGTGGAGAGCATGGGAGAGGAAGAGAGACAGGGAGAAGGAGAGAATCTCAAGCAGACACCCTGCTGAATGCGGAGCCCTTTGTAGACCTTGATCTCAGGACCCTGAGATCATGACATGAGCCGAAATCAAGAGTGGGACGTTCAACTGACTGAGCCACTCAGGCACCCTTGTGCTTCACTATTTTATGTGCAAAAGAAAAAAAAAATACTTCTCAAAATATTATAGTTGTACTTATAAATAAATCTTAGCGTTTATATTGAATTGCACATATCTGGCATCAAAACCTCTTCTTACATATCAATATTCCCCTGTGTAAATAAGCCATCAATCTAATTTGAGTTAAATTAAGTTTTGCAATTCTTACACAGAATATTTTCTGTGAATATTAGGTGTCATTTATTACTGCTTACTATTTAATGTTTGGTAAATGTTACTAAGTGTTGTTGCCAATGAGTTAATCATTTTCTATCATAAAAAAAAAGCTTGCACATTACAGCAAAGTGAAGTTCATTCAGTGAAGTAGTAGACAATTTAGTATTTTAATGATGATGAATAAATATGTATATGTTCATATAGCAGCATTATATAATTAATAATTTTATGTCCCCTAAAATATAAAGCATATGCTGTCATACTTCCAATGTAAGTAGTATTATTATTATGATGATGGAATTTTTTTTTCCCACATGCATGAAATCTCTAGTCACCTATTCTAGATTTAGTCAACTTGGCTATTGAACATGAGCATATCTTAATTACTAAAAACATGTATCTTTACTCTTACACAGGTATTATGTTTAAACAACATGATTTTTAACATTTAAAAATGCTTAAAACTTTACTAAAATTAATTTTGAGGAACAAAAAAAAGGCATAAGAAATAGACAAATGGGTTTAAAGGCTTGTGATGGCTCATTTTCCCAGAAGTTTTTGAAGCAAGGGCTATAATTTCCACCATTACAGTAAGCCATTAATTCTAAAAACAGAAAGAGAATATCTATCATTTGGATATTTTAAAAGAGCCTCCCATAATACATTCCTGATAAATGAACTGCTGCATTGCCAGGCTGTAAGGGAGTCACCGAAAACTCAGAAGCCTTGTGCTATCCTTTGTCTGTTCTAAGGACTGCCTCTCCCTTATCATGGGATATTTTTTTGTTTCTGGAACCTCAGTGTCCCTTAATTATAACATCAAAAGTTGTTTAGGAATTCTTTTATCCTTGAAGTTATTGGTAAAATAGACCAGGAAAATGGCTCTTGCCCTTTTATTTATTTATTTATTTATTTATTTATTTATTTATTTATTTATTGCGTGTTTACTTCCCATAGTGGATTAGCTCCAAGCATTCAGGATGACACCTTTGTCCTATTCTCATGTAAGTGTTCTTATTGCAATGTCAAGAAAGTGATAAGTAGCCCTAAAAATATCCATCCTCCGAAAGCCTGTTACTCAGTAACTTAACTTCATCTCTTGACTGATGTGATAATTTAGTAAATGAAATAAAACATCTAATTTTAGAACAAGAGAACTACAAGGGCTAAAGTACCCTTTTCAACATGATGGATGTAGCATTTTAGGAGATAATAAGTGACCTCATAAAATGTTGCTTTACCTATACCTTTTCTAAGAGAAATTAACACGTAGTTTCTGATATGTTTGGACATGACTTTTCCAACTAATGAGATGAGGAAAGACAATAGTTTTTGTGCCTGTGAGAAGTTCTAAAAAGGGGAAAAAATATATGCATATGAAAAGTTCTGAAGTTGGCTTGTAAGAGAAAAGGGAAGGATATTCAAGCGTTCAAACAGCATGTCTCATTGACACAGGTATTATAGTGATAAATCATTTTGGGTCCTTTGGTTTTGTAACACTGATGACCAACAATACATTTTTGTGCTACTTACGTTCATTCATAATGGCTCTCCTTAGAAAATACTTTGTCTATCTTTTATCTGGAATTGTGTTCTTTAGAAATTCAGGGATTTAGAGAATTACTGTTTAACCAAGATTTCTTTCTCCTTAAGATAAGTAGTACCTTGCATTTATCAATTTACATAAAAAATTTAAGATGAATTTGATTATATACGGGAAGGGGATAGAGATGTTATTTTGGGGGTGGCTCAGAATACTTTTTACATAAATATGTTTTTTTGCCACAGATACGTAGGACTAGGCAAATATTTTTTATAGACAATTAGAGTTCAGTCCAAGATTATTCTTTCCTCTTTTCTTGAATCATGAAAACTCATTATAGGAGTCCAGGAATAAGAGACATAATTCATTATAAAATCTATTAAATATAACACCTAGACAAGAGGATAAGATCAAAATCTTATAAAGATATTGACATTGTCAAGTTCTAGAAATATTGTAAAAATAGATACTCTTGTTTTCAACATGGTCTGATAATGTAAAACATAATATAAATTAATATGACATTACTAAACACACAGTGGTCTCAGCGTGATAAATCAGAGGGAATTGCCTTTTATGGATATGTCTGCACAGAATTCAGCAATAAAAGGCCATATTTACTTGTTTTTCTTTCAATGACTAATCAACCTCAGTAAATTGAGGCACTGGAAGGGGATCAGGAGACTGGTCAGAAGGGACAAGAAGAAAAAGAAAGGGAGAGTATGGAATATTAAAGATAAATTTTTCCTTCTTCAGTAATTTGCTTAGGATTGCTTGTAACCAATCCCAGATTTCCCTTGCATTGAAGAAAGTTAATATTGACATACAGAAGGAATAGAAAATAGAAGGATAGAGAAACCGATGCGCGCCCAGTTTTTTTTTGTTGATCTATACATTTATGCTAGTAATATTATGGTAATTCTAGAAGTAGCTATTTGTTTAGCTATAGCAATTTGCTTGACCACTAATTACGTTATAGCTCCGAGATTATCTGGGTTTATTTCAATGAAATACTTCTGTTGTAAATATAATTACTTATGTTTTAGTGTTAAAAAATCAGGTTTCTTACTCCAACCTCTTTCTGGCCTCGGTTTTAGACTGAATTTAGTAGATACCTAAGTGATGTTGATTCAGTGAACTTGAAATCACAGGGACAAGTCAAAAAGAAAGGTCTTAGTCAACGATGTGCTAAAACTTAACACTCCTTTTCAGTTAAAAAAAAGATAATTGAAATTCAAACCTTTCTACAAAGACTAAATTTTAAATCTCTCTGTGTTAAGTACTATTTCACAAGGTTATCATTGGAAGCATGGAGACTGTCTAAATGTGGTAATGATAATCTAATGATAATTTTTATTATTTAAAAAAATAGGGTTAATAAATTTCAAGGAACTGAGCTTAATTTTGCTACTAATTATAAAGATATAAATAATTATGTGGATTTACAAGGAAGTAAGCCTGGTCATGGTGTGATGGAATGAAATAGTTGACCTTTTGAGAATGCACACGTTTAACATTCAGAGTGTAAAGATTAAAAACAGCAAAACTTAGCGTTAGTTTCACAGATATTTCATTTGTTTTCAGGGTCACAAAGTTGGTGGGAAATTATATTCATACTCTGTGTTCCTAACCCACATCCACCCTCAGGCAAGGTATCATCATTATCATTTTTGAGGTGGGTGAAAGACAGATATAGGTTTAAGTCAGTGTATTTATTTGTTCAATAAATAAATGAAAGTAGTGACTGACTATTTATGTCTTTACTGACTAAAAGACAATTTTCAAAAAAAAAAAAGAATGATTGATATAAATAAACATGTGTTGAAGATTTTGTTTAACTCAAGGCTACCATATGGATGCTATAACCGGTTCAAATCAAAGGAGAATCCAAAGAAAAGACATATTTATAGATAAGGAATACTGAAAAGAATGTGCAAATGGAAGCAAATTAGTTTCTTCAACACTAGGGGAGAGAAGTCACTTGAACCTCTATGGGCAGGACATAATTTGCATTTCTATAAACAAGAACTATTTGCATTGCTTAAAGTTTTCTATAATTCCCAAGTTTTAGAATAACTCCCAAATAATCAGAGTCAGACAAACTGCAGGACTGTCCTCTAGTTGATGCATAGTTTTGTACTGAAGCACAAAATTTTTCCAACAATAATAGATTTCGGATAAATTAATATATAGTCGACTGAAGCAACATGAGTTTAAACTGTGCAAGTCCACTTATATGCAGATTTTTTTCGATAAATAATACAGTACTCTAAATGTATCTTCTCTTCCTTATGCTTAATAACATTTTCTTTTCTCTAGCTTGCCTTATTGTAAGATTATAGTATGTAATACATATAACAAACAAAATATGCGTTAATCAGCTCTTTATGTTATCAATCAGAAAGGCTTCTGGTCAACAATAGGCTATTAGTAGTTAAGTTTTTAGGGAGTCAAAAGTTAATACGTGGATTTTCGACTGTGCAGGGGGCAGGCACCTCTAACCTTGTGCTGTTCAAGGGTCAACCATATAATTTTAAGGAAAA
>NC_138381.1:9994265-10010519 GCF_054177405.1 Leptonychotes weddellii | reverse complement strand
CTCCCTATGATTTCTGCTTTATGGATGTTGTCCCTTTCACAGGATTTCAGGTATATCAAATATTACGCCAATATGTCATTATACATTCTGGGGGACATGAGATAATGGAAGTCTTACATAAGGTCAGACTAGACGGTCGCTCACACATTGACCTCTCCCAAGCGGTAGCCTTTCCATCCCACCGAAATGCTTCAAATCAACTGACATCAATACGTGTGTGCATGAGCAGAAATAAATGTATACAAATACAGATATACACACACAGCACAGTTCATTACTGCACAGGTATTACATACCTGACACACTACTTCATCAAATTTCTTACAAAGAAACTAATAGGAAAAGAAAAGGGTAGTTAATTTCTGGGAGGGTAGTAAATTGGAGGAATGCAGCTCTGGAATATGTGACATTTTCTGAGGAACTGTGGCACACAGAGGTCATTACAATGAGTCTATTAGTTTCCCCAAGAGGAGATTGGGTTCCACTCAGCTTATGAAATGTCATATTTATTTTCCACTGCATTAATGTACATGTTATTGCTGCATATTACACTCTCATATATTCTTGGATCTATTTGAATTGTCTCCTGTGTTGCACTGGTCTATTTGTCTAAATCAATACCAAAACATAATCCTTTATGCATGAACTCAGGGAAATGATGGTATTTCAGAAGATTTATGGTATATTTTAGGGAAATTAAATTCTTTTGACTACTCTTTGTTCTTTTTTTCTTATTCTCGGCCTTTTGATCTTGTGAATTTTATGGTAATTTTATCTACATGTAGAAGAAAACAGTTAATAGTAATTGGATTCTAACTAAACTTAACCATTGCATTTATATATCCATTTTGAAAGAATTGAAAATTAATAAAATCTCTTCTCATCTGAGAACATGATATGACTTTCCAGTTGTGTAGATAATCTTGTAAGATGTTAAATGTGATTTGTATTTTTCTCCATATGGATCTTTTTTATTATTAAGCTTATCTCCAAGATATAAATTCTAGTTTTCTTGCATGTTTGCCAAAAAAATAAATGTACTTTTTTTGTTCCTTGTTTTCAATCTTTAAACAAATTATTTTATTTTTATTGCAGTCATTAGGTTCCTTAGACTAATAATCAAATGGTGAGAATGGGACCCACATCTGTAACTTTTGACCTAACTTTAATGGTTTGAAGGGTTTGCTATTTAGAATTAACGAAATTGCAATGGGATATTTTTATATTGTCTCTGTGTTGGGTGAACAGTTTTCTGCTATTATCTTACTTTTTAAACAGACTTTATTTTTATAGTAGTTTTAGGTTCACAACAAAACTGAGCAGAAAGTACAGTTCCCATAAACTCCCTGCCCCAATACATACTCAGACACCCCTACTTTCAACATCCCACACCAAACATAACCATTTGTTAAAATGGATGAAACTACATTGACACATCATCATCATCTGAAATTCAAAGTTTATATTAGAGTTCACTCTAGGTATTGCATATTCCATGGGTTGTGAGAAATGTAGAATGACATGTATTCACCAGTATAGTATCATACAGAATAGTTTTATTATGTGAAAAATCCTTTGCTATGTCTATTTATCTCTCTCTTATTTATAATCTCAGTGGGATGGGCACCTGGGTAGCTCAGTAGGTTGAACTCTTCGTTTCGGCTCAGGTGGTGATCTTAGGGTCCTGAGATCAAGCTATGCATTGGTCTCCCTGCTCAGTACAGAGTCCTCCTTCTCCCTCCCCCTCTGCCCTTCCCCCTGCTTGATCTCATGCTCTCACTCGCTCACTCTAAAATAAATAAATAAATAAATAAAATATTTTAAAAATAAAAAATATATATATAATTTCAGTGGGAATGTTTCTAGTTTCTCACCATTAGGTATGATGTTAGCTGTAGGTTTTTGTAGCTATTCTTTACTGAGTGTCTCCTATTCCTAGTTGGATGAGAGATCACTTATTGTTTGTTTGTTTTAATTAGGAATGTTACCTCAACTTTATCAAATAAATTCTGGCAGTTTCCTCTTGAATTTATTTATTTAATAAATAATAATAAAAACTTTACTGCATTATTGGGATGAATTATTATTTACCATTTTACCTTATGGTTTAATAGTTTTCTTTCCACATTTTTATAGTTTTATTCACTTTTACTTATTGCTTTTATTCATTTATTAGGGAAGAATTTTACTCTAGCTCACCAATATAATTAATTAATGTCCATGCTTTCTTCCTAGGTGCCCAGAATTAAACATATTCTTTTAAAATTCCTTAAAAAGAAAGAAAACACAAGATCAGCTGTTTATAATGCCAAGAAACTATTTCTCAACACTTTGTCTTTCTTTCTCTTCTCCTCTACAAGATGAGCTTCTTGAGTATTTTCAATTTGTTTTCCTTCTCCATATCCTTCATTCCATACATCAGTTTATTAGAAAAAAATTATATTTTGTTTTCACATCTGTCCCTCAACTATTGGGTTTCCTAAGGCAATTAGTCCTTTTGTTTCTAGACTATTGTCAAAATTTTCTTGTCTTTTCTTTTTGTATTTTTTTTAAAGATTTATTTATTCATTTGAGAGAGTGAGAATGAGAGAGAGTACATGAGAGGGGGGAGAGTCAGAGGGAGAAGCAGGCTCCTTGCCGAGCAGGGAGCCTGATGCGGGACTTGATCCCGGGACTCCAGGATCATGACCTGAGCCGAAGGCAGTTGCTTAACCAACTGAGACACCCAGGCGCCCATTTTTCTTTTTGTATTTTTAAGAATCCTTCTTTAGCACCTATATTACATATTCAGCATGTCTCTGAATATTCTTTCAGATATAAGTTGATCTGTCTAGTAGTTAAAGAAACAAGCATGACTTGGGGTGCCTGGGTGGCTCAGTCATTAAGCATCTGCCTTCCGCTCAGGTCATGATCCCAGGGTCCTAGGATAGAGCCCAGAATGAGCTCCCTGCTCCGCGGGAAGCCTGCTTCTCCCTCTCCCTCTCCCACTCCCCCTGCTTGTGTTCCCTCTCTCGCTGTGTCTCTCTCTGTCAAATAAATAAATAAAATATTGGGCGCCTGGGTGGCTCAGTTGGTTAAGCGACTGCCTTAGGCTCAGGTCATGATCCTGGAGTCCCGGGATCGAGTCCCGCATCGGGCTCTCTGCTCGGCAGGGAGTCTGCTTCTCCCTCTGACCCTCCTCCCTCTCATGCTCTCTGTCTCTCATTCTCTCTCTCTCAAATAAATAAATAAAATCTTTAAAATAAATAAATAAATAAATAAAATATTAAAAAAAAAAAGAAACAAGCATGACTCATCCTTGACTTCTGCCCATCTGTAGTTTGAGGTCTCTGTTCAAATATTTGTGATTTGGAATAGTAGTGCTCTCTTTTTATTTCCTTAGTTGGGGTACATGCATGGCTATATTCTTGCCTACAGTCTAGTATTTTTCCCTACTTCTGATACATGAATGATGTGATCATTGCCTGGGTACAGTCCTCTCTTCGTCCTTCATACATTTCATTCCATTTTTTTTCTGGTTTTCACTTTTGCTGATAAGAAGCTCAAGATCAAATTATTTTCATTATACATTTGTGAGTAACTTGTTTCTGTTGTCAAAAGCATTACAAAATTTTCTTTTAATACATTTATTTTACCAATGTATGTCAAGATATATGTTTCTTCTTATCATTCCAACCTGGAATGTGGTAAAAATTTTCAACCTGTAAACCTCGATCTCCCTTAGATAAAAATTCTACTTTGTCTTTTGTTCATCTTTTTCTTTTCCTCCTTCTGGAGCTCCTTTTACCCATAAATGACATGTATTATATCTACGTACTGAGATTTTTTTCCTTCCTGATTTATACCCTTTTTTGTTCTGCTTTACTTTATATTTCATTAAACTTTTGTATAATATTCCAAGCTATAAATTAGATTCTAGCAAGTGAAAATATTTTACTTCAATCTGATAACTAATGTTTTGTTGCTACTGCTATTTATTTACATGGAAAAATTATGTTTCTGTGTAGCAAATTATCTGTACGGGTAGAGGAAGGGAGACCAGTTAGAGAGCTATTACAATTACCCATGAGAGAAATAATAATGACATGACGTGGACCTAGGTAGCAGCAATGGAAATTGTGAAAAGCAGACCAATTCTACATATACTTTCAAGAGAGAGCAGAGAGATGTTGCTGACAAATGGAATTGGGTTGTGCTTGAGAATTTGGATTTGATAATGAGATCACTGGTGATATTGAAACAACCAGTTCTGGCAAAGTGATAGAGTAAGAAGCTTAATTAAAGTGAGCCAAGGGGCACCTGGGTGTCTCAGTAGGTTAAGCATTTGACTTCGGCTCAGGTCATGATCTCAGGGTCCTGGGATTGAGCCTTACATCGCCCCCCCACCCACATACACAGTAGGCAGTCTGTTTATTCCTCTACTTCTCCCTTTGCCTCTCCCTCAGCTCATGCTCTCTTTGTCTCTCTCTCAGTTAGGTAAATAAAATCTTAAAAAAATAAAGTGAGTCAAGACAGGAGTTGGAAACAAAACCTCTTTTTGTAAATTTTATGAGAAAATTAACTTTTAATGATTACAAACATGATTGTCCATGTATATGTACATTTAAATATTTGGATACTTAAAATGTATATTTTTTGTGTGACTTATAAGCAGAGAGTTGAGGCAATAGTTTAATAAATAAATGGGGTTAAGATTGGGGGAATTATCAGTATATTTGTAGGCTGATGTGTTGTGATGTGTGGTTAAATAGAGAGTTTTCCTAGCAACATCCTTGATTAGTTGAAAGGGGAAGAAACAGATTAAAGATTAATATAATGTATGTTGCATTATTGGTTATATCAGGCTCAATACTTCTGTATTGAGAATACCATAACCTGAAAACTCTGCAGATGGTAAAGGTATTTCAATTCCTTCACACATTAATTTTGATTTTGTGTCTTCATAATTTATTTTCAAGCTTCTTTTTTTTTAATAAAATTTTCAAAACCTACCTTTCTATTTTCAAAGTTTTCAGTTCCCTCCAGAAATAAGATTGAGTGATGAAAAGACCCTGGGATGATCTAAGCAAGGAGCATTAATGAGTGCATGTCATAGGATATTGGCTAATGGATTACTTTAAAGAGAATTTTCTTAGTATGTATCACAATACATAGACATGTGTCCTTATTCATCTTATTCTAGTCATTCTGTCTTCATAAAGTAGCATAACAACACAGGACATCTTATCTTCCACTGAGAATTTGATGATACATAAATTATAGAATTTCTATCCAAATTATAAAATTTATATCCACTAAATTATAAAATTTCTATCCAAATAACTGAATTCACAAATGAAAGATCTTCCTTTCAAATTAAAACGAATATACAAGTCACATAAAATAAGACAAATATTTAAAATTCCATCAAACAAAAATTCATCTAGTTAGAATTATATCAGAACCATTCAGTAAAGATTCTCTTTAATTAAATTCCTGATTTTAAATGCTTCCTGTTCCATATAAGCAGACTAGGCATACACAAACAGATTGTACCCACGCATTTTACAAAGTTACTGCCCACATCAATAGCACTTTTGCCCTTCTGCTGACGGCTTATTTTTGGCAATTCAGTAATTTGGTAATTTTCAACATTTGCTACAACTGAAGGACAAAGAGCAGGCAGTGATGAATTTTCCCAAAATCTTTCAATTAAACAAACTTCCTTTAGAGGGAGCACCCCTATTAATTATCACAGGATAGAGATCAAAAATAATGACTTTGCAAAGTAACTGGATTTTCAGAGGTTCTTGCCAGATGGCTTTTGCGGCAATTTGTTTCCCAATATTTCCTTTTGAGGCCCCGAACACTGTGATCTACCAGAAAACCTAAGCCCACTCATAAAAATATTTATCATTTTAATCCTCCCTGATTTTGAATAAAGAAATGAAGGAAAGCAACATAGCTAAACCTTGGATTTTAAAAATATACAATACTTTAAGTCCCAGTCTACTTAAAAATAATTTATCATTTTGCAATAACCTGTGAGTCTTGGAAAAGATTTACTTAGCTGATAAGAAAGGGATATTTTCACAATATTCTAAAATATATGAACCCTGATATGTATTAAAGCCTACAATCATTACTTTTTCACATTATAGTTCATTCTTGAAATGCACACACATGGATAATGTCCCCAAGATTAGGAGGGGTACTAAGTAGTGATTCCTATCTGTAACCACTGCCAACACCCCCTGCCTTCTCAATATTACTCTTGAGAAAGACATGTTTTTGAGATATAGATAGATAGATAGATGTCTATATACATAGATATATATCTTCCAAATTTAAATATTCTAACTTAAAAGCATTCCAAAATGTTATCTATATGTAATGATACATATATCACCTCTAATTATTTTGCTTCTTTTCCACAGTAATTACAGAAGTCCTCAATTAAGCCCAGCATATCTCATTACAGCAGAACTTTTCTGCTGTCAAAAAAAGTAAATAAAAACTTGCACTTAGGTAGGAGAGACTTTATTTGCAGAGACTATTGCATTGGGGAGAATACTCCAACCATAAGATCTGTAAGTCTCAGAGGTCAGGCACATAGGGCATATTGGATGAGCAGATGGTATGATCAGACAGTTGAGCAGAAAATGATTTTCTCAGTGGTCACCTGATCCTCGGCAGGACCAGTAAGCTTGCCCAACTGTAAAGACTTATGGGGAAGAGAGAAGCTTAATTAAAGTTTGGTCAAGTCAAATTAGCAGGCATTTATCCAGACTAGGAGGAGGACAAATAACTCAACGACTCATTTATGAAACAAAGGATGGTATTTTGGAGGAATTGTGTCTTGCCTTGTCAGAGGAAACAAGGGGGCCATGGGCAAGTTTTAACTGTGTCATATGGGAATGGTGGCTCTTTGCAGTGTTTCTAGGAACTTAGAAGGATAGGTGAATTTGTCATCCCTTTCTGTTTTTTAGGAGTTCAGGGCACAGATAAAGTTCAACACTGCAATTATAAAGCAAATTATATTATAGGTATTTGCCTTGCTAATCTATTTTTTATAAAAGAATAACAAAATAACTTTTATTCACAAAATAAATATGGCAAGGCTTTTAAGGTTCTCTTATGTGCACGCTCTCTCTCTCTCTGTCTCTCCCTCATTTCCCTTATAAGGAATATCTTTGTTGACAAACTCTACTTTTTCCATGACTAGTTTTCCAATGAGATCCAGATGAAGTCATAGTTTTTCCAGCCTTCCTCTTCTATCCCAAATATTTATGTTTACCACTCTCTCTAATAGTAGTTGTAATTATTTTCCCATCTAGCCCATGAAAAGTCTAGTAATGCCACTTTGTACTGGAACTTGTATTTTTATGTATGTGATCTAAAAACCCAACTAAATGGGAAGTCATTTTGAAGCAGACAATATTTATTATTTATATATTTATTTACTTCCTTATTTATTTATTTTAATTTATTTTAGAGAGGGAGAGAGAGTGTGTGTGTGCGAGCGGGGGGTGGGGGAGGGTCAAGGGAGAGAATCTCAGGCAGGCACCCTGCTGAGTGCAGAGCCTGACTTGGGGTCCATCTGACAACTCTGAGATCATGACCTGAGCTGAAACCAAGAATCAGACACTTAACTGACTGAGCCATCCAGGTGTCCCTGAAACAGAGAATATTTAAATGATATTTTTTATATTCCAGTATTTGGTAAATGCTCCTGCATATTTTAGTTATGTAATGAACATTATTATTGATGGGGATAACAGTACTGATAGCAATACTGTAAAAATAATGTGATAAACAGAGAAAATAATACAGTTTAACTGAGTCAGATTGTGGTTGCCAAAGAATAGATGTGGAAAAAATGCAGGGTTACACTTAATGTAATTTTGCAGCTATTGGATTTATTTCCTGCCAAGAACATATCCTCCTTTTCTGTTAAATTCCTTAAATGTTAGTTACAGTTGGACATAATCTATAAACTACAAATACTTTGGGACCTAGAAGAACTTGAGTTAATTGTAAGCATATGTAAAATTACACACATACACACAGGCGTAAACGACTTGTAATAAACATTTGGTTGCAGCACAATAAAATAGTGGACAATAATTTGAATTTTGGAGTCAAAATTAGTTCCTTCATCTGCCAGCTCCATAAATTTGGACAATTCACATACCATGTGATACACATTTCCTTATTTTTAAAATGAATATATTACTTTCTCATAAGATTATTTGAATTATAAAATAATGTCAGTACATGTTAACATGAACCTTCTTTTTTCTATATTTCCACCATTCACAGCTTGATGATGACATTTGATCACTAGCAGATCATTGACATAGATGGGAAACATTAAATAGATAGTTCCTGGTTTCCTATTATTAAGTCTGGATTTATATATTTTTAATTAGGGGAAATAGAAAATATGGTAATTTTTTTCTGAATAGTCTAATTTTAACTTCTCTTTTATTATGGCTTGCAATTCCCTGAGAGACTTTGAAAACTTGGCCTCAATAATCTTAGATTACAAGATAAAGGAATCAATACTAGAAATATCTTGCGTGAACTAATTTTCCTATGAAAATGGAAGATTTTCTTTTAATTTTTTTCTGTAGACAAGGTTCACTAAGAAATAATAGACTGAGGATTATAAGTATGATCATTTGAATCATTTGAGTCATCAGGATGTCATTTATCTGCTTCCAGACAATTTTCCTTATAATTTTATTTCTAAATTTCTTTTACCTAATGCTTTCCATCTTTGTTCTTTACACATGCATTTTATAACCATTGATAAGTATGTTTATTCTACGTGTAAATTAGTTCATTCCTAATGAATACAGTGTCATCCGCTCATTCATTCCATCAATTCACTGAGAATTCCTCATCATTGGAGGAATAAATGTGATCACTTACTAGGGTTAAATCATAATTGAATTAACTAATAGGATTAAATAAGGCTGACTTAACTATTACATATTTCTATTTTTTTTTAAAGATTTTTTTTTTTTATTTATTTGTCAGAGAGAGAGAGCACAAGCAGGGGGAGCAGCAGAGGGAGAGAGAGAAGCAGGCTTCCCGTGGAGCACGGAGCCCAATGCGGGGCTTGATCCCAGGACCCTGGGATCATGACCTGAGCTGAAGGCAGACACTCAATGACTGAGCCACCCAGGCACCCCCTTTTTTTTTTTTAAAGATTTTATTTATTCATTTGACAGAGAGAGAGAGATAGCAAGAGCAGGAGACTTAACTATTAAATAAAGATGCAACCCTGACAGAACATTGATTTTGAACTTTCCAGCCTCCAGAACTGTGAGAAAATAAATTTCTTTTGTTAAAGCCACCCAGTCTAAGGTATTTTCTTATGGCAACCTAAGCTGATTAAGATAGTTGCTAACCAGTTGCCCCCAAACTTGGTGGTATAAACAATACCACATTATATGCTTAGGATTTGGGGTCAGTGATTTGGGAAGAGTTGCAGTCACAAGTTCACTGTGTTTCGGTTATCTGAAGGCATGACTGGGCGAGCCTCCGATGAAGCTCGCTCCCTGGGCTGACAATCAGTACTGCTGGGACCTCGGCTAGGCTCCCTGCTAGATTAACATGACTACATGTGGTCTCTGGAGCTTAACACTTAAGAGTATTTGGACTTCTTATATTGTATCTTATAATGTGGCTACTTTCCCCCAGAGTGAGCCTTTCAAGGAAACCGGGTGCAAGCTTCATGGCCTTTTCTCATCTAGCCTCAGAAGTCACTCAGCCACCCTTCGGAAGCATCCTAACGTTCAAAACAGTCAAAGACCCCTGAGATGCAAGGAGAGGGGACATGACCCTACCACCCCTCAGAGGGAGGAACAGTAAGTATTTATGGCCATTAAAACACACACGCACACACACAAAATCAATATGCTTGTAGGCAGTGGATGATTTGCAACATCTGTGCCAAAAGTGCTAAGGAATATGTCTTAGAAACTGTAGTATATTAAAGTACAGTAGAGTGCCAGCAGATATCCTGAGCAGCACCAACCAAAGCAACAGTGCCCCAAAATACAATGCCTCGTATTTTCCCTTCTTGTGGTGCTTTTCCGTATTGGATAGTCATACCATATTTATCCTTTGTTATTGTTGGATAACACAACTCTGTTTGTTCTGGTTCCATCAGTGTGATTTCTTTTCTTTTCTTTTCTTTTTTTTTTAAGATTTTATTTATTGGGGCACCTGGGTGGCTCAGTCATTAAGCATCTGCCTTCGGCTCAGGGCATGATCCTAGGGTTCTGGGATCGAGCCCTGCATCGGGCTCTCTGCTAGGCGGGAAGCTTGCTTCTCTCTCTCCCACTCCCCCTGCTTGTGTTCCTGCTCTCTCTTTCTCTCTCCCTGTCAAATAAATAAATAAATAAAATCTTTTTTTATTAGCATGAGCAGGGGGCGGGGAGAAGCAGGTTCCTCACTGAGCAGGGAGCCCGCCGTGAGACTCCATCCCAGGATCCTGGGATCATGACCTGAGCCGAAGGCAGATGCTTAACCTACTGAGCCACCCAGGCGCCCATCAGCAGTGTCATTTCAAAATTGAAGCACAAACAAAAAAAGTATCTCTACTAAAATTAAGGTTTTGTATAAGAAGATGTGGTTCATATATACAATGGAATATACTCAGCCATCAGAAAGGATGAATACCTACCATTTGCTTTGACATGCATGGAACTGGAGGGGATTATGCTAAGTGAAATAAGTCAAGCAGAAAAACACAATTATCATATGGTTTCACTCATATGTGGAACATAAGGGATAGGGCAGAGGACCACATGGGAAGGGAGGGAAAACTGAATGGGAAGAAATCAGAGAGGGAGACAAACCATGAGAGACTCTGGACTCTTGGGAAACAAACTGAGGGTTACAGAAGGGAGGGGGGTGGGAGTTGGGGTAACCGGCTGATGAGCACTGGGTGTGATATGCAACTAATGAGTCATTGAACACTACATCAAAAACTAACGATGTACTATATGTTGGCTAATTGAACATAATAATAATACTAAAAGGTTTTGTATATTGTCTAGAATAACATAATAACATAGATAAAAGTACTTTTATTCAATTTTGAAGAATTTGAGCTTTTAAGTTGTTGTGAATTATATACTATGCCAGTATTATTTCCCAAGAAATATTCAAAGTCCATGAGCAAATTGTCCTGTATCTCATGGAAAAATAAAATTTAAATCATAGGCCATTGGCCTTTAAATTATTCTCCCTTCATTTCAGCCAAGTTTTACCTTCTCAAAATGGAAAAAAAAAAATTGTTCTTACCAATACATTAAATCACCATTAGTGACAAATATGATACTTATTTACTATTAAAAACATGATTTTTATAAGGTTAAAAATATCTGGTATGAATAATATTGGTAAGGACACATTATTTAAGAGTTTTATGTAAACAGAATTAATTCATGGATTCAACTGGAGACAATAATGGTTATCTAAATAAGTTACTGAATAAAACTCTGACATAATTTAGATAAAATCATTGGTTAAAATGCTAACATTTATCACATGAGCAAATTATATAAGATTTATACTCCAGCCATTTCATGCCATTCTCTGTCACCCCATATGAATTAAACCACAATTTATATTAACATAAACATTGAAGGAGTTCAGAGTATGTTACACCAAAATGTGCTACTTTGGCATATTGATTATTTTGAGTTAAAGTCAGTTGAGAAACTGCAGATACAAGAAGGCCACTCTGGCCCTCCCTTTTATTCCTGAATGCAGAAGATGAAATTTCTATATGAAAGATACCCTCCCTAGACCAGAAGGAAAGTGACATTCTTATCATCAGTAGAGACCTGTAGAATTCTTTACAAACAGAACTTGTTAGAGTAATTCTTCTTTCTCTTTAACCTCCTCATAGAGTTTAGATACTTTTCCATAATTGCTTCTCTTTGTTCAACCTGCTATAAGAGCATGAAGGTTTCGTTTCCTTGAATCTTTAGTCCTCATGAGAGCTTCCATATCGCACAAGACTTACTGTAAATTTGTACACTTTTCTCCTTTCACATATCTTATGTCAATTTTAATTCCTGGCCAAGCCAAAAAGCTCTAAAAGGGTAGAGATAAAAATCTGCTTCCACTACCACATCAAGTTCAATCTTTCCAATTAGCACACATAAGTTACATGCTTCTGACATATATAAATCCATGAAGAAAAAAGTTAAAGGACACGTTGCAAGAATTTTTAACATTCAGAGAACTAGAAGGTATTTGGAAAATATTTTGAAAGCGGTCAAATTAAATGTAGTTACCCTCATAATAATATGGCATTATTATTCAGTTATATAACTTCCAAAAATGTATTATTTTCTTAAACGTAATTACATTAAAATATTAAACACAAACTGAGCCTATGTCTTAAACAAGTCCCTTAAAATCTGGCATTATTGTAGCCTAGAAAAACTTTGAACAAATTCTGATAATATGAAGTCAAGGTCAGATTTTAATTGCTGCATATAATATTACTTTCAGGTCCACAGGATGTTATTTATACATAGGGAGGATTTTTTATTTTGTTGTTGTTGTTATTTATTTATTTATTTTTGAAATGATCATAACTGTATCCAGGTTGACAATATAATGATTAATAAATGATTTTCCTTCACTTCTGTTAGGACAACAACTCAACGGATGTGCTAATGATTATTAACTGAGCTCTTAAATTAATTACCCTCAGATATAATTCTCATTTTCAAGTTATACTGCCTGTCCCTTGGCCATCTTTAAGGCATAGTAATTGGTACAATATTTTGAAAAAATGAAATGAGATATTCTTATTTTCTTTAATTCATAATGTTGTTTGGCTCCACTAAATCAATGTGTTTTAGTATATCAGAGAAAGGGCAATAATGGCTATAACAATAAATTTCTTGCTCAGTTTTTAGCTGTTGATTTTGATGCTTTCATATTTCATACTGTGGTTACAATTTTATCAGTGAGCTTTGCCGGAGAGAAACAGGCTTTGTCTAATTCTAAGAGCTTATCTTTACATATCAAGAAGTAATCCCGGTGAACTCAGAAAAGAAATTTTTACTGAAGCGGATCCCACATATCAGACTCTTACTCTTAGTTTCTTACTAACAATAGCTCAGTTTTGTTTGGGGTAGGCTCTAATTCTGTCCCAGTCAGCAAATCACTATTGGTCTTAGCCAGTCATGACAACTACTCATTTTCCCAGGTCCTTGAGAGAGGCAAGGGGTATGTGAGCCAAAGCAATCTAGTGATGTGTAAGGAATAGTTTGCTGGGGACTTCTGGGAAAAATTTTGGTTGTGTCCAGGTAAGAAGAAAGTCCTATCTCACAATACCTCAATTTTCTTCTTTGTAATGTGGTTGTATGTGGAAATTTTCATAATGAGACAATATGATTAAAACAAAAAAGTCAATATTTATAATGAGGCAGACCAAAAGTTGGAGGAAAACATCAGTGAGGACCAACCTACAGATTATTAATTGAGAAAAGGAAACCTTTACTTGCTTAGGTCACCTTCACATGAATTTCTACTAGGAGCAACTAAGACTTTCCTAATAGAATCCTCAAGGGAAAGACCCAAATATAGGGAATTTGAAGTTACAGAGAAAAGCAAGCAAGAGCCACTTTCTATATCCCAAACTCTGAGTCATCCAAGGGGAAGCAGTGGGAAAAAAAAAAAAAAAATATATATATATATATATTATCAGGAGAAAATATTGATAGGATTAAAGTCCCAATTTACTTCCATGCTACTTGTTAATTATTCTCTTCCAGATACAGGGGGTAAGGAAATTGGGAAAAACTATATTAATGATGCTTTTTCCCCATCGAAGGCAATTGTTTGAATTGTCCAGGGCAGAGGCTATTAACCTAATGGCTAAAGGAGTAAAAGAGCACAGAAGCCAGTGGCTAAGAGATAGAAAAGAAAAGAAAAGAAAAGAAAAGAAAAGAAAAGAAAAGAAAAGAGAAGAAAAGAAAGAAAAGAATCTTGTAGATTTGTTTCTAGACATTTGGCTTTAAGCGTTTAAGCCTTTAAATTGACCTGGAGTCTCAATAAATGAGAAAACAATGTTGATCAAAACATTTCATTCTGAACAGTAAACATATATGTGTATCTACCCCCAAAATGACCCTAAGCTCCCAGATCTGCTCCATTAGGCAATGGAAATGGAACATGACTTTCATGTGGTTGACCATCCAATTCCCAATTCATATATGACCATAGAGGACAATGGACGAAGAACTTCCCTTCTCTGGAAAGTGGTTCTTTTGTTTAGAAAACCACTGTCAGACTCTCAGGGATGTAGGTCTGGATCACCCAACAAGGTAAGAAACCCAGACCAGCTAAAGGTGGAAAAAGATGTGATGAAAATTAGTTACATAATCTGCACTAGTTGTCGTAATGGGGTCATACAATTTTCATACTTCAATTTTGACTAGTGATATATATTTATGCAGAGTGAAAATACTTTTAGAGAATCTAAGACTTAAAATGTTCCCCAATATTGGGCAAAGGTCAATATCTCATATGCAATAATAAATATTATTGATAGAAGTTTGTAACAGTAACTTAAATGCTTTCCTGTTTCTTTCAGTTAAGAACTCATTTCAAAAATATTCCAGAACACAATATTCAGTTCTCTTTCTCTTCCTGTGTTTTTATTTATAAACATTTTTCCCCATTCTTTTATGGTGGACTCTCAACACCATTCTGTTAGATTTAGACAAAATGTATTGAGCTATCAGAGGAACATGTGACAGAACAAAAGCCTTCCAAAGTCTGTAAGAGTCAAGTATACATTTCTGAGTTACTCTTAACACAAGACAGTTTTAAAACACGTAGAAGTTAAGAATGAATAAAGTATGGTCTAGGAGGTATAATAATTTTTGTAAAGTGCAGCCAAGAATGTCTCTTTCTATAATAGCTATTGAATTTACAAACACAATTAAGGGGAACTACTAGGCTCATGCATCATTTGGACTTGAAGTCTTTACTGAAAACTCCCATTAGAGTCAAAAGCAAGATATAAGAGCAAGTTTTATGAACACCGTTAGATTTTCTACTGTAAGGAGGGGTAGCATGGAATTTCTGTTGAATGTATCTGTGGTAGTTTTTAACAATTATTATAGATATGGCAATGTTCATTTATTCATATGTTCACTTATTCATAAGAATATCCCACACCAAAGGGGGAAAATAAATATAATACACAAGTTACAAAAAAGTCCAAATATAATGGACATTTATTTTATTTGCTCACTATTCCCATTGTTTTCATACTGAAAAATTCATCTTAAAAAGTTTTGTTTGTTTATTGTTAAATCACTGGTAAACCTGAAGAGAAATCTTACACTCCAATATTTGAATATATGGAATGGGACTGTGGTGGGGAGGGAGAGGACCAGAAAATGAATAATAAGAATGTCATAAAGCCTTAATATTTAAAGCTAACTAGGAGAAATGAATAATGTGAAATATAGCAAAGAAAGAAATGTTGCAACATATAATACATAATAAAAGGAATGGCTTTGATTTTTCATAATTACATACAGTAATCCAAATGAAAGCTAAAACTATAGCTAAAGCTATAACTTCCCTGCATTATCTGACTTAAATTTATTTAGATCAACTTAAATGAACAGTTTTTGTTTTGTGAAAAAGATTTTTGCTTTCTTGTAAAAAAAAAAAAAAGACAAAAATACAATAGTGCCTTAAGGAGGCTTCAGATCTTCCCTAAAATATTCTTGTTTTTGATTTAGTTAGCATTACTAAAATTTTGGAAAGTTAGGGTAAAAAATACCATCTTGCTCAAAGAGTGCTTTTCTTATTTTGCAAAATTTCTTTTGGGAAGTTCGTTTTTAGACTAAAAACGTAAGAATTTTTACCATTAATTCTTCATGTTTATAATGTTGACCTTGGATAAATTTTCCAATGCCTATATTTTCTACCACTTTATGATTGGATTAAAAACAATAATCAATTAAAGAATCTTAATAGAGATGAGCCTCAATGTCATAAAAAGGAGATAAAATGACATGGTGTTTTAATGTGCATGAAGCCCCTAAAGATAGAGAATTTGAAGAAAATATTTTCTCTGACCTCTATATCAGAGATGAGTCTGTGATATGTCTCTAGCTAATTGCCTCATTGATGTGGCTGACAGGTTCATAAATTAAGGTGATGATGAATACACAGCATCTCTATGAAATTGATATGCTTTCACATAACTCT
>NC_138381.1:9972867-9993765 GCF_054177405.1 Leptonychotes weddellii | reverse complement strand
AAAAAAAAAAAGAAGGTAATTTATGCTAACTATATTTGTAAATAAATAGTATTTCAAATGCAAAAGTTGTGAGAAGATCATTTCAACACATTAAATAAAAATAAACACAAACAGAAATAGACTGTTTATGTAGAAAAGATATGATACGTTCTCTATATCTTATATAATCATATCAATTTATTATATTAATTACTCTGGCAGACTCTGTCCCAGTAGTTGTTTGCTTGGAATTCCCCAGAAGTTTCCTCGCTGGTCATTTTGATTTTACATTTAACACCCAACAGTCTATTCTGAATATCACATCTCAGATGCTTCTTTCAAACTAAATTAGATCATGTCCATCATTTATTTAAAACCTTGCAACTGTTATGCTCTCAAGGTTAAAGCAAAAATCCTTACAATGGCTCACACAGTTCTTCCAGCCTGGACACCTATTAATTCTTGTACTCTTCCTGTGGTTCACCATGCTAGGCTCCCTTCAAATCCCCAACTACTTTTGCTTTTCCATTGTGGGATCTTCGAGCTGTTTCTGTTTTTAATTTTTTTTCTTTCACTACTGCTTATTATATTTTAACATACTAAATATTTTTAATAGTTTTTAAGATTTTTTATTTATTTATTTGACAGAGAGAGACAGCGAGAGAGGGAACACAAGCTGGGGGAGTGGGAGAAGGAGAAGCAGGCCTCCCGCTGAGCAGAGAGACCGATGTGGGGCGCGATCCCAGGATCCTGGGATCATGACACAAGCCAAAGGCAGACGCTTAATGACAGCCACCCAGGCGCCCCTAACATACTAAATATTTTAACTTCAATAGAGCTTTAGAGAAATGTCTGTGAAAGCAGAGATCTTTATCAGTTTTGTTCATTGATATATTTCAAACATCTAAATCACTGAGCGGCAAATAGTAGGTCATCAATACTTGTTGAAATATTGAATGGAAAGTGAAAGAAAAGGAAAAAAGGAGAAAGGAAGGAAGGAAAAAGAAGCAAGATGAAACATTCGTGTTCAAATTTTTGGATGTATAAATTTTTATTGTCACAGAAAATAAAATAAGACTTACCAGATAAGGAGAAAAATAGCAGGAAACTCACTGTCAGGGGTTGTGACCCTTGTGAGAATGAGTGTAGTGGGGGATGATACATCAAGTAGGAAAACTGGGATGAGATAAAAGTCAAGATACACCAGGTCAGATTGTGGAGGGTTTTAAAATGTTGTGAGCTTTCCACTGGAGGCAGAAGGCCCTTATACAGCAATGAAACAAAGCACATCTGTAAAGTGGTAGCCTCCTAGATAAAAATAGACAAAGGATGCATACATATGCAAATGAAGACAAAGAGGTAGGCTATAGCTGTAATGCAGAAGAGAGAATACTAATAAGTCAATCGGTTGAAAAAAATATTTTCTTATTTTTGGCATGAAATATCAAAAACAACCATTTAATTACCTGTTTGTCCTATTTATTAAATTAATATATACATATATATTTTTTTGGAATGTATCACTGTACATGTAAACAAGGTATTTTCCTTGCTGGAAATCCTAAGGCAATTAAAAGCAAAGATAAAATGGAAATGTAAACAGAGGAAAACATGAATAATAAATGTCAATTATAGACAAAAATATTTCTTTTTTTAGAAGATTTCTTTATTTATTTGGGGGGGCACAAAAGGGGAGGGGAAGGAGAGAATCTCAAGCAGACTCCCCACTGAGCTCAAAGCCCCTTGTAGGGCTCTATCTCACGACCCGGAGATCATGACCTGAGCCTAAATCAAGAATTGGATACTTAACCCAATGAGCCACACAGGAGCCCCTAGACAAAAAAATATTTCCATAAAAATGACAAATACGAGGGCACCTGGGTGGCTCAGTTGGTTAAGCGACTGCCTTCGGCTCAGGTCATGATCCTGGAGTCCCGGGATCGAGTCCCACGTCGGGCTCCCTGCTCGGCAGGGAGTCTGCCTCTCTCTCTGACCCTCCCCCCTCTCATGCTCTCTATCTCATTCTCTCTCTCAAATAAATAAATAAAATCTTTAAAAAAAAAAATGACAAACACGAGTTGGATGTTTGATGTTTTGGCATGTCAACCTCCGTAGAAATGCTTTGAGGGTTTTGTATGTTTGCAATAAATGGCTAGAAACAGAACTTCTCTCAGGATTTCATTCTCCTCTTTAGTTGTGGTTGTTCCTTTTCTCTTTTAGTCTCTTTCTGACATCCTGATGGAAATAACTAGAAATCTAATTGAGTCTTTTTTTTTTAAGATTTTATTTATTTATTTGACAGAGAATGCAAACAAGCAGCGGGAGTGGCAGGCAGAGGGAGAGGGAGAAGCAGGCTCCCCACTGAGCAGGGAACCCAATGTGGGGCTCGATCCCAGGACCCTGGGAGCATGACCTGAGCTGAAGACAAATGCTTAACTGACCCCAGGCCTCCCCCTAATTGAGTCTTCACCATATGTCCAAGACTGATTTTCATTATCCTTTACCTATATAATCCACATAATTTGCCTGTATCTTTATTTCTTATATTAATTAAATAAAAACTTGCTTCATAGCTCAAATTCTTTGATAGGTATAAGCAAATGAAAAGAAGACTAAAACAATATTATAATACATAGAAAATAGCATTGAATTGGGACTCAGTAGATTGAGATTCTAATTTCACTTTACTCTGGGGTATCTTAGGTTAGGTTCTTTATTTGTAAGTTTCAATGTTCTCATTTTTAGAATGAGGGAGTCCGTGATCTCTAAGGTACCATCTGGATATAACATTAGACAAAGTATGTGCAAATTATAAGCAAAATCAATATATTAGTGGTGTACTCTTTTAATTTCATTCATTCATCAGATATTGAACACTTGTTATGATTCTGACACTTTTCTTGGTGTTAGAGATGATGTTGTGAACAAGATTTGCAGGATATTTTCTCTTTGTGCTCTTATGGAATACACTCTACTAGTGGGCAGAGAGAGAGGAAGGAAGGAAGGAAGGAAGGAAGGAAGAGAGGGAGGGAGGAAGGAAAGAAAGAGAAAGGAAAAAGATCAGGGCTCCTGGGTGGCTCACTTGGTTTAAAGGACTTCCTTCAGCTCAGGTCATGATCCTGGTGCCTGCTTCTCCCTCTGACCTCCCCCCTCTCATGCTCTCTCTCTTTTATTCTCTCACTCTCAAATAAATAAACAAATTAAAAAAAGGAAATAAAAATGGAGAAAATTAAATGAAATTGTTACAGGGAATGTCTGGATAATGTCAGTTCAATAGGTTGGAGTAGTCAGGAAAACCTGAGTGAGATGATGTTTGAAATTACATCTGATTAGGAGAAAAAATAGAAGAACATGGAGAAGAAGGTGGGGGAGAAGGAGGTGGAAGAGAAGAAAAAGTGGGGGAGGGGAGGGAAGAAGGGAAGGGAGGACAGGAAAAAGAGGAAGAAGAAAAAAGTTATGAAAGCAGGATTTGGGGAGAAAGGGTTCCAATGAGAAGAAAGAATGAGTATGAAGTCCCTACTTCACACCAGAACTTGGCATGTTAATAGTAAGGTCAGAGGGGCCAAAGATGAACTCAAAGGCAAAGGAAAGTTTTTGTTTTTTAAGGGCCTTTTCAGCCAGTGTGGGAAGCTTGGATTTTATTTTTTGAGCAAAGTGGAGTCATTTGGGAGCTTTCAGGTAGGTTAGGTGATGAGGTTTCTTTTTTGATAGTTGCTCTCTAGCTGTTGTGTAAATGGATTTTAGGGGTCAAATTCTAGATGCAAGAGAATCCAGATGTAATGTTTTTGCAATTTTCCAGGCCAGAGATGACAGCAAATTGGAAAAGGTGGTAAACCCTAGAAGTGGACAGATGTGAACATCTTTTGACTTGGGCAAAAAAACAATGAAAGAGGGGGGAAGCTGGAAAGATTTATTAATTCCCAACTACCTAACACTGCATTTTCTTACTTAATATTTTTTTTAAGATTTATTTATTTGTTTGAGAGAGAGATTGAGAGCAGGGGCAGGGGGAATGAGGGGAAGGGAGAGAATCATGAGCAAACTCCCCACTGAGCACAGAGTCTGACCCGATCTCACAACCCCGAGATCATGACCCTGAGATCATGACCTGAGCTGAAACCAAGAGTCAGATGCCTAACCAACTGCACCACCCCAGGTGCCCCCATTTTCTTACTTAATCTTACAAGCAAACTTATAAGGTAGGTATAATCATAGCCATATAGCAAACAGGCTCATATCTATAGATATTAAGGGGGTGTGTCTCAACTACAAAGCTAGTAATAGGTGATGCTGAGTTACACGCAGGTTTGTCAGCTTGTGAAGCATATTCTCATTTATCAGAGTGCAGCATGCATACTTCCTTTATAATGGCCATGTTAGAGAGTAAGTAGACAGATTTGCCTCCATGAGGAGGCCAAGTAGAGTGTGCAACCTCCACAGTTACAGAATTTGGCCTTCTGATGATTTGCTATGCAGAACCTCTACTGATTGCCCTAACACCATTCTCCTAGCCTGGATTCTAAATTTCTGCTAATTGGCTTGTGCACCTTGCCTTAGATTTTTGGAATCTTGAACACTTGCCATCTTGTAGTGAACACATGTTATTTGCCTTCTGTACCAAACCTTTAGTGATCATTGTAGAACTAATTTTGAAGTCTTTTTAATTCACAGAATCTGCAAGTATCCCTCATATCTATCAAGCTATAACATACTGTCACTCTTTCCCTAACATTTCCACACCCATCAAGCCCTCCCTGCAGAGCTAGGACTTTTAACATGTTTCCCCTGACACCCAGTCCTGAGCTGTTTACCATTCCAAACAGCTATTAGATGCATTTCTAAAATTCAGAGGCCACACACACATGTGTTTGTGAGTACATATTACACTTGACTAATTGTTTTATTGTAACTTAAGATAATTTTCTGTGCACCATACTCTTTTCTGTAATGCTTCAGAAAAATCTTCCTTTATACCACTTAGTATCTGATAATATAGTAAATTGTCTAGTGTTAAATTATATATTCTTATATGTTATTTTCAAATTGCTTCCTACTCTACATTATTATTACCTGAGTCTAATTCACCTAACTAAAGTATAAATGTCTTGAGTACAGGGATCATTTCACCTCTTAAAAGTACCCAAAGTAATGTTGACTGAACAGCAAGTAGTACATAATACTTATTGATGGAGACACAAGAGAAATAACAATGAAGAACAGCAAGTGTAAGAAAATATAGGGTTTCTTCCTCATTTTGGCATCATAAATACAATGCTTTTACATGTATAAGTTGAGATTTATCATTTCTGATATTTTCCTGAATGTCAATAAAACGCACATTTTCATCATGCATATCTTATAACCATGTTTATTCTATATTCTGTTTTTTTTCTATTTTATATCATCACTCCTAAGTGAAATTGAACTAATTAAAGGAAATAAAGAATCAAAATGCATCTCCCAAGGATGAGGTTTTAGTTAGAAAATCATTACCTTGTTTGCCCAGAACACAAGGGATTTCATTATGACACTGTGGTACCTTGGCTTAGGAAAATATACTTGACCTCAGCCTATTGCTTTGGACAGAAATTACATCCAATCCATCAATTCTAACATCAAAATGATAAATTCCTGGCAGCAGTAGATTCCTCTTTCAGGGGAAAATCATTTGCTTTTTCCACTGTCAGTTCCTCTATAATTCTAAATATTTAGATGGCATTTGCAAAAACAATACAAATGTGTGCTAATGAGCATGACAACTGCTAGCTAAATCCACTGGAAGATTGAATATACTGGAAAAGCAAAGTAAGTCCGTTTGTTTTGAATGTCAACATACTAATGAATTAATTCAAGACTATTTTAGCATTGAAAGTTAATATGCTTTCATTACCATTTTCAGTGCTGCAATTTCCTTAGGGGAATTTGAAAGGGCAAAAGAATCAGTCCTTCTGTGACATCCAGGGCCAATAAACTGGCTTTTAATGACATCGTGCCATAGTTTTGCTAAGTTCATGCATTGTTTTCTTGGTCAAAGGAAATTGTGGAAATGCAGTGTGTCTCAGCTTTCTGATGGTTTCATCTCTGATATACCACCATATCCAACTTGCCTAACAATCTACTTATTTATTCAACATATAAAAATGTATACCTAACGTTCTCATTTTCCTCAAACCTTTCCATTCTTTTTCTTCTCCAGAGTAATCTCCACCTCCTCTGTTAGGACTTCCGTGTGCCTGCCCCTTCCTCTTCACCCCCCACCTGGATGCCCACCTCACACTAACTCATCTGTCAAATTTCAGTCTGAATGTCATCGCTTACCTGTCATCAAAATGAGGTTGCATCCCGTCATTATATTGTCTCATGGCACCATCTATTTTTTATCCATAGCATTTTTCATAAATATAATTATACATTACTTTTTTTCTGCTTTGCTCATCATTTATTTCCCCTTCTAGACTGTAAGTTCCACGCTGGCAGGAGCTTTCCCCTTTCTTCCTTCTTCATGTGTCTTTAGCCCAATAGGCACACAACAAGGGCACAAAGTTCTTAATTGCATGACTAAACGAATGAAAGCCCACTGTCCTCTATATATCTTCTCTGAGTTGGATATGGGTGAAAAACCTAATTTGTTTCATTTCTGACAGAAAATAAGTTTTTTGGCATAATTAAGAATGAGCATCAAACACTCTTAGTGAATATTTATCCATTTATAATTAAGTGCAACTCTATGTTTCATATAGAAAATTGTCAGATGGATAAGCAGTATCAGACATTAACATAAACGTGATAAAATTATCCCCTACTGCACAAGGAAAAAAAAATTATCTTTTCCTAATGGCTGTAGGGTAACAGAATGTGCCACCTCAAAATATGCTGCTTTGGCATATTGATTATTTTGAGCTGAAAACACTTGAAAAAAAGTAAAAGCAGAGAGAGCCTTTCTCTGATTTCTCCTTATCTGCCTAAAGACAGGCCCACCAAAAAGAACTGAATTGTTATAAATCTCCTCCCCAGAAAAGCTTCCTCAACCAGGGAAGATTGACTCTTATCACAGGAAAGGGGAGTAGAAGTTGACATCACACCCAGACAAACTTTGTCACAAACATTTAAGTTAATTAAACAGGGGAGCTGTTTAGATCGAACTTGGATCTAATGCTGCAAGAGGCTTGCATAACAAACCTACATCTGAAGGCTAGAAATGCCTCAAGGTTATGAAATCAAAATGCTAAGGAAAACCAATCACAAACAGCCAACTAGGCTTGAAGCTGTAGCCAGTCAAAAGTTTCCCTTGCTTCTGCACTTTCTTTATGTAAGTCTTTCCCTTTTTTTGTCTATGGAGTGCTCCTCACCTTGTCAGGTTTGGACTGCTGGTTGGGATTGAATTTGGCTCCCATAAACTCTTAAAATTTTTAATATGCATCAGTTTATCTTTTAACACTATCACACCTCTGATCTCTTCTTCTAACAGCCCATTGATCTTTCACAAGAGGTGTACATACTCCCTTCTCTTCTTCTATTAAGATAATATTTAATCCCTAATTCTAAGCCACCTTGGGGAGTTACTCATTTTCCCCTGGGTGTATCCCATGCATACATGAAGTAGACATGTTAATGATATTTATTTTTCTCTTGTTAATCTTTTATTACAGCCGTCTCATCCAAGAACTCAGAAAGGTAGAGGGAAAATCTCCCCAACAAGGTCTATGTTTCAATGACTTTTTGTAACTATCTGATAGATGTTATGATGGCTACTTTAATGTGTTATTCTAGTATCCACCACAATACTCTCTTTTTGTAAATACATACACACACACACACACAACTTTGACTTAGGACAGTTTAGTCTAACTTATTGCAGCAATTCTGGGGGAAATGCACCTAATTTTTTTCAGTGAGTGCTATTCATAGGCTTCTAAAATAATTAGGAATGTTTCTAAATTCTACATCTGTACTCTTAATTCAAGTTCTTCTCTGAGTTTTTCAAATAATTGGGTTTATGCTAATGATCTGTGATTTAAAATAGGAGTGGGAAAAAAATGAAACAAAATAGGTGTGGGAGATGTTAGTGATGTACTGCCTGAAAAAATGTAATTTTAGCATTCATGAGAAACTGCACCAGTAGAACCAAAGCCGCTCTTGAAAACATGACAGATGTGTGAGTTGGCGACATTACAGTGTTCTTACGATGCTCTCTCTTCCCACTGTCACTGAAAATTAAGGGAGGGGAGTTGGGGGGTAAGCCATACATTATTTGGTCCCAAGCTTCAACCCTGTGTTGGCTGCTACAATACCTTTTTTAAATTCCTAAGTGCAAAGTACAATTAATTCAGCATATTTAGCAACAGTATCTCAGGCAAATATTTTGGTTTTTATTGCTCAGTGATTGGGACATTCACATTTTCACGGTATGTAATTCCTAGGGCAATATCATATCATCAGTGTGACTATGACTATTTGCCACAACATCTATTTCATAAATCCAGTTATCATATTGGCCAAGCTCAATGGTTACCAAAATGTACCTAAAAGATTGCAGTCTGAAAATTAAAGTGTTTTTGTTGTTTGTTTTTCGTCTCTGAGGGTATGGGACAGAATTTGAGATGATTTTACAACTCAAAGCCATTTCCTCTCAGAGCAGTTTCAATGAATAGAACTTGGCTCTCAGCAACCATGCTTAAAACTTTGGCCCTGGCTTATAGCAGTTTTTTGTTTTCTTGCTGGTTTCCTTCTGCTTGTATGTTTTGAGAGACTGAGGAAAGGTAAAATTTGGACACATTAAAATGCAAAAATCTCAACTGAGAAATTATGACAGATTAAACTCACTTCTTAACCACACCAGTATTAAGGTAGAGAATACTGCAATCAACCTAGAAGATTCTTTTGGTACCACTTCTCAATCTACCCTTTCTCTGTGCTCAGAGATAACTGCTGCTCTGTTGAGTCTTTTGTTGTTTTCCACTAAAAGTTATTTCTACACATATTAGAGTGTCAAACAGTGTAAATAGGAACATATTGGCTTTCACATGCAGATGCAGGAAAAAAAAATCACAATTTTTAAGATATAGTTACATGCATGTTAAACATGCCAAAAAGTTTTCCAAAATGTTTGCTATTTTAAATTCCCAACATTAATGTATGAGAATTCAAATTGTTCCCCCTCCTAACCAATCTTTGGTCTTTTCAATTGTGGATATCCTAACAACTATGTGACAGTAATCAGGGAAAGGTTCATGTGCATCTTCCCTGAGCAATCACACAGGACAGGATGCTTAGAAGGATTTTGTATTTGGTGTAATGCTCAGCTGTGTCAATCTTGACATTTTTACTAATTTTTTTAAACAAATGGCCATGAATTTTCATTTTGCATAGTGCTCTATCCCCTAAAATATGAAGCCAGTTCTTGTTGTTAAATTTGTATGTCATTAATGATGAATCGTGTTGAGTATGTTTTTACATGCTCATTTGTCATCTGAATATCATCTTTGGTGGAGTGTCTATTCAAACCTTTTCCTCATTTTTTTCTTATTATTGTATTATTAATATTCTTTGTATTTTCCGGACATAAGTTCTTTATCAAATATGTGATTTTCAAATGTTTTCTCCAGTCTTTGCTTGGTTTTCATTCTCATAATAGTGTTTTAAAAAGGACACATTTTAAAAATCTTGATAAAGAAAAATTTATCACTTTTTTTCCCTTTTTTTTTAAATTGTGTTTCTGATTTTATACCCAAGGTATTTTCCATATTGTTTCGGGAGAAATCATTAGCCAGTATTACTTCAGATTATTTTTCTTCTCCACATTATTGCTTCTCCCTCCTCGTTCTGGCATTTTATCTACCCATATGCTAGACCATTATGATAATGTTCCATGTCTTTCGTGTTTTCTTCATCTGTAACTCTTTCTTTCCCCTTTGCATTTTGTTTGGGTAATTTCAACTAATGTCATTAACTTATCTTCAAGTTTATTGATTCTTCCCACGGCTGCTTCAAGTCTACTGATGAACCAGTCAATGGAATTGTGCTTCTCTGATACATTTTTTTAATTCCCAGGATTTTAATTTTGATCAATATTCCTTCTCTCTGATGAAATTCTCCATCTGTGCATGTATATTGACCTCTTTTTTACTAGACTCTTTAAGATTTTAATGAGGGTCATTTAAAAAAACTTGTCTGATAGTTGCAACATCTTGATTATTTCTGAGCCTGGTTTTGTTGATTGCTTTATCTCCTGAAATGGGATTTAGTTTTTCACTCTGTTGTATCTTCACAAATTTTCACTGAATGCTAATTATTGCAGTAAATAGTGTTGAAGCTTGGCAAGCACACAGGTCTTTCGTCAGGCCATTAGAGTGGGCGGTTGAGCCAATATAGTCTAGAATAGTGCTGGCTTGTTATAGTTGCTGTGATGATTTATGGTTCTTATTGCTGTGGTTACTTTCCAATGTCACAGGTTCAAATACCCCTAGTGGTGGGTTAAGTGTTTAAAGTAGCAGCTGGAGTGCTGGAAAGTTTTTCTGAGTTAGTGCTCCATTCTGTGTCAGCCATCCCTGAATGTCTGTGCCATGGAGGAATCTCTTCATGCACTTGCTCTCTCTAACAGTAGATTGTGCTACACCTGTTATGGGGGTGTGTAGAATTCATCTGTTTTTTCTTGTCCAGTCTTCTGTTCTCTCAGTCTTAGGAAACTTCTGTGCTTAGAGGTATCTTTCTTGGCATTCCTACAACCTCATCCTTTTGTTGGTCAAACTCATCCTTATATCTGTGGTTGAAATGGGTGTGGATTTACTGTCCTGCCTGAAGCTGCAGAAACCAGATCAAAATATATCATATCATACAGATCATGTGATAGAATGTTAAACCTTACATTCTGGCCTCTCCATGTGTTGTAGAGAATTTCTCTTTGACTTTCCTTCATCCACAGCCTTTACCTCTGCCTTGCCAGTGAGTGGCCATCATGTCCCTCTCAGCAACTTGAGATTTGCTGTATAGAATATCATTTTGGAGGGAGTGATCAATTGCTGACCACCCTATCTTCTTTACAAGTGCTAATCCTATTTGAGTTTTGCCCCTCCTTCTAGATCTTTGGCTCTGCAGGAATGAAGTATGGGGGTAATTGGTGGGGTTTTGTGTCTATCTCTCTTGCAGCAAGTGACAAGCTCCTTGGAACATTGCCTAAGAGAGCAATTTCTTCCCACTCCGCAGTGATGGAGATCTTTAGCTTTACACAAGAACAAGTTTAGAGAAGCATGCAGTGTGATGTTTGTGTCCTGTCTGCTATCTGTGATTAACTCCTTTGCATTCTGTAGGCAAAATGGTTTGTTGCTCCTACCCCAGAGGATTAAGGCATTTGCTTTGTAAAAATAAGGGACTTGGGAAGTGGGCGATGTTTCCTACCTGGTCCCCAAGAGCTGTCAATCACCCCCTGCTCAGCCGAGCCACTCAATAGTTGCTCTCGGCAGTCTTTTGCCCTACACTCAATTTCTCTACTGAGCACCCATGGGGAATGAGATTTCAAATGATACAGTGCTGTATGGCTGAGTGAGGGCTGTTGCTAAGTGCCGCCAGCAACTTCAGATTTATGAGTTCCCACTTGACTTTTAGCCAAGTTAAATTTTACCTATTTGTATTGTGGCCAGGACAGTTCCAGATTGTCATAGATAAGAAAATATGTATGTTCTTTCATTGCTTGGAAGAACTCAAATCTCTTTGGGTTTCAGATACCTTCATTACCCTTTAGCTTCAGTTGTCCAATAGGAATAAAAATTGTTATGAACTGTTGATGGAACAGCTGATTTTTTTTTTCCCATTGCCAAATTAGAGGCAACTTTTTTTTAGCAGATTTTATTCTAAGTGGTAGTCCATCCACAAATTGTAGTATGTTCTGTGCTCATTTTCATTTAGTTTGAAATATTTTTAAATTTCCTTTATGATTCTTTTTTTGACCCTGAGTTTATTTAGGAGTATGTTGCTTTATTTATAGACATTTGTGAATTTTCTTCGTTATCTTAATTTTATCAATTTCTAATTTAATATTATTGTCAGAGAGTGTACTCTGAATTATTTTAAAATTTCAATATTTATTAAGACTTGTTTTGTGACTCTAAATAGTTATTTGTAAATATTACAAATGCACTTGAAACAAGTATATACTGTGCTGTGGCCTGTAAAAAATGTTAATTAGGCCAAGTTGGTTGATTATGTTCAAATTTTCTAAAACTTTACTGATTTTTCTGTTTTATTTTTTCTGATGTTTTGTAGTTTTTCTGCTTGTTTCTGTTATATAACAATAATATTTTTAAAATCTCCAACTGTATTTGTGGATATTCATACTTCTCTCCTTCATCACGCTGATTATTGTTTTATGTATTTTGAAACACTTTCTTTTAGGTCCATAAATATTTAGGTCTATAAACAATTTTATGTCTCCTTGATGAATAACTTCATTTAAAAATTACAGCATGTCTTTCTCAATATCTGGTAATATTCTTTGTCTTAACATTTTTGCTTAAAACCGACATATCAGCTCCCTTAAGGTTTGCAGTGTGTATTTTTTTCAAATATTTTACTTTAAAACAATCTAGTTCTTTATTTTTTTTAAGATTTATTTATTTACTTGAGAGAGAGAGAGAGAATGAGAGTGAAAAGGGGGAGGGACTGAGGGAAAGGGAGAGGGAGAGAGAGAATCCCAAGCAGACTCCACACTGAGTGCAGAGTCCTATGCACGGCTCCATTCCAAAACCCTGAGATCATGACCCAAACTGAAACCAAGAGTTGGACGCTTAACCAACTGAGCCACCCAGGTGCCCCTAGTTCTTTTTACTTAAATATTATTCTTTGCAAAAAACATAGTCTTATTTTTTTTTTTATTTTAACCAATTCAGAAATTTGTGCTGTTTAGTTGGATGGTTTTATCTATTTACATGTACATACGTCTAAGTATATATGAATAAATTATATACAATTATTATATGTAATACATCTATATGTAACATAATTACATATTTGTCCCTCAATATCACTATATGGTTTGTTCATTTTTTAACCCAGATATTTGCTCTTCCTTAATTCTTCCCTGGAATTTGTGATTCCATTTGATATCATTAATTTGGCTTTAAAATTCTTTTTTTTAGCATTCCTTATGGTATGTGTTCTGCTAGGGATAATGAACCTTAGCTTTTGTCTTAGAATGTATTTCTTTTATCTTAATGTTTTGCACATTACTATTGTCATATCTTGTTTTTCTCATGTTTGGAAATGTTCTGAATCTTTTTACCTGTCTCTTTATTTTCAGCATTTCTATAAAGCTCTATTTCAGATGTGTTTCTTAAAAGATGAAATATAATTGGGTGTGAAGTTTAGCCCTTCCTAACACTCTTGTGTTCCAGGGGTAAAATCAAAGCTGCTTATGTTGATTTGGTTAAATTGCTATTTGTTACTTTTTGTCCCATTGTCAATTTGGTAATGCTACACTAGTTTTCCATTCTGTCAATGGTCACTTACCCTTTCAAGATACTCATATGTATCCATTATATGAAAACAAGTTATATATTATTACTCTCACAAAGATCTTCTGTACACATACTTGTACTATGTAATCTCCATTTCCAGTTAAATAAATCTTTTAGAACATTCATGGCCTTATTGTCATTCTGAACATCTTTCCATTTATACATATGTTACTGTTTCCCTTTTCTCCAATTTTTTTTGTTGACTAGAATACTTATTTTAATAATAAGTATCATTAGAAGTTTCTTTGAAATAAGTCCCTTTCACACTTATTAAGCATTTTTACACATTCCAACAGACTATACCTTCCATATTAACATATATGTATATATACACATTCTTCAATTCATATTTATTTCATATTTACATATGCATGAATGAATGTATGCACATATATATGAATATACATACACATCATTTTTTATTTCTCATTAATAATTCTTCATTTTGTTATCATTGCTTACTTTATCATGTAATTTCTAATTCTTTGATTAAGTACAGTTGAAGTAACCACTAGCCATTTTATTTTTTAAATCTTAATTTCCAAACCACATTTTTTTCCATCTATTTTTTTTTAATTAAAATTTTGTTTAAGAAAACCTCATGGGTTCTAGATTCTCTACATTAATTCATGACTAAGAATGACTCTTGTCTCTTTGATTTTTACAAGGAAATTTGTATATATACTTCTTGGGATGCATTTTATTTTTCAAAAATCTTTGAAGATAATAATCCCCAAGCTATGTTATAGCATCAAATGTTGCTATGAAAACATTTATTTTCTCCATTTTTATATTAAGATTAGATGCATATAATGTAAAGCTAAGAGAAATCAACAAGATGGGGGCGCCTTGGTTGCTCAGTTGTTAGGCATCTGCCTTCGGCTCAGGTCATGACCCCAGGGTCCTGGGATTGAGCCCCGCATCCAGCTCCCTGCTCCGAGGGAAGCCTGCTTCTCCCTCTCCCACTCCCACTGCTTGTGTTCCTGCTCTCGCTATCTCTCTCTGTCAAGTAAATAAATAAAATCTTAAAAAAAAAAAAGAAATCAACAAGATGGGGGTGTGCATCTCCAATACAAAACCAATGATAATACGTATCTAGAATTGCTATTCTGTGGTCATCAAATACTCAAATTCCCCCTTTTTTTCTATTGTACCAACATTGGTTCATGACTTTGAAATTCAAGTTCACCTTGTAGTTCACAATAGCTAATGAAACTTCAGCTATCATGTTAGAAGTTTCTATAAGGAAAGAGAGTAAGAGAGGACAGAGCCAAAGTGACCATATCCCAGCCGATTTTTTTAATGTTTATATTTCTCGCACATTAAACAAAACAAGGCCAAATTAAACAGTACAAGCACACAGGGACGTGCCATGCAGAGCATCCCTGTCTTCTCCTCTAACTCTAGCGCATGATTCAAGATGTCTGCTGGAATTCCAAGTCCACAATCTTAGCAGAAAGAAGAGGAAATGTGAGAAGAGCAAAGGAGAGTAACCCTTAGCTAACTCAGTTATCTCCATACAGTCTTCCCACAAGCTTATCCCAAAAGTTTGACTTATATTAATTGATCACCTCTAGCTGCCAGCAAGACAGCAAGTTGGAAATGCAATCCTTTAGCCATGCTCTTTGCCACCCAGAATAAAACTGGAGTCTACTGTTAAGGAAGGAGAAGCATTAGAAAACTATGCGCTTCTACTGTGTGTGCATATCCTGCATGAACGACATTATGACATCTTTTTAATCTTTGGAGTTCAATACCTTCACAAGGATATATTCATTCAAAAATACAGTAGACACTGACGTGATCTGTTTTTTTTTTTTTTTTTTTTTTTTCCGGTTTTTATGTAAATAGTACAGGGAGCTATCTAGGCTGCCATAGTTCTTAAACTTGCACTCACTGGCTTTTAAGCTCTGCCAGTTCCTTTCTCTTTCAAGTTCAGCAATCACGCCTGGAGGCAATCAGAAGCACTTGGCATCTTTGCCAATACTTCACTGCCTTTTTATGGCAAAGCACCAAGGTGACTTCCCACTGTATCTGCATTTTTACAACCACTGATCATAACTGATTCAATATACATATAGAAGCAATCAGATTTTTGACCCTGAAAATGTTCCAAATTACAGACTCCCTGGCAACTTATTTTGTAAACCATAGGCAGAGTTTGTCCCTTGGCAAAATGGCATTTCTTCCTCTCTTTTAGTAGATTAGAAAGCTCCAGACTCAATTTATTTCTCACTGATAGGGTTTTGTTGAAAGCATCCAGAACGAGCCAATACACAGTAATGTTCTGAATTTTTCCTATATTTCATAATATATCAGCCTCAGGAGTCACAGCTCTTCCTCCCAAAATACTGAAGGTAACAGTCTGACCTACTGTTTCACCACTAGCAAATGATGGTCACCAGCTTTGCAGCTTGCAAAATTGTATTCCCTCTCGTACATATTCTCAGCCCTTCCAGTCAGCCAGTTCTAGCATCTGTGTTCTGTTACTGGTGGTACGGCCACAAACGGTACTCGCTGTAGGATCAGATTCAACTACAGAGGATAGAAATCCCCCAAAAGTGGTTTAAACAAAATAGAGGCTCGATTCTCTCTCAGGCAAACAATGATCAGCCTAGGTAGGCTACCTAGGATAAACATTAGCTTTGTTTTCTTCCATAATCAGTGCATGGCTTCTATCCTCAATGTTACGTCTGTCCAAGATAGAGTCTGGGTTTCTAGCTCCAAGTCTGTATGTCTGGAAAGAAGAAAGGATTACAAGAGAAAGGGCTTATGGGCCAGCTGACTCAGCAATCTCAAAGTGCCTCCAAATACATACCCCGCAATGCGCACTACATTTCATAGGTCACGACAGTTAGAAGGGGGTCTGCAAAAAGCAATCTTTTCACTAAGGGAACCACTAACTAGAATACACTTTGGTTCTTTTTAGGAATAAAAGGAAAGATTCACCATTGAACAAAAAAGAGACCTTTGTTTTTTGCCTCCCTTACTTTCACTTTGTGCATGAGATTGAGATTCTTTTACACTTGAACTCACTTTAGGAGTGTATGCAGTTGTATTATGATTATGTTAAATCAAATTTTCCTCATACAGTAAACCCTTTTGTACCTTCATATTAAAATATGGTCTTGTATTTGTTTCCTTCTATTTTCATTGAATTTCATTTCTATTCACATTTTTTAAAACTCTATTCCTTGGTAATATCAGAATATCCCACATCTCCTCCTGTCTTTATCCAGCAGCTTATCCACAATAATTTTTAGTGGTTTTTAAATTCTTTAATTTTGAGGGTGATATTTAGCAAGCATGTCTATCATATCCTTGATTTTATTTACATTCATGTTCTTTTTCTTTTAATGCACTTTTCCTTTATCTCTCATTAAAGGAACAACAACTCTATTCTGAGATTTTCCAAATAGTTTTTTATTTGTTTGTTTGTTTAGTATTGTTTATGGGGGCATCTATTGTCTTAAAATTTCCTTGAACACCTCACAATTTTTTCCGATATTCATTTTTTTCTATTTTTCTGTTATTTTTGTTCAGAGATATTATTCCCTCTGATCTCATTGGCGCTATAAAGAACTTTGTTTTGTTTTTCTTCCTCTGTTTCCTTTGTTCATTTATATATTTTTTTATTTTTTGTTATTGAAGTATAATTAACATACAGTGTTACAGGTGTATAATATAATGATTCAACAATTTTATACATTTCTCAATACTCAGCAAGGTAGGTGCATTCTTAATTCCCTTTATCTATTTCACCCATCTCCCCACCCACCTTCCTTTTGACAACCACCAGTTTGTTCTCTGTGTTTAAGAACCTGTTTTTTGTTTGTTTGTTTTTCTCTTTGTCCATTTGTTTTATTTCCTAAATTCTACATATGAGTGAAATCATATGGCATTTGTCTTTCTCTGACTGATTTATGTCACTTAGCATAATACTCTCTAGCTCCACCCATATTATTGCAAATGGTGAGATTTCATTCTTTTTTATGACTGATATTGCATTGTATATAAATATATACAACATCTTCTTTATCCATTCCTCTATCAATGGACACTTGAGTTGCTTCCGTATTTTGGTTATTGTAAATAATGCTGCAATAAATATAGGGGTGCATATATTTTTTCAAACCAGTGTTTTTATTTTCTTAGATGCACTTCTCCATCTTCCCTAATCTATTAAGCCCATTTTTGCAAATTTTCAAATATATAATTTATAAGTTGATCACTTTCTAATTATTAGTCAGTTTTGAATGTAGTTGAAGAATAATACAGCCAGAAAGAGAAAAGTAGTCTCTCTACTGAACCAGATTTGTTTTAAAGGGGAAAAATAACCTCATTCATCGTATTAATCATTTTCTTTAACTCAAAGGCAAGACTTTACTTAGGTTTTATTATTCCATAATTTATTGTGGCTCACAATTCAGCCATTCAAGTTGTAGAATCTTTCTCTTGTTATCTGGCAATAATTTTTTCCAGCAAATTCCTTGTCTTGAAGCCTACATAAATTTTATATCATCACAAATTCTTTTGGTATCAAATAAAGCTTCTCCATGGACGGTTTCTTCTGCAAGCCTTTTATTCTCATTGCACTAATACAGGAGTTTGTGGATACATATTTTTAAGATTTATTGAGATATAGTTATCACATACAGTACACCTACTTAAAGTGCACAATTCAGTACTTTTAAAAAACATTTTACAGAGTTTGCAATCATCACCATAATCTCTTTTGAATTGTGTGTGTGTGTGTGTGAGTTCAAGCACCACAGTGGGTGTGGAATCTACTTTATTTTTGCTATTTTTATTTCTTTCAAATTTTTATTTAAATTGTAGTTAATTAACATATACTGTAATATTGGTTTCAGGAGTAGAATTTAGTGATTCATCACCCAGTGCTCAACACAACAAGTGCCCTCCTTAATACCCATCACCATTTAGCCTATCACCCCAACCTCCCCTCCAGCAACCCTCAGGTTGTTTTCTATAGTTAAGAGTCTCTTATGGTTTGTTTCCCTCTCTTTTTTCCCCTTCCCCATGTTCATTTCTTTTGTTTCTTAAATTCCACATATGAGTGAAATCATACGGCATTTGTCTTTCTTTGACTTATTTCACTTAGCATAATACACCATAGCTCCATCCATATTGTTGCAAATAGCAAGATTTCATTCTTTTTGGTGACTGAGTGATATTCCATTGTATATAAATACCACTTCTGCATCCATTCATCAGTTGATGGATGTTTGGGCTCTTTCCATAATTTGGCTATTGTTGATAATGCTGCTACAAACATGGAGTTGCTTGTGTCCCTTTGAATCAGTATTTTTGTATCCTTTGGGTAAATACCTAGTAGTGCGATTGCTAGGTTGTAGGGTCGTTCTATTTTTAACTTTTTGAGGAACCACCATATTATTTTCCAGAGTGGCTACACTAGTTTGCATTCCCACCAACAGTGTAAGAGGGTTCCCCTTTGTCCACATCCTCATCAACATCTGTTGTTTCCTGTATGATTAATTTTAGGTACCCTGAGAGGTGTGAGGTGGTATCTCATTGTGGTTTTGATTTGTATTTCCCTGATGATGAGTGATGTTGAGCATCTTTTCATGTGTCTGTTGGCCATCTGTATGTCTTCTTTGGAAAAATGCCTACTCACGTTTTCTGCCCATTTCTTAACTGGATTATTTGGGTTTTGGTTGTTGAGTTTGATAAGTTCTTTATATATTTTGGATACTAACCCCTATCAGATATGTCATTTGCAAATATCTTCTCCCATTCTGTAGGCTGCCTTTTAGTTTTGTTAATTGTTTCCTTCACTGTGCAAAAGCTTTTTATCTTGATAAAGTCCCAATAGTTTATTTTGTTTTTGTTTCCCTTGCCTCTGGAGATGTGTCTAGTCAGAAGTTGCTGTGGCCTAGTTCGAAGAGGTTGCTAACTGTGTTCTCCTGTAGGATTTTGATAATTTCCTGTCTCATACTTAGGTCTTTCATCCATTTTGATTTTATTTTTGATACATATTTTTAAGATTTATTGAGATATAATTATCATATACAGTGTACCCACTTATAGTGCACAATACAGTTGTTAAAAAAAATTTTTTACAGAGTTTGCAATCACCACCATAATCTTTTTTGAATTTTTTATTACCCCTAAGAGAAACCAAATACATTTTAGTCATTGTTCCATAATTCCCTACTATCAATTCCCTCTCAGCCACAGATAACTACTAATTTCTTTGTCTATAGAATTGCCTGTTATGGACATTTCATATAAGTGAAATCATACAATCTATATATCTATACATCTCTATATCTATCTATCATCTATCTCTCTAAATATGTATCTATCTAAACATCTATCTGTCTAATCTGGATTCTTCCACTTAGCATAACGGTTTTGAGATTCAGCCATGTTGTAAAATATATCAGCACTTCTTTCTGTTTTATTGCTTAAATAAATTTCATTGTTTGGATATACCATATTTTTTTTTTTTTACCCATTTGTCAGTTGATGAACATGTAGGTTTTTACCACTTTTCAGCTATTATGAATAATGCTGCCATGAATAATCACATACAGGTTTGTGTGAATATATGTTTTCAGCTTTCTTGAATATATACTAAGGAATGAAACTGTTTGGCCATATGGTAAATCTATGTTTAATTTTCTGAGAACCTGTCAGATGTATTTCCATTTTACATTCCCACCAGCAGTGTATGTGTGGTCTAATTTCTCCACATCCTTGTACATACTTCTTACTATCTGCCGTTTTCATTATAGTCTTTCTAGAGACTGTGAAATTACAGGTATCTCATTGTGGTTTTGATTTGCATTTTCTTGAAGTCTCAGGATTTTAGACATTTCATGTGTTTTTTGGCCATTTGTGTACCTTCTTATGGAAAACTGTCTAATCAGATTTTTTGCCTATTTATTGTGTTATTTGTCTTTTTATTATTGAAATAAGTCTTTCATCAGATACAAGATTTGCCAATATTTTCTCCAACCAGACGGTTGTTGTGTATTCTTTATTTTGAGGAAGGCATCCTTTCAAGCACAATAGTTTTTAATTTTGTTGAAGTCCAATTGATCTATTTTTCTCCCCCAGTTACTTGTGATTTTGGTGAAATATTTAAGGAACTATTGCTGAAGACAAAGATGTATATTTATCTATGTATTTTTCTAAGAATTTCATAGTTCTGTATTTTACATTTAGGTGTCTGATGCATTTTGAGTTTTGTATATGGTATAGCTGGGGTCCAACTTCATACTTTTGCATACGGACATTCACTTGTCTTGAATTATTGTTTGAGACTATTCCTTCACCATTACATAGCACTGCCACCCTTGTCAAAGATATGTTAAGAAAAAAAAAAGAAGAAGAAGAAGGTAGCGGGAGGGGAGGAATGAAGGGG
>NC_138381.1:9944034-9972367 GCF_054177405.1 Leptonychotes weddellii | reverse complement strand
GGTGGTGGGTATTGAGGAGGGCACGTTCTGCATGGAGCACTGGGTGTTGTGCACGAACAATGAATCATGGAACACTTCATCTAGAACTAATGATGTAATGTATGGGGATTAACATAAGAATTAAAAAAAATAAAAAATAAATAAATTGACTGTAAATGAGGGCTTATTCCTGGATTCTCATATCTATTCTGTTGATTTATATGCCCATTTTATGTAAGTAGCACACAGTCTTGATTACTGTAGCTTTGCCGTAGGTTTCAAAATTGGGAAATGTGAGTCCTCCAAATATGTTCCTCTTTTGAAGATTGTTTGGCTATTCTGGGTTCCTTGAATATTCATAAGAGTTTTAGGGCTAGATCATCAATTTCTGGAAAAAAAAAGTTTGCTGGGAGTTTGATAGGGAATGTGTTGAATCTGTAGATCAATTTGGGGTACAGTTATCTTAGTTTCCTGCCCTTGATCCTAGAATGTCTGTCAATTTATTAGAAGATTCTTGAATTTCTTTCAATGATATTTTCTAGTGTTTAGGGTGTAAGTTTTGTACTTCTTTTGTTAAATATTTTAAAGCATTTTATTTACTTTTATGCTATTGTAAATGGAATTTTCTTATTTTAAATTTGTGTTGTTCATTGCAAATGTATCAAAAAAATGTTGTCAGTATATTAACTGTGTATCCTACAACCTTTTATTAATTAGTTTCAATAGTATTTTTTTAAATAAATTGCTTATATTTTCTACATACAAGATCATGTGAATATAGATAGTTGTATCTCTTCCTTTCTAATCTAGATGTCTTTTATATTATTTTCTTTCTTTCTTATTGCTCTGGCTAGAAGGTACAGTACAATGTTGAATAGAAGTACTGAGAGCAGAAATCTTTGTCTTGTCTTTATCTTATGGAGAAAACATTTAGCTTTCCAACTTAGGTATGATGTTAGCTATTGGATTTAGGTAGATTACCTTGATCAGATTGAGGAAGTCCTTTTTTATTCATAGTTGTTGATTTTTTTATATCAAGAAGGGGGTTTGAATTTGTCAAATGTTATTCTGTATCTGCTGAGATAATCATGAGTTGTTTGACATGTATTCTATTGATGTAATATATTTAATGCATTGATTTTTGGATGACAGACCAACTTTGCACTTCACACATAGATCTCACCTGGTCATGGTATAACATTTTTACATACTTGGTTAGTATTTTGCTGAGGATTTTTGGTCTATATTGATAGGAGATATTAGTTTACTTGTGATTTTTTTTCTGTTTTAAGTTTTTCGTTTTGGTTTGGTTTGGGGGTTGTTCCTTCCTTCCTTCCTTCCTTCCTTCCTTCCTTCCTTCCTTCCTTCCTTCCTTCCTCCCTTCCTTCCTTCCTCCCTCCCTTCCTTCCTTCTTTCCTTCCTTGCTTCCATTCTTCCTTCCTTCCTATCAAGGTAACACAGGATCCATTTAATGAATTAGAAAGTATATTCTCATTTCTATTTATTATTTTTTTGTAAAAAAATTGCAAAGAATTGGTATTAACTCTTCTTTCAATGTTTGGTAAAATTCACCAGTAAATACATCTGGGCCCAGGCTATTCTTGAGAATTTAGCTTTATGATTTCACTATTTGACCATCTCTGTAGATGGATACTAGAAATATATTCTCAGTTGGGTGAGGCAAAATAGAGAATCAAGATTGCTAGTCTTTTTTTGTCTACTTATTAGTGCACTTAAATAAATTATCAATTTTGTGCCTTCTCTCTAGGAAAACAGTTCTTTGAATCTGTGCCAGGTTTTGTGTTTAATTTTAGCTAATGACTAAAGTTAAAGAACTGAAGCTAAAAAGTCTCTATATGTCTGTGTCTTGTGTCTATAATTGAAATGGTCTTGTCCTCCTGATGAGTACATTTTTTTTCTTTCTTAAGAAGTACATACAAATTTGATTATAACATCCTTTATATACAAACCTGCTCTGTTTCAATTGTTTTATAGTGATCTGTAAGTCATACTTAAAATCTTATTCCCCAAACTCACTAACTACAAGGAAATAAAATTTCTAATGTTTTAAATGTGCTAGACTTTTGATTAAAAGTCCTGTTTACAGAAACTCTTAGGTCATTTACAACATGTTTATATAATTGAAATAAATGTCACATAATCCTATAACTAGAAAGACTTGAAGATATCATCCAATAAAAGAATCCTTTCTACAGCATCCTAAGAGATGGGAGATAAGGGACTATACTAAGTATTTTGAACTGCTGATAAGTTAAAGAATAGTATTTTGGGGCACATTTCTGATGCCTGTGTTGACATTGCTGACAATTTCAGACCATACCCATATAACACAGTTAATGCTGTTTTTATACTCTGTTTTCAGTAGATAAGTGAGGAAATCCTTTTTTAATGTCCTCTTAATCTATCTCTAATCCTTGATGTAGTTGAGGCTGCTTTTGCAAATTGAAATAAAACATTTTTTTAAATGGCTCTTACAAATCTCCCCACCTCAATTCAGAAACCCATATAAATCTATTTAATTTTTGTAGCAATATAATTATTTGCATAGAGTCAATAAGAAATCTGTTCTTGTTGCAAGGATGTAACTAGATGAAGCAATCATGTAATCACGGTCATAGCTATGGTGTCACGTTTGTGGATAATTCTTATTTAAACAGGTGTGTCAAGCTATTAAGAAACAAAGGTTAACTTTATAACCTATAAGCCAGTGCTTAGAGAGCATTGCTGGGGAAACAGGCATGGGACCTACCTTCCAGGACTGTGGTCTCCCAATAAAGTAAGCAAGGTCACCTCCTGTCAGGCCAGGAACCTCAGCCAATTTGGGGAGTCTCAAGAAGAAAGGGCTTTACCCACATTTATATATACTGCAGATAAAATTTCCTGAGGAAATTTTATTAGCTTGAGTTCTTAGCCACAGTCCAGCAAATGATAGAGGGTTTTAAAGTTCAATCTGAAATTTCTTACGAAAACTTCTATGTAGAATTTAATTCTAAGGCCTGGATAGTTACTCAGTAGTATTGTGCAGCTAATGATTTGAAAAGTAAACCAAGGAGACATACCTGGTTATTCAACTTCTGCTGCACTCATGGAAGTAATCAAACCGAACCTGATGAAGCTTGTCATTCTGTGATTAGTAATAATCTTTGGGGACCATTTATGATTACAAAGGGAGAGAATATACAGAAAAATTTTAAAGATGTGGAAATGTAGGAAGAAGCATACTGGATGTCTTTTCACTGGAGTGCTGGGCATTGTAAACAGTGTTATACTGTCTAATATGGGAGACATAAAATCAAATAAAATTTAAAATTCAGTTATTCAGTCACACTATCTACATTGTGAAAGCTTTCTATCCACATATGGCTGATAGTTGCTGTATTGGAGAGGCCAGATATAGAACATTCCCATTATTGTAGCAAGTTCTATTGGCAGTGTTGGTGCAGGAAAGCCTTAGGGGATTTTCTGATTCAATAGGGATTTGTAACTTTGATTGTGCTTCTATTCTCATTCTATTTCTATTGACTCAGATACATTATGAATGTGTGCCATGATGTCTGCTCTGTCACCAAGCTAATGTCACTTTTGAGATATTTCTGAACAAACCAGCAACCCTAATCCTGCATTATGTCTATTAACCATGCAAAACTTTTAGTGCTAAACTTCTGTTTAGGTTAAGTTTTCTTGCAAGTGCTCTTAACTCTTTCTAAAACATTCTAGGTGTTCTTCCTACCCTGCTGTTTGTACTAAATTCTACACAATATTTCCTGAAAGGCTTATCTCACAATCCAGGTTTGGTTGTCTTTGTTTCTATATCTCTTGCTTTTAATATTTTAATTTAGTTATCTTTTATGTCTTTGCAAATCTCCAATTTGACAGTATACTGCATGAGGATTTAAATTCTGTATAGTGTTCAATTCATTGTGTGGCATCTAGTAAGTATGTGGAAATCATACTAAAAATAATTACTATTATACTTTATAACTGTACAAATTTATCTGAGCAATTATAATTTTTAATTCGTTTACTGAGTCTTCTATTTTTCCAGGAAAAATGAGTTCCTCCATGTCATAACCAATTTTGTTCCCAGTCCTTGTTCTGAGCCTGCTAGGTAAAATGTGCTCAGTGTGTATTTGGTGAATACATGAGGAACGGATGAATACCATTGGCAACATTGTTTTTTCTAGCTTACTGGTTAAAAGATATAGATGGAATATAAATATCGACTCCATAATTTAGTAATTGTTTTAGTTTGGAGAAATTATTTCCTTTCTTCATAACATAGTCACCACAAAAAATGAGTATGAATTAGTAAAGTAAATTATTATTATGAGGATAAAATGTGATAATGCATTAAGTGTTTAAGACAGTGTTTGGTACTTAACTAGTGTTCATTAATTATAAAATAGTATTAGAGAAGTCAAATATTTTAAAAACAACATTAAAACTAAAGAAAAAAAACAATAGCTAACATTTAATAACAGAAAAAAATGTTCTCAATCTATAAGCAGAAAACAATACCTTTGATTATTTCTGAACTCTCTGCTAACAAATTTGTATGACATTGACTAACTGATTCTTCCCTACACAGGTTAAATATTTCATCAGTACAGAAAACAATCTCATTAAAATTAATAATGTTTGAAGTTTTAAAAATATGTACCTCACTAGTAAGTGGCAAATTGTATTGAGAATTAGATTCTTTCTATATATTCAGTGTATTATTCTCATCTTCCAAAACTATCAGATAAATAAGACTGAAAGTATTCTCAATAAGATTTAGAAATGAGGATGTCTATTCATAGAAGAAAAGTTGTATGTTTAAATTTTTTTTTTAAAGATTTTATTTATTTATTTGACAGAGAGAGACACAGCGAGAGAGGGAACACAAGCAGGGGGAGTGGGAGAGGAAGAAGCAGGCTCCCCGCAGAGCAGGGAGCCCGATGCGGGACTCGATCCCAGGACCCTGGGATCATGACCTGAGCTGAAGGCAGTCGCTTAACCAACTGAGCCACCCAGGCGCCTGTATGTTTAAATTTCAATGAGTTAAAGAAAATCTATGGCAATTTGGAGAAAATCAACTCAATATTTTTACTTAATGAATTGAAAATAGCTTAGAATGAGCCCAATTGACAAAGACATGCTTCACGAATTAGTAAATGCATTACAGGTAGAAATGATTATTCAGCACAGTTTTGAATGTGGCCTGAAGCAAATGTTAGGATCATAGTTTAATATGGAGCAATGTGTGGTGTATAATTGGAACACTTACATGATTGACCTTGATTATAACCATCCCTCTAAATCTAAACACATTTGAAAACTTTCCTAATGAATAGATGGGGGAATTAGAAAAGTTAAAAATGGAAATGCACAGCCTATTTTAAAAACAATTTTCTTAGTTCTTTATAATCCTCAAATTGATGCTTTGTAATTTTTTTACTATTAGATGGCTTTCAGCTCTTCATTTAGGAGTGAGGCATTTATTATGAGTTTAGAAAGTCAGTGATTACAATGTTATGCAGATAACTTTTCTAACTCTCACAATGCAAGTGTAATACATTTACTTTTAGGAGGCATCCTATTACAGACAGATACAAAATTTGGTGGTAGAAGGTCTGAAGATTAAAACCCAGCTCCCAAATTTTCTAGGGGCAAGATCTTGGGTGAATCTATTATTATTCATGAATTTATCATTGTTAATAGTCTCGATTTCCCTTGTATAAAATTGACATGATATTTGTAGGTTTTGTGGTAAGATTTAAATAGCCAAACACATGTACAAATTCTAGTACCTAAAAATAATAGGTATTTTCTTCTGCCACAGAACACTGAATAATAAATAACCATTGCAGAGAATGAAGTTAGATATGATAGATTACGTGGTATAGTTGTAAGACACTTTAAAAATTTTTCAGGCTGTTTAGTGCATTTACATTTATTATAAATAAGTATAGCTTAAAGTCCGCCATTTTGCTATTTATTTCCTGTTTTCCTTAACTGCCTCTTATTCTTTTGTTCTTCCCTTCCTGCCTTTTTTTGGGTTAATTGAGTATGTTTTTTACTGTTACATATCATTCCGGAACACCATTGACTTTTTAGACATTTTCCTTTATGTCAAATTTTAGTCCTTTCTCTAAACAAGTTTATTATATGTGTCTTTGACTTGCAACAGTATCCTTCCAGAGGGTAAATAATTTTACAAACAATGTGAGAAACATGCACACTTTAAAGCTAAAAACACAGGGAGTTTAGAAATAAAAGTCTGGGAAAGATACACTATGTATACTTTTCATAGTTACTCTGAAACTCATGTTTACTAAATCCAATATGTGGGCTATCTGTGCATCTGCTTCTGCTGCCTGTGATTCTCTTGATTATGAGTCACATTTTCTTGCTTCTTTTTTTTTTTTTTAAGATTTTATTTATTTATTTGACAGAGAGAGACACAGTGAGAGAGGGAACACAAGCAGGGGGAGTGGGAGAGGGAGAAGCAGGCTTCCCGCCGAGCAGGGAGCCTGATACGGGACTCGATCCCAGGACCCTGGGATCATGACCTGAGCTGAAGGCAGATGCCCAACTGGCTGAGCCACCCAGGTGCCCCTTGCTTCTTTTTATGTTTCACATTTTTAAATTATATTTTGGACATTGGTTATAAAGGCAGAGCAGAGTTTTAAGTATACTTACGTACCCTCTGGCAGGATGCTGTAAGAGGGACCGAAGGCAATCATTTCTCTCATTTAGCTAGGTCTGCTGTGGTACCTTAACTTAGATTCAGTTGATCCCAACCTCAAATATTTTGAAGACAGGATCAGGACTTTGTGCCAGCAGAGTGACAGCAATCCAAAGATTGCTTTTTGTGTTACAGCATGCTACCAGTTTCCGAATAACAGCTTATTGCTTGGCTTTACAACCGGATAGAACTTACTGTCTTTCTTGTTCCCTTGCCCCAACCTTCAGCCGACTCATCTGGAATTTGAGAACATCACGTCTGTTCACATGCAGCTGCAAACATTTATGAAAAAATCAGCTGGTTCCTTTTACCCCCACCTATGGAGATTTCATTCCCTCATCCGTCAATCCTCCAGTAATGAAATCCGCCCTGAGGACACTCTTCTACTAGAAAGGGCTCATTTATTTTGAGAAGTTAGCTTACTTAACTTTGTGTCTTTAACCAACTGTTATTGTTATGGTAGAAGCTATAGTCCTCCCACTTCACTTTTGAAAATATCTAAAATTAGAGGCGGGGGGGAAAGCATAGAATTTATAATATTGAAATATTCTCATCGTATTTTATAACAATATTTATTGCAATCAGTATCTGACCATCATTTAAAATGATATGATTATAAAAGATCACTAAGGAAAGTATGCATTTCTCAGTTTTTATCTGCTGGTCACCCTAGATTCTCAGCCTTATTCCCCACAAGTAGCTACTTTCTGATCTTTCAGTTGTTTTTATGAACCATGCTTTTGTAGTCATGTCAAAGAAATTTTACCTACACAGAGCTCAAACATGTTCTCAGTATGTTTCAGTGGTTTTATCTTAATTTTAGGTCTGTAATCCTTTAAAGTGAATTTTTGGATATAGTGTGAGGTATAATCCTAATTTTTTGTCTGTTTGTTTGGTTTTGCACCTGGTTATGTCATTGTCCCCAAACCATTTGTTGTAAATACTAATCTTTCCCCATTGAACTGTCCTGGCAATATTGTTTATGAAGCGATTAATTTTTATAAATTGATTCTATATTCTTTGACTTCCTAAACCAGCTTATGGTATTATTACCATAATGGTATTATTTAATATGTGCATAGATTTATTACTGTTTTCTACATACAAGTTCATGTTTTCTGAAAATAGAATTTTACTTTTAATTTTTCTTTCTAATCTGTATGTCTTTAAATTTGTGTTTTACCTGATTGCACTCCATACAATTTGAATAGGAATAATGACAACAGAGGTCATTCATCATGTCTCTAATTTTAGAGGAAGGTTATTATTTTGGCCACTTACTACGATATTAGCTGTTGGATTTTTTGTAGATACTCTTTAATAAGTTAAGGATGTTCCTTTGTATTTCTAGTTTTTGCGTGTTTTTATAAGTAGTAGGTGTTGAATTTTGTCAAATGATTTTTCTACATCTATTAAGATAATCATTTGGTTTTAGCCTTTATTTTACTAACATTGTGCATATGGTCTATTCTAAAAAGTGTCCTATATGAACTTAAACATAATGTATTTTCAACTTTGGAGTAGAATATTTTATAAATGTCAATAAGGCAAAGTTGGTTGGTAATGTTTTTCAACTCTTTAATACCTTTACTGATTTTGTGCCTACTTATATCAATTACCAATAGCAGAATGTCAAAGTCTCTAAGATCAATGGTGTCTGTTTTTTTTTTTTTTTTTCCATACTTTCAGTTCTCTCAATTTTCACATCAGCTATTTTGGGATTCCATTGTTAGGTGCATAAGCATTTGTAATTTCTACATCTACTTGATGTATTGAATCTTTTGACATTAAAAAAGTACTATAGGAGTCTAGTGGCATGTCTCATCTTAAAGTATATTTTGTCTGAAATTACTACAGGTGCTATAGTCTTTAATACTTAATATGTGGTTAATATGGCTTTTTCTATCCCTTTACCTTTCACTTGTCTGTGTCTTTGAATTTAAGTGTGTCTCTCTTTTTTTCAATATTTTATTTATTTATTTGAGAGAGAGAGAGAGAGAAAGCAGGAGCAGTCAGAGGGGCAGGCGGAGGGAGAAGCAGGCTCCCCGCTGAGCAGGGAGCCCGATGCAGGACCCTGAGATCATGACCTGAGCCGAAGGCAGACACTTAACTGACAGAGTCACTCAGGTGCCTGTAAGTGTGTCTCTTATTAAGAGAAGCTAATTGTAGCCTACTTTTTAATTTAGTCTTATAAATTCTGCCCTTTGATTGGAGTGTTTACCCCATTCACATTTACTATAATTACTGATAATGTATTTAAATCTGTCATTTGGCTTTTTGTTTTCCATATTTCTCATATCTCTTTTTTTGCTCTTTTTTTTAAAGTGCTGGCTTTACATTAAAATATATATTTTTAGGGGAACCTGGGTGGCTCAGTTGGTTAAGTGTCTGCCTTCAGCTCAGGTCATGATCCCAGGGTCCTGGGATCAAGCCTCTCATCGGGATCCCTGCTCAGCGAGGAGTCTGCTTCTCCCTCTCCTTCTGTCCCTCCCCCTTCTTCTGCTCTCTCTCTCTCTATATATATATATGTCAAATAAATCAATACAGTCTTTAAAATATATATATATATATATATATTTTAGTGTACTATTTAAACTCCTTTAACTTATCCCAGTATACTTTGGGTTAATGCTGACTTAATTCCAGCCAAATATCAAATGTAGCAGCTTTGTTCCAATATAGCTTCATTCTCTCTACCTCCTTTTGTTACTAACATCTACATTACTTCTCTCTGTGTTTCTCTTTCTCACATCCATAATAAAACTTCGACACTGTGTTTTAACTGTTGTTTTATGCAATTTTTATTTTTTAAGGAAATTAATAGAAGAAAGGAGAACATACATTTATGAAGTCTTTCACATAATTATTTCTGCTGCTCTTTAGTTCTTTCTTGGCTTTAATTACTCTCAGGTATTATTATCTTTTTCTGAAACTGAAGGACTTTTTTTTGTATTTCTTGTAGGACAGGTATCCTATTAATGAATTATCAGTTTGGTTAATCTGCAAACATCCTATTCCACCTTCATTTTTGAAAGATATCTTCAATGGACATAGAATTCTTGGTAAATAGGTCTTCCTTTTTTTTTTTTTTTTAGGGTTTTGGATATGCTAGTCTATGGTCTACTGGTATCCGATGTTTCTGCTGAAAAGTAAGGAGTTAAATATATGGTTCCCATGTACGGAAGATTCTTTTATTTTTTAAATTTTTTTCTCCTCTCCGTTTTCCAAATTTTCTCTTTGAATCTCAGCAATTTTTATGTCTAAATGTTGATCGGTTAGTATTTATCCTATTTGAGGTTTTTTGTTGTTTTTGTTGCAGCCAATTCTCCAATATAGTTCGACTTTAATTTTATGTTAGGTTTTATTGTCTCCCCGGTGCAAAAATGCATCCTTTACCAGTTAGCCAGGCATATGTGGAGATCTTCTCTAATCCTTTTAAGATGCTCTATTTGTAATGTCTCTCCAGTAAATGAATTTCTGGTTGTCTTCTACTTACCTCAATCAGGACCTCCATCTTAGGCTAGCGTTGTGTTTCCCAAGTTTCCTGCCATATTTGATTCTATTATTAATAATGCTGCTGGGGAAATCTCTTGCCCTTTGTTCTAAGTTCACTCAGCCACCTCTACGAAGAAAGCTGCTGATTTTATGGCCTTCTCCACTCTGGTAAAGATAATCATTTTCACCTCTTTGGTCAGGGGGTGGGAAGATGGAGCAAGCCCAGACAAGAAGGCTGAAGACACCTGCTGTTCTTAACCAAAAATGGAGATTTTTCCATTAATAATTATGCCTAAATTTGTTGTTTTTAAAGTACCAAAATGTGTTTTTTGACAATTTTTCCAAATTTTATACTTGTTTTTGAGAAGAGAATTTTGACCTCTTTACTTCTCCTAAATGAATTCCCTCATTGAAATTGCAAACATTTACTTATTGCATTTATGTGACGGACACCAGTACCATAGAGATGTGAGTGTAAGTCCCATGTGTGGCTTTCTCCCATATTGCTCTTTTCTTAAGTCTCAGATATGTAGGATACAGTTATGCACTTGGAATAAGTACTGTGAATTTTATATGACAATGGACACATTTATTTCTTGATTGGAGTAAACATTTGTCCTTTGATTAAGATACTATGAAATTTTCTTGGGCGCCTGGGTGGCTCAGTCGTTAAGCGTCTGCCTTTGGCTCAGGTCATGATCCCGGGGTCCTGGGATCAAGCCCCGCATCAGGCTCCCTGCTCCACGGGAAGCCTGCTTCTCCCTCTCCCACTCCCCCTGCTCGTGTTCCCTCTCTCGCTGTGTCTCTCTCTGTCAAATAAATAAATATCTTAAAAAAAAAAAAAAGATACTATGAAATTTTCTTTACAATGAAAATATGTATAAAATAAACCATGAGTAAAATTTTCATTCTTTAAAGAGTTTTAGAGATGATATTAATAACTAGTCTTTATCTGAATATTTTATAATTAAGTGAACTAAAACCTATAGTTATAGAAGCAAGTTTCCTGGTACATACAGATCATTAAGTGAACTGTCGTAAGTTTGTATGATTCCTACATTTCCTTCCAGTCTTTTTCTTTTTTTTCTCAAAATACGATATATTTTACTTTTTATTTAAAATAAGAAACATAATCAATTATTTAATAAAGAATGCCTGAATACTATAACTTTTTACATTTTTTCAAGAAAATTTTACTAAAATCTGATTTATAAGGAGTACAGTAACAAAATATCAGGACATGCTAGAGAAGATGTCTTCCTTGTTTTTGTAAAAAATAGTTTTTTTCCAGGTCAAATAATGTTAACATTGATTATTTATTTAAATAATTATTTAAATTAACAAATTGAATGAATAAAAACAAATCAATCCTAGGTTCCAATTTGATGTCTATAGCAGGGCACTGCTTTTTGATGAGTATTTCTGAGTTTGTAAGTAAGTGTGTATGTCTCTATATGTGTAGCCATTTATCATTAAAAATGCACTTTAATCATTTAAGAATTATCGTGAATAATGTTTATATTTTGATGACGATACATCTTGTTATCTTTGATGTATTTAAAATAGCTTAACAAATCCACAAAATTGTGCATATCCACCTTGGGGAATGAAGATATTCCATCAATTTGGGTTATGTAAGTGCTGTTAATATATATGCTCAAATTAACTTCAAATTACATAGGCCCTGTCTGTCTGACTTTAGTGTGAATATTTTCAGAATTACTTAAATGTCACCTTAAAAGCAAGAAATCTGGTAACTGTCATGTGGAGTCACCATGGAAACATTAGCATTTATCTTGTTCAGTAGAACTGTCTAAATTGTGGCCTGCCAACTGGTGAAAAGATTCCAGAGGGACACAAACGTATGTATTTTTATATATCAGGAAATCAAGGTTTATTTTTCTATTTTTTTTTTTATTTTTTTTAAAGATTTTTTTTATTTATTTATTTGAGAGAGAGAATGAGACAGAGAGAGAGAGCATGAGAGGGGTGAGGGTCAGAGGGAGAAGCAGACTCCCTGCCGAGCAGGGAGCCCGATGCGGGACTCGATCCCGGGACTCCAGGATCATGACCTGAGCCGAAGGCAGTCGCTTAACCAACTGAGCCACCCAGGCGCCTAAGGTTTATTTTTCTATAGTACCGGTAACAAATAATAAAACATACAATAAAGTATGCTAGGAGCTACTCTGTATAGAGAGCAATTGTAGGATCTTGTATCTATATTGCAATTACAATTCAAACCTCCCTGGTACTATGATTGGTGGAGAGTTCTTCACTTATGTTTTTTTTTTTTTTAAAGATTTTATTTATTATTTGACAGAGAGAATGAGAGAGAGAGAGCACATGAGAGGGGGAGGTTCAGAGGGAGAAGCAGACTCCCCGCCGAGCAGGGAGCCCGATGCGGGACTCGATCCCGGAACCCCGGGATCATGACCTGAGCTGAAGGCAGTCGCTCAACCGACTGAGCCACCCAGGCTCCCTCTTCACTTATGTTTTATATAAATCCATGCTACACTGATTAGGAAAAGGGTGTGCAATTAGAAAAGAAAGCACTGCTTCCAGCTTTCAATATTTAAATGAGATTTACACTTAGAACGGCTCATAAATTTTAAATACAGTGCCATTTACTTACTTGAATTAGTTAATAATAACTATCAAGAACGTAACCAATCAAAAATTACATTAGTCTTAAATTGTAAAGGATATTTCAGTTCTCTCAAGAGATCCCTCATCATTTTGCATATATTATGCAAACTAAAATAACCATGTGAGACATACTGGAATTGTTTTATTCAACTTCTAGGTTTTATAGAAACTGAAAAAATAAAACTGTATTTCATCAACTCCATTGTTGATAAGGTTTAGGATATGAATTATTGTCTACCAATTAGATGCATTTATAGATTTAGAAGGGAGAACATTCTAGAATGTTAGCAGTTGTCATTGTCTACCAAACTCATGGATTTCCATCAGTAGTTTCTAATGTTTGTTCTAGATAAGATTCACATCCGGGATCTTGTGAAATAGTGTCTACAGAGCTCACCTTTCATATAACTCATGAGGCTCAGGATTGTAGGTTTGGATGAACCTTCTCCAGCCTCTTAATGTTCAGATCCAAGAAATAGCTCCATATAGTTCTGGGAATCATTCTAAGGTATGTGGACTAGAACATGATTTTCCAACTTTCAACGGTTTTTATAAGCTTCATGGTCTCTGCATTAAATTTCTTTTTGATTGAGTCACCTAGCAGAGATTTTATGTCCTATTCAAAATTCAGATTAACAGTATCTATTTGGAAAATATTAATTTATACCTTAATGAAAATGCAAAATATAAAAATAAGCTATCCTTAGAGTCAATAGCTTGAAGATAATACTGATTTCAAAAATTAATGTTTTTCTCTTGGAACAGACTCTTTAAACTCTCATGTAAGGATAAATTTCAGTAGCCTTCATTTCCTAGTGAAAACATTTCATACTGCAGATGTAGGCATTTTCGTATGCTTACCACCAGGAAGAAATCTTTAGAGTTGAAAAACAGCAACTAGGTAACCTTTTGAATCACACTGACAATGTCTTCAGAGGAGAATACTATACAAGAAATGCATTTTAACCATGTCCGTGTACTACTTATATCATGATGCTTAGGAGAAAAAAAATTTTAATTTTAATTCTAAATGTCCATCAGTTCATCTACTATTGATCCTTTCTGTCACTCAGTAACTGAATAAAAGTATGTTCATTTGTAAATAAGTATGTAATCTAAATAATATATTGATTTTGAAAATTATATTTAAGAAAGATGTGAGCTTTAATAGGAAAAAACCTATAGGAATATAAGAATTTTTTTCTTTAGATGATTATCTGTAAGCCCTGGATGTAAAATTTTGTTCTCTAGTATTATCGTCTCCATATTTTTTTAAAGATTTTATTTATTTATTTATTTATTTATTTATTTATTTATTTATTTATTTATTTAAGAGAGAGAGTGCACACACGCATGAGAGAGAAAGCATGAATGAGCTTTTTTCTATGATATAGTCTTTTATATTTATTGTTAATATATCTTATTGCCCAGTGAGATGACTGTCATCCTTTGGATAACTTACAGGGTTTCCTCTATTTTCCACCTCAAACTACATAATATTAGAATTTTAGGTTCGAATTTGTTTACAAATTATATCTACTACTTAATTTCTGGAGGCCTTCCCAAATAGCACATCAATGACATACCTGGAATTTGTTCTATAAGACCAACTGCACCACTATAGTATTCTCTTTAGTGTATATCACTAAAATTGGATAATAGAACTTTCTTACAAAAGAAAGAATATAAAGAGTGGCACTGTGGATTAGAAGAGCATGGTTAGTGAATGGGATACATGCTAGATTTTGTCTTTTGAGCAGTAACATGACGACATCTGGCATCTCTAATGTTCTCATGTGAATTTTTTTTTAATAATGCAGCTTCCTTTTAGAAAGTGAATTGACATATTGTGCTTTCTTAGAAATTCTGAACATTAGACAAGTGGGTAATATATTTTGAAAAATTCTGGCAATGTTTCTAGGTTAATTGCTTGCATCTACCTTCAGAGTTAAGCCAAATATAGTTCTAGTAACCCACTATTATTGAGTCATAACATAACATGTATAATAGTAATTATATGAATCATTTTGTTTACAATTTATAAATTTAGCTTATTTTTATATCATTCATCATGCCATTAATATAGACATGGATATATGGATAAATATATTTGTATATCATATAATATTTATTTTCTATAACACCTAAAAATATGAGAGTAGAATGTTTATCTTATTTAAATAGCACACTTTATACAAATTTCATTGTAGCATCACCCCATAAATACACTATGGATGAATAAATAAATGATAGATGTCTGTATCTTCTATATATGAGATTTTTTCTAAGTTCTATGGATATAATATGAGCAAAATAGATGGTTCCTGTTCCCACAGAGCTTGAATTATCTAGAGTAGACTTTCTATTAAGGTAGAAATCCTCTTTTTTTGTAATTCCCCCGATAAATTGGAAAGTACAGAATGATATTTGATACTGATGCTTCTGGGCAAAAAAAAAAATGAGTAAAGTGGATAAAACAAACAAAAATAAGGGAAAAAAATCAATATGTTGGACAAGAGGTAATGACAGAGTAATCACTCTGAAATGGGAAAGTAACATGGCAAGTCTACTATTATTTGTCCCTACAGCCTTGGAGTTTCTAAACTAGGGAAAGAAAGTAAAACTGTTGAGAACAAACTGATAGAATGAGAAGTCAGGTAGAATTCACAGAACAAAGTACTAGAGAGGAGAAAGCTGCCAAGAGGGATAGAGTCTGAGAACTGTATAGAGTCCTTCACAAGTATTGCAGAGTGCTGACCAGTATGTTCATGCAGAAAATAGCTCAGGTGGTGAAACAATCATGAGAGAGGATTAGAAGTGCTATCTCATGTCTTATACAAGCATGGGCTAGAACTTGTTCCCACCAAGCAGACAAGTTATGCTCAGAATTCAGGGACCACTGGATCTGGTACTCAAAGGTCTTGCCTCAGTAGTGGGGAGTAATTTGCCCTAAGACAAATGCTGTACTGCTCTAACTTAAAATTTCTTAAAGAAACATCTAAAAGGATCAAAATCTTTTTATTGATTTAACTGAATTCAAGGAAAAATTCAAGAAGGGATAGATATGATTAATAGATAGGTATATAGGAATACAAAAATATCTAATACCCAATAATGTAAAATTCACAATGTCTATCATCTGATCAAAGATTGCCAAGCATGCAAAATCCAGAAAAATATGACCTATAATTAGGGAGGAAAAAAAAATCAACCAATCAAAATTGATACAAAATCTACACAGATATTCAAATAGCCAGAATAATAAATGAAAACAGTTATCATAATAGTATTCTTAATGTTAAAAAAATAAACAGATGCAACAAAGAAAACAGAGTCAAATTGGAATTCTTAGAGATGGAAGATATAATGTTTGAGATTAATAATACACTGGTCATGATTAACAGCCAAATTTATATTGTGGACAAAAAGGTAAGTGAACTTGAAGGCATAGCAATGAAAAAAAAAGGACAAAAAGTAACTTACAAAATAAAAAGAGTCTGAGTTAACTGTGAGAAAATTTCAAGATGTACAATATACGTGCAAATAGAGTCCCTGAAGGAAAGAATAGACTAGAGAGGATGTCAAAAAATATTTGAGAAATTAATGGCTATTTTTCTAATTTGATGAAAACCATTAACCAGCTGATACAAAAATTTCAACATTCCCAAGCATGAAAGGTCTGAAGAAAATTAAACAAAGTCGTATCATAATCAAACCACTCAAAAGACGTGAAAAAGAGAAAATATTTAAAGTAGGGACAAAAGACATGTTACCTAGAGAACAAGGAGAAAAATTATAGATTTCATAATGGAAAGAACACAAACGAGAAGAGAGTAAAACAATATATTTAAGGTCAAGAAACAAATCTATCATCCTAGAATTCTGTGTCTGAAAAAAAGAGTTCTATGTCAAAAGAAAAAGAAGTCAACTGGTAATTCTATTTTTTAAATTTCAAGGTACAATAAAGACATATAGAACTGATAGAATTCATCCTCAACAGACCCACATCCTAGGCAAAGGTAATCCTTCAGGTAGAGGGAACTGACATATCAATATGGATTAACATAAAGAACACTGGAAAAAGTAAATGCAGGGTTGAATATGAAACATTTCCTTCCTATGTAAATACTTTAAAAAATACTGACTAGTTAAACACAATAATAACAATATATTGTTAGGATTATAATATATATATTATATATATACACACTTTATATATACCTATATATAATATATGTTATGTATAGTTTATATATACTATAGGACCATCATAGTATAAAGTATGTTAAAGAAGAAATAAAAATGAAATATTTTAAAATTCTTATATGTGAAGTTATATCATTTGAAGGTAGATTATGATATGTTAAAAATATTATAAACATTAAAGCAGTCCCTTTATAATAGAACATTTATATATAAAAAATGAAATGTAGGACACTGGGTGGCTCAGTAGTTAAGCGTCTGCCTTCAGCTCGGGTCATGGTCCCAGGGTCCTGGGATCGAGTCCCACATGGGGCTCCCTGCTCCGTGGGAAGCCTGCTTCTCCCTCTCCCACTCCCCCTGCTTGTGTTCCCTCTCTCGCTGTGTCTCTCTCTGTCAAATTAATAAATAAAAATCTTTAAAAAACAAAACAAAAAATGAAATGTAACCATAAACTATACTCAATTCAAAAAAATTCAGAATATATTCAATTCAAATCAGAAAATCATAATAAAGGGAACAAATAGGACAGATAGAACAAATAGAAAAAAATAGCAAAATGGTACACTTAAATCTAACCATATGAATAATCACTTTAAGTATAAATGGTGTTAACATCCCCACTTAAAAAAGAGATATGATTAGATTGGCAGGCAATGAGGGTGGGAAGGAGGACTAGACCTAATTATGTACTGCTTATGGAAACACATCTTGAATATAAAGACATGATAGGTTGAATTAAAAAAATGGGAAAGATATACCATACTGACACTTGTTAAATAAAGCTGAGTGTCATATTACCATAATTTAAAGCAGATTTCAGAACAAAGACTATTGTCAGAGATAAAGAAGATAATTTCATAGTTATCAAGGGGTCAAATTAAAAGGAATTTTTTAAAAAGATTTTATTTATTTATTTATTTGAGAGAGAAAGAATGAGACCGAGCATGAGAGGGGGGAGGGTCAGAGGGAGAAGCAGACTCCCTGCCGAGCGGGGAGCCCGATGCGGGACTCGATCCCAGGACTCCAGGATCATGACCTGAGCTGAAGGCAGTCGCTTAACCAACTGAGCCACCCAGGTGCCCTCAAAGGATATTAATAAACCTAAATATTTATACACCTAACCACATATGGAGCAAAAACAGATTTGCAAGGAGAAATGGACAAATCCACATTTATAAATGAAGATTTCAAACTTTTCCTTCAAAAAATTATACAGAAGTCCACAACAATTATAGTTAGAATGTTTTACATACCTCTTCGAAAAAGCAAAATTTCTGGGACTAGGGCACAAAACTAGTAGACAAAAAGTTAGCAAGGAGATAGGAGTACTGAGCATGACAAACCAACTGTTCCCAACTGATATTTATGGAGTATACTACGAGGTCAGCATTACTCTGGTACCGAAATCAGACAAAAGTATTTTAGGAAAAGAAAATGACAGATCATTAGCTGACAGAACCTAGACGTAAACATTATTTAAAACAAATTGTAAACATTGTGTACAACAGATTGTAATGAATATGTGCAACCCTGAACAGTATGAAATACTCCTGAGAGAAATGAAAGACAGCTAAATGGAGAGATATACCTATTTGTGTGTTGAAAGACTTAAAATTGTTCAAATACCAATTCCTTCCAAATTGTTCTTTAGCAGAGGTCTGTACACCTTTCCATGTAAATCCAGATAGAAAATATTCTGGGCTTTGCAAATCACGGAGTCTCTATCACAGTTCAACTTGCTCCTCTGAAGCAGGAAAATAGCCACATACAGTATGTCAATAAATGCCATGGCAGTGCTTCAGTGAAACTTTATTTACTGAAACAGTTTGGCTAGAAGGCCATAGTTTGTCAATTCCTTATCAATTTCAAAAGCACCACCTCCAAAATCCCAAAAATACTTCCAGTGGGCATTTTTGATGAAATTGACAAACTAATTCTAAAATTAATTTGAAAATGCAAAAAGCTTAGAAGAGCCAAAACAACTCTGAAAAATGATAACGATGGTGATTTGTCACTATTTCATTTCAAGTCTTATTATGAAGCTACAGTAATCAAGCCAATGTGGTATTGTAAACGTAGACAAATAGAAAAATAGAACAGAATAGAGGTGAAAGATTCTGGTCACCAATTATAACGTGTGGTTTGGGGGTGTCCCTCACACCAACAATCAATTCTATACCAACTGGGTGTCCTACAATTTAACTCAATTTTGATACTCCCTAACCCTGGGATAGCATCAGAATCCACAGGTTAAAGGCTCTACCCACAAGACTGCACCTCCCATGGACACTTCTGTCATCAGTTGCCAGTCACAAGTCCCTATCATCACCCATCCTTCTGATCTACCAGCTATAGATCCGATAGACAGAAATTTCCAGTGACCCCTGCCTTGGGTTTAATTAGTTTGCTAGAGCAGCCCACAGAACTCAGAGAAACATTTTACTTACTAGATTACCAGTGTATTATAAAAGGATATAACTCAGTAATAGCCAGATGGAAGAGATGAATAGGACAAGGTGTGGTAAAGGGTGAAGAGAGATTCCATGCCCTTTCATGAAAAATCTCCATACATTCAACAACCTGGAAGTCTTCTAAATCCTGCCCTTTTGGGTTTTTGTGGAGCCTTCTTAAGATGGGCATGGTTGATTAAATTATTGGCCAATGGCAACTGCTTTACCATCCAGCCCCTCTCCCATCCCTGGAGGTCAGTAGGTGGAACTATGTTTTTCAACCCTCTACTTACAAAGTTGGTTCCCCTGACAACCAACTATTATGGGGTTCAAAAGCCAGTTCATTAACTTAAAAAAAGACACTTTTGCTGCTCTCATTTCTTAGAAAATTTCTAGAGTTTTAGGAGCTCTTAGCCAGAAATGGGAAGGAAGACCGAATACATACTTCTTATTATAAATTACAGTATCACAAGAGAGTTGTCTTAGTCCATTTCAGTGGGCTATAACAAAAATACCACAAATTGGGCATCTTATAAACAATGTAAATTTATTTCTCACAGTTCTGGAGGCTGGGAAATCCAGATCAAGGTGTTGGGCAGATTAGGTGTCTCCCTCCTGGTTCATAGAAGGCAGTCTTCTTCATGTAATCTCACATGGTAGAAGGGTCCAGGGATCTCTCTGGGGTCTCTTTTATAAATAGCCCCATTCGTAAAGATTCTATCTTCATGACTCAATGAACTCTCAAAAGCCCCACCTTCAAATACCATCACATGGGAGATTTAGTTTCAACAATGAATTTTTGAGGGGACACAAACATTCAGTCTAGAGCATGGGTCTATAAATCGACATTCATATGTATAGACAAATCATTTTTGAAAAAAATAATTGAAGGCAATTTAGTGAGGAAAGAACAGTCTTTCTAACAAGAGTTGCCAGAACAATTATATATGCATATACAAAAGATAAACTTGTATCCATATCTTGCACCATATGCAAAATTGTGCCATATGCAAAATTAACTAAAAATGTTTTATAGGTCTAAAATAAAACAATACAAAATAAAATAAAACTTTCAGAAGTAAGCATAGGAGATAATTTTTGTGACCTTGGGTTAGAAAAATAATTTTTAGATATAACAAAAACATAATCCATAGAATTATAAATTGGAATTCATGAAAGTAAAACATGGCAATAATGATAATAATGACTTCTGTTCTTTGAAAGATACTCTTAGGAAAATAAAAAGACAAAGCACAAACTGGAGAATATAGATGAAATTCATATCTGATAAGGGGCTTATATTCAAAATATGTTAAGAACCTGAAGAATCAAAAATAAAACAAGACAATATAGAATGGGCAAACTATTTGAACAAATATTTCACTAAAGAAATTGTTAATACAAGTGACAAGTATGTGAAAAGATACACAATATTATTAGTCCATGAGGAAACACAAATTACAATCAGAAGGAGATACTATTATTTGCCTGTTAGAATGGCTAAAGTTAAACTATAAAAAATGTTGTTGAGATAGTGGACCATATGGAACTCTCATGCATCACTAGGGGAAATGCAAAATGGTTACAACCACTCTGGAAAACCATTTTTCAGCTTCTTAAAAAGTTAAACATGCACTTACCATGTTTAATCATTTCATTCCTGGGTATTTATCAAATAAAAATGTATAGGAATGCTTATAATAGCTATAAATTGTTATAAACAAACTTAAATCCAAATGTTCATGGACAAGGAAATGGATTAAAACTGTGTTATACCCATATAATGGGATATTATGCAGCAATACAAGTGAACGTACGTAAAAATATAGATGAATTTCAAAATAAGTACACAAAGTGAAAGAAGGTAGACCAAAAAGTGTACACAATGTGTAATTCAATTCTATAAATTACTGGAAAATTCTATCTAATCTATAGTGACAGAAAGCAGTTCACTGTCGCCTTGTTGGGGGTTCAGAATGGGCAGGGGAAAGGGTGATAAGTGGGTCCCAGGAAACTTTGAGAGATGATAGCAGTGATTTGTTTCTGTTTTTGTGATGAAGAATTCTATGATGAATTCTGTGTGTGTGTGTGTGTGTGTGTGTGTGTATATACACATATGTAATTATAGTCATCAATCATATGCTCATCACTTCATAAGGTAATCTTATTTGACACCTGACCCTCAAGAAATCTTTAAGTGGCATCGTGACACTCATTTTACTGACAAAGAAAGAAACTCAGAAAAGTCACAGTTTCAAGGTTTACATATAAACTTATTCAATTTGCCCTTTAAATATGTACAGTTTAGGGTGTCTGGGTGGCTCAGATGGTTAAGCGTCTGCCTTTGGCTCAGGTCATGATCCCAGGGTCCTGGGATCGAGTCCGCATTGGCGTCCCTGCTCCTTGGGAGCCTACTTCTCCCTCTGCCTCTCTCTCTCTCTCATGAATAAATAAAATCTTTAAAAAAAATAAAATAAATATGTACAGTTTATTGCATGTTGATTGTGCCTCAATAAAACAGTTGAAAATTATATGTGAGCAAAACTAATGTTTCACATATCAGAGGACAAGAAATATATAAGAAGTATGTAAGGCTGAGCTAAGCTTAGACCAAAACACAAATGTAGGATAGACAAGCAAAGTGGGGTAAAGATAATGTGCAGAAATGGCAAAGGAGGGGCACCTGAGTGGTCAGTCGGTTAAGTGTCTGGCTCTTGGTTTCAGCTCCAGTCGTGATCTCAGAGTTATGAGATCAAGCCCTGTATCAGGCTCTGGCAATGTGTAGCATAAACATGGCAAAGTATGATGAGCATACTCTCTTCCATCATATCACTTGGGGATTACTGTTGAACAGAGCATGGGATATGAGTGTCCAGAAAAAGGGCTGGAGGAGTATGGTCTTAAGTTATTTAAAAACTTAAGATTTTTTGGATATCTAGTGTTTAAATGAATTAATCAAGTTTGGAGAAACATTCATCCCTATGCAGCATCAGTGGTACGCCTCAAGCTGTTCTGTAATTGCATGATTTCAGGATTGTTTTTCACTGATGTGACCAAATCTTTCCAAAGTAACACTTAAAAGACAGAAAGTTGAAAAGTGTTGCAGCCCTATAATAGATGGGTTACAAGTAATTACCAGAATGAGTCACCATTCCACATGGTGAGTAGAATTGATTTTTAGTCCTTTAGGGATTTATTCTTTTTTTGTCCTTTTAATATCTGAAAATCTTCAATAAAGAAATAGTGCTATTTAAACATAAGTCTTGGGGCACCTGGGTGGCTCAATCGTTAAGCGTCTGCCTTCAGCTCAGGTCATGATCCCAGGGTCCAGGGATCGAGCCCCACGTTGGGCTCCCTGCTCAGCCGGGAACCTGCTTCTCCCTCTCCCACTCCCCCTGCTTGTGTTCCCTCTCTCACTGTGTCTCTCTCTGTCAAATAAATAAAATCTTTAAAAAAATAAATAAATAAAATAAACATAAGTCTTTAAGGCAATGGCATATGGGATGAATGAGTCCCCTAACCTTTTTTCAAAATATATTTGAAAAACATGGGGCTGTAATATCTTTTAAACTATATCAAAATGTCAACATTATTTTAGGGTGCAAATGCTATTTATATTATTGTTAAAACTGTACATAGATCTATAGATAGATTGGTGTCAAAACTAAGAGCAAGCTACACACAACCATTTTAACCTGCTATTAATGTTTTATTAAAAATGTTGTAACTATTTTCAAATGAATGATAAAGCCAGGAAACCTACTCCACAGAATCAAAAAAGGCTTCTTTCACTGACTTGTTTCTAGTTTTGTTCCCTAAACTATGCCTTCTTATGCTGTAAATATTCTTTTTTTTAAATTTTTTAAAAGATTTTATTTATTTATTTGACAGAGAGACAGAGAGAGAGCACAAGCAGGGGGAGCAGGAGAGGGAGAAGCAGGCTCCCCTCTGAGCAGGGAGCCCGATGCAGGGCTCTATCTCAGGACCCTGGAATCATAATCTGAGCTGAAGGCAGAGGCTTAACCAACTGAGCCACCCAGGTGCCCTGTAAATATTTATGATGAAAATATGTCTAGACACAGACATAGACAGGTGAGGAGCATGCTCTCTAATTGATGGAAATCATGATAAAATTGACTATTAAAATTTTTTCCAATTAGTATATCTAAGATCATATTTAGTATTGATATAAACAACTCAAAATAGTTTATTTTCTTTACACTTAAAGCAGCAGTGTGTGTGTATGTGTGTGTGTGTGTGTGCATTGTTGATATACATATATATCAGTTAAGTAATCAGTGAATGCTAAAGCACTTACCCTTTCTATGCTCCTCAGAGGTGTCTCCTTGAAGACAGCTCTTCATTTTATCAACAAACGTTGACCCCACAGCCCTGAATGCCAGGAGTTATGTTAGCCACTAGAATATTGACAAATATCGACAAATAAAGACAAAGTCTCTTTCCCAAAGGAACTTGCTGGAAGTGTTTTGTGGTGATTAAAAAAAAAAAAAAAAAGAGGGGCACCTGGGTGGCTCAGAGGGTTAAGCATCTGCCTTCTGCTCAGGTCATGATCTCAGGATCCTGGAATCGAGCCCCACATGGGGCTCCACGCTCAGTGGGGAGTCTGCTTCTCCCTCTCCCTCTGTCCCTCCTCCTGCTTGTTCTCTCTCCCTCTCTCTCTCTGTCAAATAAATAAATAAAATCAAAGAAAGAAAGAAAGAAAGAAAGAAAGAAAGAAAGAAAGAAAGAGAAAGAAAGAAAGAAAGAAAGAAAAAAAGAAAGAAAGAAAGAGAAAGAAAGAAAGAAAGAAAGAAAGAAAGAAAGAAAGAAAGAAAGAAAGAAAAAAAGAAAGAGAGGAAGAGCCCCATTTTTTTTTTTTCAAAAATGCTTTCCTAAGTCACTTGTGGACCAGTGTTGGTGATTCCATGGAAGAAATGAGGGCATAAGTCATACATATCCATTCTCATCCACCTAATTACATATACAGATGATTCATTAGTCACGATACATCCTTGTACTTGATCGTATTTATAAGTGGCTTTACTATTTCCTACCTCTAGGATCTTGTTTAACTTAAACTTTCTGTCTTCAATTTCCTTTTTTGAGGAACAGGGATAAAATACAACCTATATAAAGGTAGTTGTGAAGATTAAATAAGATACTTCATAGAAAGCACTTAGAATCATGCCTGGTGAATGTATCACTAAATGGCAGATCTTTTTAGGTTATTATTAAATATTAAGCAAAATATCATTTTTTGATGTAGATTATGCCAATGTATATGAAAACAATATCAGATACTGAATAATAATTTTATATTTGTTTACAAACAAAACCCAAAGAAATATTGTAAATATCCAAATGCCTCTTTTACAGATTTGCCTCCTAGTCGATAAATGATAACATTTTTATTCCTCTAATGATTGAAGCATCTTTCTGAGGTCCTGTAACACTACACATCATAATATTCACCTTTTAATTATGTCATAATTTTCAATGTTGCCATGCCTTCTTCTTCTATGTCCTACTATTTCTTTTTGTGCTAGTTCTGTTTTCCCCTACTAGATTTTAGTTACATCAAGGCAAGGAATGGTCTTATTCTCTTCTATCCTCCTAATAGAAATATATCTATGAACAAGTGAAACATTTCTAGGTTTTATTTTAAATAACTTTAACTGTAAATATTGCTTGAAAGAAACTATATATTCAGATTAAAAATTGTATTTATAGGAGTTATTTATCTTTTGTTCAATTTGAAAAACAATTGAAAAAAGTGTGGATTGAATGTAGGAATTATGGCATTTGATTTTCACAAAGGCCTGTAAGAGAGCTGTTACTTTCTAAATTTTACATATGAGGATCCTGAGGTTAATGGAGGTGAAATACTGTGCTCAGTATAGGAGAGCAGTGTAAGAACACAGAGCCAAAAAAGATTTGTCTAAATTCAAAGCTTAAAATGTCAATTAAGAAAATCCCAAACAATGTATAACTCATTTTATTGATTTGTACATTTCTCTGTTTCCTTAAGCTTTCCTTTTTTTATTTCAAGAAATATTCTGGGATATAAATACTGAGAATCATATTCGAATTTCATAGAAAGAAGCAATGAAACATTTATACCGTGTTTCTGCTTCTTAATGAAATAGCCCTCCTTCCACTCTTGCTTGAGAGAAATGCCTGTGTTAAGTACCTTCATAATTTTATCAAAAAAAGACTGATTCAAACAAGCAAGCAAATAAATGTTTCTGAAATTTCAACAACATGAGGTCAGCCAAGCTTATAATTTAATTTTCCCACACATCTTTTCTACGTTCTATTTCTGATCAGAGGGTTATGTCTTCATCATATGGCCTAAAATTCACCGTGTGAAACTAAGCTCAAGTACAACTTAAACATGAAATGAAAAAGAAATTTATGGAAGAATAAGTTAAAGAGTAAACTTCACTTTGATGTGCAGAATGTTATTTTATGCCACAGGAACTGTTGATAGAATGTTGGTTATTTAGCTGGTATTTCTAATGAAATAATGAAGCTACAAATTGAATAATTTCATATACTTTTTGTTCTCTGTGATTTTTCCCAAAATATGAAATATTTGTTGGATCTCTGCATCTTCAACTATATCATAATTCTTAAATATTGTTTTATGTATTTCCAATATAGCGCTTAGAACATTCCACAATTATATAGTAGAGTATGCTCACCTTCAATTAAAATGTGAGTACCTACGTACCTGAAGAGACTTAATTCCTAAGGAAAATGTGTATATAAAAGCACACAAGAATGAATGATTGTGGTCTACACACATAATATGAAGTATGTCTATGAGGTGGGAATAGGATGAAGAGGGAATCATAAGGGTGGCAACTTTATCTAAGCCTGGAGAGGTAGTCAATGTACCATAATTGTACAATTTGGGGTTTCATAATAAATAACACATTTTCCTTAGGAATTAAGTCTCCTCCTCCCTTACCACCCTTCTTTTCCTTGCAAACTGATATTTAGCTTTCAAGATTAATTTTATATACTGTACTAGTTATGAATTTATAAACATGAATAGGATTCTACCTCTATTATAATATTCAACTTATCCCAATGTGAATATTATTATACTTCTTTATTTAGGTATTTTTCTTTGCTCAACATCTTGTTTTTGTACTGTACCAGCTCCCTTTCATCCCAAATGGTTGTACTGAACCTCAGTTGTTGTATTCTGTAGTATATGAATCAGGAGGGGGGAATCATGCTCTCTGCAGGCTACAGAGGTTGAATTCAGGCATATCTGATAACAGCAGGGCTAATCAGAGACTCTCCTGTTAATGGTGTGCGGCTACTAGGAAAGAGTAACATTCTTTCTTTGGGGTAGCTGAACTGGGAATCTTGCCTTCTGGTTGGCGAGACTCTATAGTAAAGTAAATCCAGGTGTAGTTAAGAAGAGCCAGATGATAAAATCTTATAGCCATTGTCTGTCTGTATTGCAGGATCCAGTTATTCCCGAATCTACATCCATCTCTGGACTTCACAGTTTTGTAAAATATCATGTTTCTTTTGTAATCAGGTTAACTAAAGTTGAATTGCTATCCTTTTCAATCAATAGTGTCCTGACAAACAGAAACTGTTAAGAGGAGTGCAGTTAAATAAATGGACTAAATGGACTAAATAAATGAAATCAAAAGCAGCCATTACCATACTGGCCCTGGCTGCTAAGTGTGCAGTTGATGAGCATGATAACTAAAAGTTTGTAAATTATACTTTGCTTTAATTTTTAGCTTAGGCCACATCTTATAAAGTGTATGTCTTTAAGATACTTGATAGAAAAAAGTGAAGGGTCAGAGTATGTTAGTTTCTTCAAGCCATGCTCAATAGCTTCTGGATGAAAACAGGCTTCAGACCAAGCTGCCCTTTTTCTGACAGACCTTCGAGTCTTTATTTAGAGACCTCATTGTATCTGCCTCCAGCTCACAGGTTGGACTGGAGATCAGATAATCAAATGTCCAGGTCCTGGGATCAAGCCTTACATCAGGCTCCCTGCTCAGCAGAGAATCTGTTTGTTCCTCTCCCTCTGCCCCACCCCAGCTTGTGTTTTTCTCTCTCTCTCTCCCTCAAATAAGTAAATAAAATCTTTAAAAAAAAAAGATTATGAGACACATATGTTATCCTTTATATATCCTATAGTTTAAAAACCTACTTCATAAAATTATATGTACAGCGAGAGACAAAAAGGAAAATGTGGAGGGATAAAGTAAAAGGAAAATTAAAGATTAAATGTGATCTCTTAAGAATATATGAGAACACTATTCATTATTGTTATGAATTACCAAAGTTACTGACTTTTTAGAATAACCAGATTTCCCCCCCGAGACTATGGACTCTGAGAAACAAACTGAGGGTTCTAGAGGGGAGGGGGGTGGGGGGATGGGTTAGCCTGGTGATGAGTATTAAAGAGGGCATGTTCTGCATGGAGCACTGGGCGTTATACGCAAACAATGAATCATGGAACACTACATCAAAAACTAATGATGTAATGTATGGTGATTAACATAACATAATAATAAAAAAAATAGAATAACCAGAATATGAAGAGAAACTAAAAACAGCTTTTCAACAGTTAATTTTTTTTTTTAAAGATTTTATTTATTTATTTGACAGAGAAAGACACAGCGAGAGAGGGAACACAAACGGGGAGTGGGAGAGGGAGAAGCAGACTCCCTGCCGAGCAGGGAGCCCGATGCGGGACTCGATCCCGGGACTCCAGGATCATGACCTGAGCCGAAGGCAGTCGCTTAACCAACTGAGCCACCCAGGCGCC